>NC_084631.1:39689559-39702059 GCF_033978795.1 Nerophis ophidion | reverse complement strand
AATAAAGGCTGCCGTGTCGCCACAATGGCACTGATAAGGACTGGTATCGCTCCGTGGCCTCATCTCTCATGTATCGATTTGTGAACAGGGAGACGTTGGCTTCTACAGATATTGTATTTATCATCTGGGACGCCACGGCGGTCCGTCCCGCAGGAAATAAACACTATGATTGACAGCCGGGCATTTTTGTCGTCAATACACAGCCAAGTCTCGCTCTAAGGCGGGGGTCGGCAACCCACGGCTCTTTAGCGCCACCATGGTGGCTCTCTGGAGCATTTTCAAAAATGTATGAAAAATGGAAAAAGATGAGGGGAAAATAATATATTTTTTGTTTTAATATAGTTCCTGTCGGAGGACAAACATGACACAAACCTCCCTAATTGTCATAAAGCACGCCGTTTTTATCAAACATGCTTCACTGGTTCGAGTATTGGTTTGTCCTACTAATTTTGGCGGTCCTTGAACGCACCGCGGCTTGTTTACATGTACAGCTTTCTCCGACCCTCTTGGACGTGTTTTATGCCTCTTCTTTTTCTGTCTCATTTTGTCCACCAAACTTTTAAAGGCCTACTCAAACCCACTACTACTGACCACGCAGTCTGATAGTTTATATATCAAATGATGAAATCATAACATTGTAACACAGGCCAATTACTAAATTGCAATTTTAAATTTCGCGCCGAAATATCCTGTCGAAACGTCTCGGTATTATGACGCGTGCGTGTGATGTCACGCATTGTAGAGGACATATTGTTCCAGCACCATTCCCAGCTATAAGTCGTCTGTTTTCATCGCAAAATTCCACAGTATTCTGGACATCTGTGCTGCTGAATCTTTTGCAATTTGTTCAATGAATAATGGAGACGTCAAAGAAGAATGCTGTAGGTGGGAAGCGGTGTATTGCGGCCGCCTTTAGCAACACAAACACAGCCGGTGTTTCATTGTTTACATTCCCGAAAGATGACGGAGAAGCTTTACTATGGAACAAAGCGGTCAAGCGAACATGGTTGGATTGGGCCACACACACAAAGTACAGTGTATTATGCAGCGATCACTTCGAAAGATCGTGTTTCGAAGATGGTCCCTTGCGAAGGGCAGAGATGGGCATCGCCACCGCCCGTCGACTGGTGCTAAAGAAAGGTGCGGGGCCAACTTTCAGGTTGTACAGGTACGACCATATAATCTCACTTAAACACTAGTAACACAATAAGCAGATAAGGGATTTTCCAGAATTATCCTAGCAAATTTGTCTAATTCCATCTGAATCGCTTCCACTGAAGTCTTTTTTTTTTCTTTCTAGTCCTTCACTCTCACTTTCCTCAGCCACGAATCTTTCATCCTCGCTCAAATTAATGGGGAGATCGTTGCTTTCTGGGTCCGAATCGCTCTAGCTGCTGGTGGCCATGATTGTAAACAATGTTCAGATGTGAGGAGCTCCACAACCCGTGACGTCACGCGCACATCCTCTGCTACTTCCGGTACAGGCAAGGCTTTTTTATCAGCACCAAAAGTTGCAAACTTTATCGTCGATGTTCTCTACTAAATCCTTTCAGCAAAAATATGGCAATATCGCGAACAATCAAGTATGACACATAGAATAAACCTGCTATCCCTGTTTGAATAAGAAAATCTCATTTCAGTAGGCCTTTAAGGTTGTGCAAGAATGCACAAAGGTGAGTTTTGTTGATGTTATTGACTTGTGTGGAGTGCTAATCAGACATATTTGGTCATTGCATGACTGCAAGCTAATCGATGCTAACATGCTATTTAGGCTAGCTGTACATATTGCATCATTATGCCTCATTTGTAGCTATATTTGAGCTCATTTAGTTTCCTTTAAGTCCTTATAATTCTGTATGTAAAACGGCTTTTATTTTTTTGCGGCTCTATACATATTTGTTTTTGTATTTTTAGTCCAATATGGCTTTTTCCACATTTTAGGTTGCCGACCCCTGCTCTAAGGGAGCAAAGTGGTACTATAAATCCAAGAGATGACACAACAACTCTCTGATAATTATGATTGATCGACTTCGTCAGTTAGTCATTTTGGTAAATAGGGACGTAAATGAAGCACGTGCGATATAGTAATAAAATAACCACTTAAAATGTCATGCTATAAATGAGTCTGATACCGTTATCAAGGGCATCAGCCTGAGCAGAGAAGCCCAGGCTTTCCACTCCCTAGCCGCTTCGCCCAGCTCCTCCCGGGGGATCCGATGTGTTCCCAGGCCAGGCAGGTGACATAGTCTCCCCAACTTGTCCTGGGTCTTCCCTGTGGCCTCCTACCAGTCGGATGTGCCCAAAGACAAGGAGGCGTCCCGGGAGCACCACATTTGGCTCCTCTCGAGGACCTTCTCGACCTATCTCGAAGCGAGAGCCCTGCCACCCAACGGAGGAAACTCGTTTGGGCTGTTTGTACCCGGGATCTTGTACTTTCAGTCATAACCCAAAGCTCATGACCATAGATCGACCGGTAAATTGAGAGCTTTCCCTTCCGAATCGGTTTAAGAAGGGGAACCAGAGGTTGAGTTCCAACTATCGTGAGATCACACACCTCAGCCTTTCAGGTGTACTGGAAAGGAGGCTACGCCGGACAGTCAAACCTTTTGATTTGGGCGGAGCAATGTGGTTTTCGTCCTGGTTTTGGAACTGTGGACCAGCTCTATACTCTTGGCAGGGTCCATAAGGGTGCGTGGGAGTTCGCCCAACCAGTCTATATTTGCTTTGTGGACTTGGAGAAGGTATTCGACTGCGTCCCTCGGGAAATCCTGTGGGTTAATGATCAGAGAGTACGGGGTATCGGACTGTCTGATTGTGGCGGTCCGCTCCCTGCGTGATCGGTGTCAGAGCTTAGTCCGCATTGCCGGCAATAAGTCAGATTCAATTCCACCAGGGCTGACCTTTGTCGCGATTCTATTCACAACTTTTATCTGCAGAATTTCTAGGCGCAGTCAGGCCGTTGAGGGGATCCGGTTCGGTGACTGCCGGATTAGCAGATAATGTGGTCCTGCTGGCTTCATCCGGCCAGGATCTTCAGCTTTAATAAATACATATGAAGTACCGTCATTCTCTATAGGACAGGTGTGCTTTTGTTATTGTATTTGTTATGATCCGTTGCCCGTATCATGTTTTGTTTTGTTAGTTCTGACTACCTCAGTTCTGTTTTCTGTCTCTCTGGGTTCGTGTTTCAGTTGCCATGACTGCTGATTAGTTTCACCTGTCGCGGATTAATGTTCGGGACACTCACCTGCTCCTGGGCACTCATCAGAGAGCTACGTGTTCCCGTTTCTGTTCACTATCAGTCTGGCTTCTTTGTTTGCGTCATGCAACAGCTTTTCCCAACCTTACTCAGCCTTTCCCAGTAAGGTCTTTTCCGGTGTACTGGAAAGGAGGCTACGTCGGACAGTCAAACCTTTTGATTTGGGCGGAGCAATGTGGTTTTCGTCCTGGTTTTGGAACTGTGGACCAGCTCTATACTCTTGGCAGGGTCCTTGAGGGTGGGTGGGAGTTTGCCCAACCAGTCTATATTTGTTTTGTGGACTTGGAGAAAGGTATTCGACTGTGTCCCTCGGGAAATCCTGTGGGTTAATGATCAGAGAGTACGGGGTATCGGACTGTCTGATTGTGGCGGTCCGCTCCCTGCGTGATCGGTGTCAGAGCTTAGTCCGCATTGCCGGCAATAAGTCAGACTCGACTCCACCAGAGCTGACCTTTGTCGCAATTCTGTTCACAACTTTTATCTGCAGAATTTCTAGGCGCACTCAGGGCTTTGAGGGGATCCGGTTCGGTGGCTGCCTGATTAGCAGATAATGTGGTCCTGCTGGCTTCATCCGGCCAGGATCTTCAGCTCTCATAAATACATTTGAATTACTGTCATGCTCTATATGACAGGTGTGCTTTTGTTATTGTATTTGTTATGATCCGTTGCCCGTATCATGTTTTGTTAGTTCTGACTACCTCAGTTCTGTTTTCTGTCTCCCTGGGTTAGTGTTTCAGTTGCCATGACTGCTGATTACTTTCACCTGTCGCTGATTAATGTTCGGGACACTCATCTGCTCCTGGGCACTCATCAGAGAGCTATGTGTTCCCGTTTCTGTTCATTATCAGTCTGGCTTCTTTGTTTACGTCACGCAACAGCTTTTCCCAGCCTTCCTCAGCCTTTCCCAGTAAGGTATTTTCAGGTGTACTGGAAAGGAGGCTACGCCGGACAGTCAAACCTTTTGATTCGGGCGGAACATTGTGGTTTTCGTCCTGGTTTTGGAACTGTGGACCAGCTCTATACTCTTGGCAGGGTCCTTGAGGGTGCGTGGGAGTTCGCCCAACCAGTCTACATGTGCTTTGTGGACTTGGAGAAGGCATTCGACTGTGTCCCTCGGGAAATCCTGTGGGTTAATGATCAGAGAGTACAGGGCATCGGACTGTCTGATTGTGGCGGTCCATTCCCTACGTGATTTGTGTCAGAGCTTTGTCCACATTGCCAGCCGTAAGTCGGACCCGTTTTCGGTGAGGGTTGGACTATGCCAGGGCTGAACTTTGTCGTGATTCTGTCCACAACTTTTATCTGCAGAATTTCTAGGCGCACTCAGGGCTTTGAGGGGATCCGGTTCGGTGGCTGCCTGATTAGCAGATAATGTGGTCCTGCTGGCTTCATCTGGCCAGGATCTTCAGCTCTCATAAATACATTTGAATTACTGTCATGCTCTATATGACAGGTGTGCTTTTGTTATTGTATTTTTTATGATCCGTTGCCCGCATCATGTTTTGTTTTGTTAGTTCTGACTACCTCAGTCCTGTTTTCTGTCCCCCTGGGTTCGTGTTTCAGTTGCCATGACTGCTGATTAGTTTCACCTGTCGCTGATTAATGTTCGGGACACTCACCTGCTCCTGGGCACTCACCAGAGAGCTATGTGTTCCCGTTTCTGTTCACTATCAGTCTGGCTTCTTTGTTTGCGTCACGCAACAGCTTTTCCCAGCCTTACTCAGCCTTTCCCAGTAAGGTCTTTTCAGGTGTACTGGAAAGGAGGCTACGCCGGACAGTCAAACCTTTGGTTCGGGCGGAACATTGTGGTTTTCGTACTAGTTTTGGAACTGTGGACCAGCTTTATACTCTTGGCATGGTCCTTGAGGGTGCGTGGGAGTTCGCCCAACCAGTCTATATTTGCTTTGTGGACTTGGAGAAGGTATTCGACTGTGTCCCTCGGGAAATCCTGTGGGTTAATGATCAGAGAGTACGGGGTATCGGACTGTCTGATTGTGGCGGTCCGCTCCCTGCGTGATCGGTGTCAGAGCTTAGTACGCATTGCCGGCAATAAGTCAGACTCGACTCCACCAGGGCTGACCTTTGGCGCGATTCTGTTCACAACTTTTATCCGCAGAATTTCTAGGCGCAGTCAGGGCTTTGAGGGGATCCGGTTCGGTGGCTGCCTGATTAGCAGATAATGTGGTCCTGCTGGCTTCATCCGGCCAGGATCTTCAGCTCTCATAAATACATTTGAATTACTGTCATGCTCTATATGACAGGTGTGCTTTTGTTATTGTATTTGTTATGATCCGTTGCCCGTATCATGTTTTGTTAGTTCTGACTACCTCAGTTCTGTTTTCTGTCTCCCTGGGTTCGTGTTTCAGTTGCCATGACTGCTGATTAGTTTCACCTGTCGCTGATTAATGTTCGGGACACTCACCTGCTCCTGGGCACTCACCAGAGAGCTATGTGTTCCCGTCTCTGTTCACTATCAGTCTGGCTTCTTTGTTTGCATCACGCAACAGCTTTTCCCAGCCTTCCTCAGCCTTTCCCAGTAAGGTCTTTTCAGGTGTACTGGAAAGGAGGCTACGCCGGACAGTCAAACCTTTTGATTCGGGCGGAACATTGTGGTTTTCGTCCTGGTTTTGGAACTGTGGACCAGCTCTATACTCTTGGCAGGGTCCTTGAGAGTGCGTGGGAGTTCGCCCAACCAGTCTATATTTGCTTTGTGGACTTGGAGAAGGTATTCAACTGCATCCCTTGGGAAATCCTGTGGGTTAATGATCAGACAGTACGAGGTATCGGACTGTCTGATTGTGGCGGTCCGCTCCCTGCGTGATCGGTGTCAGAGCTTAGTCCGCATTGCCGGCAATAAGTCAAATTGGACTCCACCAGGGCTGACCTTTGTCGCGATTCTGTTCACAACTTTTATCTGCAGAATTTCCAGGCGCAGTCGGGGCGTTGAGGGGATCCGGTTCGGTGGCTGCCGGATTAGCAGATAATGTGGTCCTGCTGGCTTCATCCGGCCAGGATCTTCAGCTCTCATAAATACATTTGAATTACCGTCATCCTCTATAGGACAGGTGTGCTTTTGTAATTGTATTTGTTACTGTATAATCCGTTGCCAGTATCATGTTTTGTTTTGTTAGTTCTGACTCCCTCAGTTCTATTTTCTGTCCCCCTGGGTTCGTGTTTCAGTTGCCATGACTGCTGATTAGTTTCACCTGTCGCTGATTAATGTTCGGGACACTCACCTGCTCCTGGGCACTCATCAGAGAGCTATGTGTTCCCGTTTCTGTTCACTATCAGTATGGCTTCCTTGTTTGCATCGCTGCAGATGCTGCACAGGTCCGCTCTCCCCTCATTCTTGAACAAAACCAGGGCAAGATTTCCTCCCCAACCCGGAGATAGCACTCCACTCTCTTTCAGGTGGGAACCATGTACTGGGACTTGTAGGTGCTGATTCTCATCCAAGTCGGTTTAAGAAGGGAAACCGGAGGTTGAGTTCCAACTATCATGGGATCACACAACTCAGCCTTTCCCGGTAAAGTCTATTCAGGTGTACTGGAAAGGAGGCTACGCCGGACAGTCAAACCTTTTGATTTGTGCGGAACTATGTGGTTTTCCTCCTGGTCTTGGAACCGTGGACCAGTTCTATACTCTTAGCAGGGTCCTTGAGGGTGCGTGGGAGTTCGCCCAACCGTGCATGTGCTTTGTGCACTTGGAGATGGAATTCGACTGTGTCCATCGGGAAATCCTGTGGGTTAATGATCAGAGAGTACGGGGTATCGGACTGGGTTTGTGTTTCAGTTGCCATGACTGCAGATTAGTTTCACCTGCCTCTGATTAGTGTTCGGCACGCTCACCTGCTCCTGGGCATTAATCAGAGAGCTATTTATTCCCGTTTCTCTCCACTATCAGTCCGGCTTCCTTGTTTGCGTCAAGCAACAGCTAACAACGGCTATAGTACATTACATACAAAATAGTCCTGCGAGGATCCTGATGAGAGTGCGGAAACATGACCACATCACACCAACTCTCAAATCCCTTCACTGGCTTCCTGTTCCACTCAGGATTGAATTCAAAATCTCCCTTCTAACTCACCAGTGCCTCCATGGAAATGCCCCCCTCTACCTCAAAGAACTGCTCACCCCCAATTCCTTCCCACGACACCTGTGCTCCAAACAGGCTAACCTCCTCCTACCTCCACGGACAAAGCTACGAACTATGGGAGACCGGGCTTTCTGCTCCGCTGCTCCCAGTCTGTGGAACGCTTTCCCTGACCACCTGAGTGTACCTCAGACTGTGGATACTTTTAAAAAAAAGGCTTAAAAACCCATCTTTTTAAAAAAGCCTTTTTATAGACAGGCATGCTGGTTATAGCTATTGGGCTGTTTCTAGTTTTATATTTTATTTATTTTATTTGTATTATTTTACGTTGTGGCACTTTGAGGTTGTTTGCTCAACGTAAAGGGCTTTTTTTTTTACAAATAAAATCTATTATTATTATTATTAGTTTTTGATTCTTGTAAATATGCTAGGTACCACGCTAGCCTCCTTAGCTTTGCCTCCCGTGCCTCGGCACACTTTTGTTTTACCTGCATGATTTATGCAAATAAAACACTTCCTACCTGAACGCTGTCTCCGGAGTTTCCCGTCTGCATCTTGGGAGAACGACCAAGTCGTTATGGTATTTTAATCATCCTTGTATTGTTTTATTGTATGTATACGAATGTATTTTGCGTTTCCTGTTGGCAATCATCTTTGTGTAGTGGCTGGGGGGGCGGAGCAACGAGACAGTCTAAGCGTCTGTTTTCCACCTGGAACTAATGTTTGACTTGCCTCCATTCAACAAGGTTATTTTAAACTGCTTTCTGAAAAGTTGCAGGGGGACATGTCTCCCCTTTTACCCCCCCCACCATTATCACATTTATGGATGGATGGCTTTTAGTCATTTACTGTAGAATGGCTCATCACTCATTTATGTGGTTTCGCTACAGTCATCCATAACTGCTGAAGTCACCGTAGCGTCGCTGATAACGCACACGGCTGATGATTCCCACTCGCGGCTACTTTGTGTAGTGTTGTGTAGCGTTGTGTAGTACACACCGCCGTGTTGCATGGCTGCCAAGGCAGTGGAGGGAAACGTTTCCCCTTCCTTGCTATCCGCGCCGCATCCTCCCCCGGGGGAGTGCAGCGTCCCCGCCTGCTTTGTTCCACTGGTCAGCCGAGCCCGTCATCGGGTTAGAAAACAGGGTGATCCATCACTGTGCCACACAAAATCCACTTCCTGGATTGCCAAACTCGGTCAATGCCAGAACGCATGCGGCGATTTCTAGTAAAACTGTAAGAACAGAAGCACTCGTCTTTGGCCTGTGTGACAAATCCATGAAATTAATATCACTTTCAGACTAATATACTATTTATTTTCCCGACTATTGAGTGGCCACAATTTTTTGTTTACCTACATTAGCTGCATATATATACATTCTGAAATGAGTTATTTACACAGAAATATTAAGTAAATATTTATTCACATATCTTTAATTGTTTGCAAATGGTATCTGTGACACGGCAGTAAAACGGCCGATCAAACAAAACGGAAGTCATGGACTCGCAAGCTGCGGAAGACACCTTTCCAATCAGCTAAACTGTGACGTCTCTGTAAATTTACTGAACAATTTGCGAAAATTAAACGATAGAAAAAGAATGCCGTCATGAGCTAATAAAACTAACACATATGTGTTACCATGTTAGCATCTTAGCTAGGGTTGCAAAAGGGTGGAAAAATTCCGGGAATTTACCGCGAGAAGTTAAACTCAGGAAGTTTGGAAATATTGACCATTTTGTGATGGAAGAATGCACTGCACATGTGATGGAGGAATGCACTGTGCAGGGTTTGAAATTCTACTGAACTTGCATTAAATCAGGTTGTTTTAGCTAATGTCTATTCTCATTAATTTCCCATTAATTCCCATTCATTCCCATGGAACGTTTCTTAGCTAATGCTAACGACGCTAGCTTCATTAAATCATGAAAACACATACAAAATATGCATGAAAACCCTACTACAGACATCACACATTATATATACATACATGTATATGTGTGTATACTGTAGAAACAGACACCTTCATAACAATATGCAACATGTAGATTATATACACTGCAAGTATATGTATAATGTAGTAACAGCCACTTTCATAACAATATGTCATATGTACAATATACACAATGCAAGTTTATATATAATGTAGTAACAGACACCTTCATAAGAAAATGTAATATACACACTGCATAATATACATATACATAAATATATATACACACATATATATATATATATATATATATATATATATATATATATATATATATTTATAAATATATATATATATATATATACATATATATACATATATATACACACATATATATATACATATATATACATATATACACATATATACATATATATATATATATACATACATATATATACAAACATATGCATACATATATGTATATATATACATATATATACATACATATATGTATATATATACATATATATACATATACTTACGAATATATACACATATACATATATGTATACACATATATATCTACATATATATACATATACATTCATATACACACATATTATATATATTTATATATATATATATATATATATATACAAAACGTAGTAACAGACACCTTCATGACAATATGTAATGTGTCCAATATTTATCGTACTTTGATCACTTTAATCAGTTTTTTAGTAATAATGGAGTATTACTGATGGTGTAGTACTTTTGCTGCAATAGTGATGGTGTAGTACTTTTGATGTAGTAATGATGGAGTATTACTGATGGTGTAGTCCTTTTGATGTAGTAATGATGGAGTATTACTGATGGTGTAGTACTTTTGCTGCAATAGTGATGGTGTAGTACTTTTGATGTAGTAATGATGGAGTATTACTGATGGTGTAGTCCTTTTGATGTAGTAATGATGGAGTATTACTGATGGTGTAGTACTTTTGCTGTAATAGTGATGGTGTAGTACTTTTGATGTAGTAATGATGGTGTATTACTGATGGTGTAGTCCTTTTGATGTAGTAATGATGGAGTATTACTGATGGTGTAGTCCTTTTGATGTAGTAATGATGGAGTATTACTGATGGTGTAGTACTTTTGCTGTAGAAATTATGTAGTATTACTGATGGTGTAGTACTTTTGCTCTAATAATGATGGAGTATTACTGAAGGTGTAGTACTTTTGCTCTAATACTGATGTGTAGTACTTTTGGTGTAGTAATGATGGAGTATTACTGATGGTGTAGTACGTTTTCTGTAATAATGATGGAGTAATACTGAGGGTGTAGTACTTTTGCTGTAACACTGATGGAGTATTACTGAAGGTGTAGTACTTTTGCTGTAATAGTGGTTGTGTAGTACTTTTGGTGTAGTAATGATGGAGCATTACTGATGGTGTAGTACTTTTGCTGTAACACTGATGGAGTATTACTGAAGGTGTAGTACTTTTGCTGTAATAGTGGTGGTGTAGTACTTTTGGTGTAGTAATGATGGAGCATTACTGATGGTGTAGTACTTTTGCTGTAATAATGATGGAGTATTACTGAAGGTGTAGTACTTTTGCTGTTGTAATGATGTAGTATTACTGATGGTGTAGTACTTTTGCTGTAGTAATTATTGTACGTGGAAAGCCTGGAAAAATATTATCCATGGAATGAGTTTTGCTGAAAGGGTGGTGGAGGAGGAGAAGGAGGAGGAGGTGGAGGAGGAGGCGGGGGATGTTTGTTGCAGCCTCTCTGGGGGATCAGAGCAGGGGTCAAAGGTCGACTGGATAGGTGGGATATTTTTGAGGAGACCCTTCAACAATCAGCTCCATCTTTGACCTTTGAACCACAAACACGATTGAAAATGTGGAGCAGCGCACGGAGGAGAGCATCCACCCTGGCATCATTCATCATGGAGGCCGGCTGACACGCACACGCACGCACGCACGCACGCACGCACGCACGCACGCACGCACGCACGCACGCACGCACGCACGCACGCACGCACGCACGCACGCACGCACGCACGCACGCACGCACGCACGCACGCACACACACACACACACACACACACACACACACACACACACACACACACACACACACACACACACACTGTTTGTATAGTACTTTTAGTGTAGTACTGATGGTGTAGTACTGATAGTGTAGCACATTTAATGTAGTAGTGACTGTGTAGTACTTTTAGTGTAGTAGTGGCTGTGTAGTACTTTTAATGTAGTAGTGGCTGTGTAGTACTTTTATTGTAGTAGTGGCTGTGTAGTACTTTTAATGTAGTAGTGGCTGTGTAGTACTTTTAATGTAGTAGTGGCTGTGTAGTACTTTTAGTGTAGTAGTGGCTGTGTAGTACTTTTAATGTAGTAGTAGCTGTGTAGTACATTTAATGTAGTAGTGGCTGTGTAGTACTTTTAGTGTAGTAGTGGCTGTGTAGTACTTTTAATGTAGTAGTAGCTGTGTAGTACATTTAATGTAGTAGTGGCTGTGTAGTACTTTTAATGTAGTAGTGGCTGTGTAGTACTTTTAATGTAGTAGTGGCTGTGTAGTACTTTTAGTGTAGTAGTGGCTGTGTAGTACTTTTAATGTAGTAGTAGCTGTGTAGTACATTTAATGTAGTAGTGGCTGTGTAGTACTTTTAATGTAGTAGTGGCTGTGTAGTACATTTAATGTAGTAGTGGCTGTGTAGTACTTTTGATGTAGTAGTGGCTGTGTAGTACTTTTAGTGTAGTAGTGGCTGTGTAGTACTTTTAGTGTAGTAGTAGCTGTGTAGTACATTTAATGTAGTAGTGGCTGTGTAGTACTTTTAATGTAGTAGTGGCTGTGTAGTACTTTTAGTGTAGTAGTGGCTGTGTAGTACTTTTAATGTAGTAGTGGCTGTGTAGTACTTTTAATGTAGTAGTGGCTGTGTAGTACTTTTAATGTTGTAGTAGCTGTGTAGTACATTTAATGTAGTAGTGGCTGTGTAGTACTTTTAAAGTAGTAGTGGCTGTGTAGTACTTTTAATGTAGTAGTGGCTGTGTAGTACTTTTAATGTAGTAGTGGCTGTGTAGTACTTTTAATGTAGTAGTGGCTGTGTAGTACTTTTAGTGTAGTAGTAGCTGTGTAGTACTTTTAGTGTAGCAGTGGCTGTGTAGTACTTTTATTGTAGTAGTGGCTGTGTAGT
>NC_084631.1:39667059-39684559 GCF_033978795.1 Nerophis ophidion | reverse complement strand
AATAAACAATGTTAAATGTTTTCGTACAGACAGAAGGTTTGACACACTATATTATGCAATTACACCCTGCGACGCTGAAAAGGACAAGCGGTAGCAAATGGATGGATGTTTATTCTATACTTACATAGATATATATATGTATATACATATATGTATATATATATATATATATATATATATATATATATACACGTGTATTTATGTGTATTTTTATATACGTGTACACTTAATACACATATATACATACAGTATATACATATACACATACATATATAGACAAATATATATACATATATATCACACACACACATGCATATATACACACGTGTATATATAAAATGTATATATACCTACAGATGTACTGTATATATATATGTATGTGTGTGTATATATATATGTATATATATATATATATATATATATATATATATATATATATACACACATCTGAATAATGTTGTATAATAGACTGTATTTATGTTATTCACATGTGAATAATGCTGTATAATAGACTGTATTTATGTTATTCATATGTGACTAATGCTGTGTAATAGACTGCATTTATGTTATTCACATGTGAATAATGCTGTATAATAGACTGTATTTATGTTATTCACAGGTGAATAATGCTGTATAATAGGCTGTATTTATACTATTCACATGTGAATAATGCTGTATAGTAGACTGTATTTATGTTATTCACATGTGAATAATGTTGTATAATGGACTATTTATATTATTCCCATGTGAATAACATAAATACAGTCGATTATACAGCATTATTCACATGTGAATAATGCCGTATAATAGACTTTACAAAGAGCAAGAAGGTGTCAGAAAAGATGGAGCAGCTCAGTGAGGACCAAAAAAAAAAAAAAATCTAACGTTGTTGTTTTTTTTCTTCGCCTTTTAAATCTGAACCTTCCGCCCTTTTTTATTGTTTCACTTCTCCAGCAGGCAGGCTGGAATTAGAGTTGAAGTGACACCTCCTGCTGCTTGAACAAGCTACATAGCAGAGTAACGCTCCCTAATTGACACGTAAAGTGTGGGGGGGGGGGGGGGGGGGAGAAAGCCATGAAACCCCACGGTGGCGCTTGATGGACACACAATCCACTTGTCTGAGCCGCCATTTATGTCGGTTGTACTCTTATTAACACTGCAAATGATCCCAGTGAAATATATTAATTATAGAGTTATAAAAGTTTTATTGATCGGCTTCCTCATAGGAAAAATTTAGGATCATGTGACTGTCCCAAAATGACCTCCTTAAGTTAGCTTATTTACAAAATCTTAGTTCTGAGCATTCAAATCATCAATCCAAGAAACAATTGCAATGCGTTAATGGACATCACGATTCAACTGTTCTTACCGTACTTCTTCGATCAAATCATAAAACACAAACTTGACAATATTTTAGCATTAAAATTGATCCGAAAGTCTCGATACACTCGATAATTGTTAGTGTTTCTAGGATTTTACATCCATTTTTGTTCTAATTCATATCATTTTACTGGGAACAATGTCATCTTTACATAAAATTACACATCAATTACTGTATATGTACACATACATATGTACACACACATACTGCATATGTCTACATATATAAATACACATACATATGTACATATACATATACACACACAAATAATTATACATACAAATCTACATATATGTACAAATATATGTATGTATATGTACATATATACAGACATATATAAATATATATATATATATGGATACATATACTAACACACAAATCATTATATATACAAATGTACATAAATGTATGTTAGCGGGGTGTATAGATACATACATACATATATATATATATATATATGTATGTATGTACCATGAATTGATTAACGTGGACCCCGACTTAAACAAGTTGAAAAACTTATTGGGGTGTAACAATTTAGTGGTCAATTGTACGGAATATGTACTAAAATGTACAATCTACTAATAAAAGTATCAATCAATCAATCAATCAATATATTAGGGGTGTGAGAAAAAATCGATTCGAATATGAATCAAATCGTTTACGTTGTGCGAGTCAGAATCGATTCTCGTTTTTAAAAAATCTATATATTTTCTTTTAATCAATCCAACAAACCACTACACAGCAATACCATAACAATGCAATCCAATTCCACTCAGAACTGCAATAAACAGAGCAATTGAGAGGAGACACAAATACCACACAGAACAAACCAAAAGTAGAGAAACAAAAATGATTATCAACAACGGTATCAATATTAGTTATAATTTCAGCATAGCAGTGATTAAAAGTCCCTCACTGACATTATCATTAGACATTTATAAAAAATAATAAAAAAGAACAATAGTGTCACAGTGGCTTACACTTGCATGGCATCTCATAAGCTTGACAACACACTGTGTCCAATGTTTTCACAAAGATAAAATAAGTCATATTTTCGCTTCCTTTAATAGTTAAAACAAATTCACATTATTGCAATCAGTTGATAAAACATTGTCCTTTACAATTATAAAAGCTTTTTTTAAATCTACTACTGTGCTAGCATGTCAGCAGACTGGGGTAGATCCTGCTGAAATCTATGTATTGAATGAATACAGAATCCTTTTGAATCGGAAAAATATCTTTTTTGAATCGAGAATCGAATCGAAAAACAAATCGATATATTATCGAATCGTGACCCCAAGAATCGATATTGAATCGAATCGTGGGACACCCAAAGATTCACAGCCCTAATATATATATATATATATATATATATATATATCTTCTTCCGCTTATCCGAGGTCGGGTCGCGGGGGCAACAGCCTAAGCAGGGAAGCCCAGACTTCCCTCTCTCCAGCCACTTCGTGTAGCTCTTCCCGGGAGATCCCGAGGCGTTCCCAGGCCAGCTGGGAGACATAGTCTTCCCAACGTGTCCTGGGTCTTCCCCGTGGCCTCCTACCAGCTGGACGTGCCCTAAACACCTCCCTAGGGAGGCGTTCGGGTGGCATCCTGACCAGATACCCGAACCACCTCATCTGGCTCCTCTCCATTTGGAGGAGCAGCGGCATTACGTTGAGTTCCTCCCGAATGGTAGAACTTCTCACCCTATCTCTAAGGGAGAGCCCCGACACCCGGCGGAGTTTCCTCCGCCGGGTGGCCACGGGATTAGGTCTCTGCTTTTTGCAGATGATGTAGTCCTGATGGCTTCATCTGGCCGGGATCTTCAGCTCTCACTGGATCGGTTCGCAGCCGAGTGTGAAGCGACCGGAATGAGAATCAGCACCTCCAAGTCCGAGTCCATGGTTCTCGCCCGGAAAAGGGTGGAGTGCCATCTCCGGGTTGGGGAGGAGACCCTGCCCCAAGTGGAGGAGTTCAAGTACCTAGGAGTCTTGTTCACGAGTGGGGGAAGAGTGGATCGTGACATCGACAGGCGGATCGGTGCGGCGTCTTCAGTAATGCGGACGTTGTATCGATCCGTTGTGGTGAAGAAGGAGCTGAGCCGGAAGGCAAAGCTCTCAATTTACCGGTCGATCTACGTTCCCATCCTCACCTATGGTCATGAGCTTTGGGTCATGACCGAAAGGATAAGATCACGGGTACAAGCGGCCGAAATGAGTTTCCTCCGCCGGATGGATATATATATATATATATATATATATATATATATATATATATATATATATATATATATATATATATATATACAGTTTGACTTGAAATGATTGTTATTGGTTAAAAAAGAAAAGCATGGGATAATTTTGACTACTGTATCAAATCTAATGTATTTATTGTGGTAGTATTCACACTTTGATGTTTTGGTTTTTTTACTGGATTTTATTCATCAAGACACGAGATGATGACATACGCATGACACAAAAACTCAAATTTGAAAAACTATTAGAGAAAGGTTCATATTTATATCATGTGTTACACACACACACACACACACACACACACGGTTTGAAATGAACGGAGCTCATGGTTCAGTATATCCAACATGTTTATGTTTATTGGTTATAATAAACCTTATGTCTAACAACATCTACAGTACCATGCACTTAATATGTCATTTATTTAGATCAAATGTGTAATATGTTATATATTTCAACAAACATGTTTATTATGGAATAAAGCCAACATAGTCGTTATTATTATTCATAAATATTATTATTAAGTAAAATTATTTTTCGTTACCTAACACAAATGTTTTAATAAACTTTAATATGTTTCCCTGTTGTAACTCAAATTCACCCTCGTAGTATTTTTGTAAATTAAAAATAAATTCTTGTTTTTTAATCATTTAAACGAAGATTTGTTCAAATAAAAAAAAGATGTATTGCAATGAAAGCCAAAAATATATATACACTATTTGGCAAATAAGATGAAATAATGGTATAGATCGGGGCCGGCAACCCAAAATGTTGAAAGAGCCGTATTGGACCAAAAATAAACAAAAAAAATTATTCTGGAGCCGCAAAAAATGAAAAGCCTTATATAATTCTTAAGGTGAATGAGCTATTAACTATCACAGTGGTTCTCAAATGGGGGTACGTGTACCCCTGTGGGTACCTGAAGGTATGCCAAGGTGTACGGGAGATTTTTTTTAAATATTCTAAAAATAGCATCAATTCAAAAATTCTTTATAAATATATTTATTGAATAATACTGTCATGTCTTTGTGATCATGTTCTGTTAAGTTATGTTCTGTTTTGTTTTTGACTCCATTAGTTCCTGTTTTTGCACACCCTGGTTTGTTTTAGTTTCCATGACAACCAGTTAATTTTCACCTGTCATGTCACGCGTCTGTTTTCAAGCACCACAGCACTATTTAAGCCTGTAGTTGCCAGGCAATCAGCCGGGCGACATCCCCCTCTCCACACCCTTGCTATCTATGCCGACAATCCATGCCCGTATCTCGTTCCAAGTAGAAATAGTTTTGTTTTCATAGCCAAGTTTGTTTTCCACCTTCTGCGCACCTTTTGTCTGTTCCTTTTTATAGTACAATTAAAAGATGTCTTTACCTTCACGCCGTGTCCGCTCCAATCGTTTCGCACCACGGGTAAACAGTCCACACTATAGTCCACGCCTTGACAAATACTTCAACAACATATGAATGTAAGTTCATAAACTGTGGCAGAAAAAATACAACAATGCAATATTCAGTGTTGACAGCTAGATTTTTTGTGGACATGTTCCATAAATATTGATGTTAAAGATTTCTTTTTTTGTGAAGAAAAGTTTAGAATGAAGTTGATGAATCCAGATGGATCTCTATTACAATCCCCTGTCACGCCTGTAAGTTATGTTTGGGTTTTGGTCATGCTATGTTTAGTTTTTGGACATTCAGTCACGTTTTTCACTTCCTGGTTTTGTTTGTTTCCATGCCAACGCATTAGTTCCCACCATGTCACGCCCCTGCCCTCAGTCCCACACCTGTTCCTGATTATCACAGCCGGTATTTAAGTCATTTTCGTTCTGTTCATCATTCTGGTGTTCCTCACACATGCGCACGCACCCGACCCATGCTGCACCTCCTTCATGTCCTTGTCCATAGTTCCATGCCGTGTAAGTTTTTGTATTCATGCCATTGTGCTAGTTTTGTTTATAGTTTATTATTATTCATAGCCAAATGTTTTTGTGCAAAGTCCTTTAGTTTATGTCCATCATTTCATGCCATCGAGCAGGTGTTTTTGTTTCACGTTTGTACTGTTTAGCGCTTTTTGTTGTTTATTTGTTTATTAAATAAACAACCATGTACTTACAGTCATGCCTGACTCGTCCCACATCATCCTTGCATCGAGGAAGGACAAACATCCACAGCCCAAGCCTGACATCCCCAAAGAGGGGACTTTAAGTTGATGATTACTTCTATGTGTAGAAATCTTTATTTATAATTGAATCACTTGTTTTTTTTTCAAGAAGTTTTTAGTTATTTTTATACATTTAAATTTTCGCATAAAATTACATTTTTGCCTCTTTTAACTGAAATTTGACCCCCCTTAAAATGCTTCAAAACTCACCAAACTTGGCACACACATCAGGACTGGCAAAAATTGCGATCTAGTGAAAAAACCAAACCTTAAAACTCAAAATTGCGCTCTATTGCAATTTTTGAATAAAACACAGAAAAAACTGCTCCTAGGAAGAGGAAACAGATAAAACTGCTTGTAACTTCTGGTAGGAATGTCGGACAGACATGAAACAAAAACCTCAATGTAGGTCTCACTTAGACCTACATTTTGATAATTGGCATCTTTCAGTTAAAATCAACAGGAAGTTAAAAATTACCCCGTCAAAATAAAAGTTTTGTAAAAAGCCGTCACCTTTTTCAAACGTAAACTCCTCCGAGTGCGTTTGTCGTTTCGGCTTCAAACTCGCACAGGAGAGAGATTGAACCCTTTTTATTAAAACTATCCAACAAAGTTTTGATTACTGCTCCGGTTTGGATTTTACGCGCCTTCAAAGAACCCCTGCGCAAAGTTACCTAAAAAATTTAATTTTTGCCTCTTTGAGCTGTAATTTGACCCCTTTAAAATGCTTCAAAGTGCAAGTTAAAGCTCTACTATGCAAAGCGAAAGTCATTTATCAACAACATCCAGAAACGCTGATCTGTAATTTGACCCCCTTAACATGCTTCAAAACTCACCAAATTGTACACACACATCAGGAGTGGCGAAAATTGCCATCTAATAAAAAACCAAACCCCAAAAGTCAAAATTGCGCTCCAGCGCCCCCTAGGAAAAAAACCCAGACAAAACTGCTTGTAACTTCTGTTAGGAATGTCGTACAGACATGAAACAAAGACCTCTATGTAGGTCTGACTTAGACCAGGGCTTGGCAGCGGCCAAAGGCGGACCCGACCAACGCTGCTTGCAGCTTTAATTTATAATTTAATCACTTGTTTTTTTTCAAGAAGTTTTTAGTTATTTTTATACATTTTTTTCCAAATAGTTCAAGAAAGACCACTACAAATGAGCAATATGTTGACTGTTATACAATTTAATGAATCAAAAACTGATGACATAGTGCTGTATTTTACTTCTTTATCTCTTTTTTTCAACCAAAAATGCTTTGCTCTGATTAGGAGGTACTTGAATTAAAACAAATGTTCACAGGGGGTACATCACTGGAAAAAAAGGTTGAGAACAACTGAACTATCAAATTGACTATGTGTCACAGGCTGACACAAATCCTTGTTGATAGAAATGTAATATTTATTCTACACATTCTTGTAACATTGGAAAACATTAGTAAAACTGAAGCTTCTCTGAGGTTGAGATTACTCCTAGAAATGTCTTGCTTAGAATGTCCAAAGGTATCGATGTGTTGTCTAAATTCTAATGGACTTATTACTATCTTTGGCAAGCTAGGTCATGTTTGCTGTGGTCTATAAAGACATGTCACACAAACAACTATCAGACATGCAAATATAAATGAAATACAGTGAGGACTTAAGTCGGGGGTGTCCAAACTTTTTCCACTGAGGGCCACACACTGAATAATCAAAGCAAGCGGGGGCCATTTATTTTAAAAACCAATACACTATATGTATAAAAAATATACATTTAGGCCTCCACTCAGGTTGGACCCCAAAGAGTTTTGGTAAAAATAAAATGTTAAAAATGTGTCATTATTCAGTATTATTATTTTTATCATTATTCAAGTTTTAAATCTCTAGAGCAGGGATCACCAACCTTTTTGAAACCAAGAGCTTCTTCTTGGGTATTGATTAATGCAAAGGGCTACCAGTTTGATACACACTTATATAAATTGCCAGAAATAGCCAATTTGCTCAATTTACCTTTAATAAGTAAATCTATATATATATAAATTGGTATTTCTGTCTGTCATTCCGTCGTACATTTTTTTTCCTTTTAAGGAAAGTTTTTTGTAGAGAATAAATGATGAAAAAAACACTTAACTAAACAGTTTAAAAGAGGAGAAAACACGAAAAATATGAAAATTTAATTTTGAAACGTAGTTTATCTTCAATTTCGACTCATTGAAATTCAAAATTCAACCGAAAAATATGAAGAGAAAAACTAGCTAATTCAAATCTTTTTGAAAAAATTAAAAAAAAACAATTTACGGAACATCATTAGTCATTTTTCCTGATTAAGATTAATTTTAGAATTTTGATGATATGTTTTAAATAGGTTAAAATCCAATCTGCACTTTGTTAGAATATATAACAAATTGGACCAAGCTATATTTCTAACAAAGACAAATCATTATTTCTTCTAGATTTTCCAGAATAAAAATTATAAAAGAAATTCAAAAGACTTTGAAATAAGATTTAAATTTGATTCTACAGATTTTCTAAATTTGGCAGAATATTTTTTTTTTAACTTTAACCATAATAATTTTGAAGAAATATTTTACAAATATTCTTCGTCGAAAAAACAGAAGTTAAAATGAAGAATTAAATTAAAATGTATTTATTATTCTTTACAATAAAAAAAAATACATTTATTTGAACATTGATTTAAATTGTCAGGAAAGAAGAGGAAGGAATTTAAAAGGTAAAAATGTATATGTTTTTTAAAAATCCTAAAATCATTTTTAAGGTTATATTTTTTCTCTAAAATTGTCTTTCTGAAAGTTATAAGAAGCAAAGTAAAAAAATAAATGAATTTATTTAAACAAGTGAAGACCAAGTCTTTAAAATATTTTCTTGGATTTTTAAATTCTGTTTGAGTTTCGTCTCTTTTAGAATAAAAAATGTCGGGCAAAGCGAGACCAGCTTGCTAGTAAATAAATAAATGTAAAAAATAGAGGCAGCTCACTGGTAAGTGCTGCTATTTCAGCTATTTTTAGAACAGGCCAGCTGGCGAATAATCTGGTCCTTACGGGCACCGCCTTGGTGAACCCTGCTCTAGATCAACATTAGGTCTATCCGTCAATATGACATTTTTAAACATTTAAGTTGTATGCTCTTTTTGTCCATTCATCCATCCATTTTCTACCGCTTATTCCCTTTCGGGATCGCGGGGGGCGCTGGCGCCTATCTCAGCTACAATCGGGCGGAAGGCGGGGTACACCCTGGACAAGTCGCCACCTCAAAAAAAATTTAATTGAAAATAACACAAAGTATGGAATATTTTCACCCAATAAAATTTTTAAGTAGAATGTTTGAGATTATATAATAATTGGAGCCGGAAAAAGGTCAACAACTCATAACACCATTGATTTTAATACATTATTATGTTATTGTGCAATGACACTTAAAAAGAAAACACACTGATCCAAAAGGGTCCTACTCATTAAAGTGTCAAAAAATAGATTATATATATTTTTTTTACTGTTTACTTTTAACACAATGGTCTCGAGATCAACTTCAGATCTATCCGTCAATTATAAGTTTTGTTGTTATGTTTTTTGTTTGTTCGTTTTAGGCCATTCTTTAAAAAAAAAAAAAAAGCTCAGTTTTTTATATGGCAAACACAAAATATCCAACATTTGCCCCGGAAAATATCTAAAAAGTGGAATATTTAATGTGACTGAATTGGTCAATAATTCATAATTCTATTGTTTGTTTGTTTTTTAAAGAAAGAAACAGCCTGCATGGCAGATTTGTGTTATTAAACATTGCAACATTTTCTTTTTACATTTCACCTGTTTGCTCTTTTATACCGATTTTTAATTTTTTTCCATAGTATTTTTAAAATGTGCCGTGGGGCCGTTAAAAAATGACCTGCGGGCCGCAAATGGCCCCCGGGCCCCACATTGGACACCCCTGCTCTAGATCAACATTAGGTCTATCTGTCAATAAAACGTTTTTAAAGATTTAAGTTGTATGCTCTTTTTGTCAAAGAAAACAATGTTTTTTTTATGGGAAAAAAAACACAAAATATGCAATATTTTCACCCAATAAAATTTCTAAGTAGAATGTTTGAGATTATATAATAATTGGAGCCGGAAAAAGGTCAACAACTCATAACACCGTTGATTTTAATCCACTATTATTTTTTTGTGCAATGACACTTAAAAACAAAACACACTGATCCAAAAGGGTCCTACTCATTAAAGTGTTAATAAATAGATTATAATTTTTTTACTGTTTACTTTTAACACAATGGTCTCGAGATCAACTTCAGATCTATCCGTCAATAAGTTTTGTTGTTATGTTTTTTGTTTGTTCGTTTTAGGCCATTCTTTTAAAAAAAAAAGATCTATCCGTCAATTATAAGTTTTTGTTTATGTTTTTTGTTTGTTCGTTTTAGGCCATTCTTATTCGTGTTACATTTCACCTGTTTTCTCTTTTATACCAATTTTATTTTTCCCATAGTATTTTAAAATGTACGTGGGTCCGTTAAAAAATGACCTGCGGGCCGCAAATGGCCCCCGGGCCCCACTTTGGATACCACTCACATATTGCATCATTCTGCCTCGTTTGTAGCAATATATTCAACTCATTTACTATCCTTTACTTAAGACTTAAGTAAATGATATTAAATTAGCTGAAATATAACAACAAATGAGGCAGAATGATGCAATACATGCAGCTAGCCTAAATAGCATGTTAGCATCGATTAGCTTGCAGTCATGCAGTGACTAAATGTGCCTGATTAGCACGCCAAACAATCAAAAAGCTCACGTTTATAGATTGACACACAGCGTGAAACATTTGTTGGACAAAATGAGACAAAGAAGGAGTGATATAAAACACGTCTTACCGTGGCTGCGTCGGAGAAAGTTGTACAGGTAAAAAAAAATTAAAAAAAAAAAAAATACTACGGTGCGTTCAATGACCGCATAAATTAGTAGAACAAAACGGCTCTCGTTAAATCCTCTCATGGGTGAAGAATGTTTAATACAAACAGTGATTTGTAAAAAAAAATTGGAAGGTTTGTGTCATGTATTCTGTCTTACAGAAACAATATTGAAACCAAAATGTTATTTTTTTCCCACCATCTTTTTCCATGTTCAAACATTTTTTAAAAACGCTTCAGGAAGCCACTAGGGCGGCGCTAAAGAGCCAAGCCGCGGGCAGAGGTGGGTAGTAACGCGCTACATTTACTCCGTTACATCTACTTGAGTAACTTTTGGGAGAAATTGTACTTCTAAGAGTAGTTTTAATGCAATAGAATAGAATAGAATAGAATAGAAAGTACTTTATTGATCCCTGGGGGAAATTCAGCACCACATTTACCTCACATTAAACAACAATAATAATAAATAATGTATAACATATATTATATATATAAAATATGAATAATATAAATATATTCTACATTTAAGTGCAGTCAAGGAACATATGCATTATACAGTCTGATGGCTGTCGGTATGAAGGACCTCCTGTGTGGTTCCGTGTTGCATTTCGGGACTCTGAGCCTT
Organism: Nerophis ophidion; assembly: GCF_033978795.1. Lineage (NCBI taxonomy): Eukaryota > Metazoa > Chordata > Actinopteri > Syngnathiformes > Syngnathidae > Nerophis > Nerophis ophidion. The sequence continues at coordinate 39,673,242 of NC_084631.1, read as the reverse complement.
CCACTGAAGGTGCTCATTCTCTCCGCCAGGTCCGAGTGTAGTGGGTGGGAGGTGTTGTCCATAATGGCTAGGAGTTTTTGCTAGACTTCTCCTCTCTGACACCACCGCCAAAGAGTCCAGCTCCACTCCCACCACGCTACCGGCCTTCTCTACCAACTTGTCCAGTCTGTATCTGTCCCTCGCTCAACATACTTTTACTTTTACTTGAGTATATTTATAGAGAAGAAACGCTACTTTTACTCCGCTCCATTTATCTACATTCAGCTCGCTACTTGCTACTGATTTTTATCGATCTGTTAATGCACGCTTTGTTTGTTTTGTTTTGTCAGACAGACCTTCAAAGTAGGATCTATCACATGCCTGTGTTTCACCAATCAAATGCAGTCACTGGTGACGTTTGACTCCGTTTCACCAATCAAATGCAGTCACTGGTGACGTTTGACTCCGTTTAATCCAATCAAATGCAGTCACTGGTGACATTTGACTCCGTTTCACCAATCAAATGCAGTCACTGGTGACGTTTGACTCCGTTTCACCAATCAAATGCAGTCACTGCTGACGTTTGACTCCGTTTCACCAATCAAATGCAGTCACTGGTGACGTTTGACTCCGTTTCACCAATCAAATGCAGTCACTGGTGGCGTTTGACTCCGTTTTATCCAATCAAATGCAGTCACTGGTGACGTTTGACTCCGTTTCACCAATCAAATGCAGTCACTGGTGACGTTTGACTCCGTTTCACCAATCAAATGCAGTCACTGGTGACGTTTGACTCTGTTTCACCAATCAAATGCAGTCACTGGTGATGTTTGACTCCGTTTCACCAATCAAATGCAGTCACTGGTGACGTTTGACTCCGTTTCACCAATCAAATGCAGTCACTGGTGACGTTTGACTCCGTTTCACCAATCAAATGCACTCACTGGTGACGTTTGACTCCGTTTCACCAATCAAATGCAGTCACTGGTGACGTTTGACTCCGTTTCACCAATCAAATGCCGTCACTGGTGACGTTTGACTCCGTTTTATCCAATCAAATGCAGTCACTGGTGACGTTTGACTCCGTTTCACCAATCAAATGCAGTCACTGGTGACGTTTGACTCCGTTTCACCAATCAAATGCAGTCACTGGTGACGTTTGACTCCGTTTCACCAATCAAATGCAGTCACTGGTGACGTTTGACTCCGTTTCACCAATCAAACGCAGTCACTGGTGACGTTTGACTCCGTTTCACCAATCAAATGCAGTCACTGGTGACGTATGACTCCGTTTCACCAATCAAACAGAGCCAGGCGGTCACATGATTAACTGCACACTTTTTTTTAATAAACCTTTATTTATAAATTTCAACATTTACAAACAGTTGAAAATAATAACCAAAGTAAGTACAAAAACAGTACAAAACAATATAAAAACCATACAAAACAGCGCCAGGGGGTTGTAAATTCAAAGAAACTAAAATAGAATGCAATATATATATATATATATATATATATAAAATAAAGAAAGTGTAAAGCCATAGGCTCACGTAATCTCAGTAAATAACTTAAATTTGGAACACAGCATCATCGTTTTCACAGCTTTTTGCTTGTTAGAGGTAGAATGTTTTAATATGGAGTTCTAAATCTTTTTTAAAGGCACAAAAAACAGGTCGGGTATTGAATATATTTATTTATGAATATAAAACTTAGCCAATAGTATAATGAGGTTGCAAAGGTAAAATTAATTTTCAATTTTTTTTCCAATACAGTGTAAAACCAAATATTTAATATATATTATTGTTTTAGTTGCTTAAGAGATATTCCTGGCTCTGAATTTGTTCATTGCTATTTTTATGTTTTTGTGCATTACTTGTTGAATAAGTTACTCATCAGTTACTCAGTATTTGAGTAGTTTTTTCACAACATACTTTTTACTTTTACTCAAGTAAATATTTGGGTGACTACTCCTTACTTTTACTTGAGTAAAAAAATCTCTAAAGTAACAGTACTCTTATTTGAGTACAATTTTTGGCTACTCTACCCACCTCTGGCTGCGTCTGAGAATATATACATATATATATATATATATATATATATATATATATATATATATATATATATAATTTTAATCGAAGTTAATCGCACTATTTCTCCGATTAATCGCGATTAACTGCATTGTATACGCAAAGCCCAATAATGAATTCAAAAGTAGTGTGTAGTGCACCTTTATTGGAATATTCTCCCACATGAACAAAAGCGCCAAAACATTTGTTGTGCAAACACAATTTAAATCAGTCCTTGTTAAACAGTAGCAGTTAAATAGCATATTTTATGAAAATCAACTAAAAAAATGTAAATACAAACATTTAAGCTTATTGCCACTGCCAGGGTATTTAAGTTATCCTGTTTGTTATGGAAAATAAATATAATCTACATACAAATCTCTGAGCCACAATCATAACATCTGAACAGGCAATTTCTGAGGTAACAGCAGAAACATTTTTTTTTATCAGGGATCTTATGTTTAAAAAAACTATACTATAGGTAGTGGGCTGTTTTAGGGAATTTTTGATCAAATTATCTGTAGTAGCAATATTAATAATGTTGTGTTTATTCTGCGTAGTGCACTTAAAATAATTATGACCATATCTAGGAATTGATATGATGGGAATTTTCCGATTGTTTGCTTGGTGCTTTGATAAACTGAAGGCATCATATACATGGTACTATATTGTGATGTTATGAGCCAGTGGAAAAAAGAACTACCCTACCCAGCATGCAACAGGAGTGACGAGCATGCGCCATGACGGCATCTTGTATGTTGTGATATGCACGCTCTGAAAGCAAACGTTAAGAACTCAGCCAACACTCCTGGTCTGCATTATTCATAAATAGACAGACAACACATATACTCCGCTGCTTCACAGGCCGCTGGATGTAGCCGGCAAAGTATTCCCATGCTAGCTAGCCGGCCTAGCAAGCACGCCTCATTCAGTCCAAAACGGCCCGATCTATCCACATCCAGAATTGTCTGGCGGTCGTAAGTGATCCCGGAGTGACCACGCTGTAAGCCAGCCATGAAATTTGCAGAATTGTCCGGTATTTTTGCCAAATGTTCCATCTTTACCAAGAGCCCCTCGACGCCATCTTGTTAAGAAAAGGCGTTAACAAAATAAAAGCATGTGAACAACATACGCAAATGTGCGATAAAATAATTGTCAGCGTTAATAGATTGATGAGTTAACGCGTAATTAACGCATTAGTATATATATATATATATATATATATATATATATATATATATATATAAATATATATATATATATATATATATATATATATATAAATATATATATATATATATATATATATATATATATTTATATATATATATATATATATATATATATATATATATATATATATATATATATATAGGCTTCACGGTGGCAGAGGGGTTAGTGCGTCTGCCTCACAATACGAAGTTCCTGCAGTCCAGGGTTCAAATCCAGGCTCGGGATCTTTCTGCTTTCTGTGTGGAGTTTGCATGTTCTCCCCGTGAATGCGTGGGTTTCCTCCGGGTACTCCGGCTTCCTCCCACCTCCAAAGACATGCACCTGGGGATAGGCCCCTCCCACTTCCAAAGACATGCACCTGGGGATAGGCCCCTCCCACTTCCAAAGACATGCACCTGGGGATAGGCCCCTCCCACCTCCAAAGACATGCACCTGGGGATAGGCCCCTCCCACCTCCAAAGACATGCACCTGGGGATAGGTTGATTGGCAACCCTAAATTTGGCCCTGGTGTGTGAATGTGAGTGTGAATGTTGTCTGTCTATCTGTGTTGGCCCTGCGATGAGGTGGCGACTTGTCCAGGGTGTACCCTGCCTTCCGCCCGATTGTAGCTGAGATAGGCGCCAACGCCCCCCGCAACCCCAAAAGGGAATGAGCGGTAGAAAATGGATGGATATTTATGAATTTATGAATATATATATATATATATATATATATATATATATATTTTTTTTTTTTTTTTTTTTTTTTTTTTAATTCAGTCATTGGTGGAGTTCAGGATAGCATTAGAATGTTGTTCTAATATTGTTGTGCAGCACTTTGGAAACATTTTGTTGTTTGAATGTGCTAAATAAATAAAGTGGATTGGATTGGATTGGATGTAAAAAAACAAACTACGGTGCGTTCATGGACCGCATAAATTAGTAGGACAAAACGGCTCTCGTTAAATCCTCTCATGGGTGAACAATGTGTAATATAAACAGTGATTTCCTAAAAAATTAGGAAGGTTTGTGTCATGTTTTCTGTCTTACAGAAAGAATATTAAAACTAAAATGTTATTTTTTTCCCACCATTTTCAAACATTTTTGAAAAAGCTCCAGGAGGCCACTAGGGCGGCGCTGAAGAGCCGCATGCGGGTTGCCGACCCCCCGGTACAGATGTACAGTATTTTGTGACTACAACAGAGTGGGGATATCATCTAATAGTTGATGATATCAGATGTTGTGAAGGTTGATAATCCATCTGGGATTGTGCTGTCAGCAATAATGAGACTTTGTAATTGAATGTGGGAGCAGAGGTGAGTTCTATGGAGTGTTGGGAGTCTTATCAGGGTCAAGGTGGCTCTCAGACAAGAAGCTTAGCACAGAAAAAAATGTCTTAACGCCAAATAAAAGCATCAAAGTTCACCTTTAATCCCTCATGTGCTGCTGCTGCTGCGGATAACACCCCACAATAACGGTGTGTGTGTGTGTGTGTGTGTGTGTGTGTGTGTGTGTGTGTGTGTGTGTGTGTGTGTGTGTGTGTGTGTGTTACTGAGGACCATTGAACAAGTTGGGACAAAAATCATGGTCCCGGTATGAAAAACCACCGCATCTGATAGAAACCCAAATATTACAGTCCGTGAACATTGCTCCAAAGTCGGGATTTTTGTTACCTATTTAATGTCCATACAAAAGTAAACATAGAAGAGGAGCAAAGACAGAAATATGTGATAAAACAAGACGGCGGCAAAAGAAGGACTTCCCTATTCATCCGGAGAAAACCCGCCAGATGAACAGCTGATTTTTTACCACTTCCATTGCTGACGTAAGACAACCTGTGTCCCATATGTACGGTACCTAGGCCATTAACAGTTGGGGTTCAACAGCTGGGTTGCCCAAAGTGCGGCAAAGGTGCCATCTGTGGTTTGTGACTTGTTTGTCGTCGGCCTTAAGCACATTACAAAAAAAACCCAAAAACAGAGGTCTGATTTGCACCCCTGGAGGTGAAATCTAACAAAATGAAGAATTATTCAAATTGACTGCGTTATGGTTTTATAAGTGCTCCCCCTCTGGCCAACATATGCAATAACAAGTGTGTGTAAGAAAAAGGAAATGCGCCCCCCCTTGGCCAGAATTGATTGATAAAAATAAATAAATATGTATATTGAGACATACTATAATATCCATCCATCCATCCATCCATCCATTTTTCTACCGCTTATTCCCTTTCAGGGTCGCGGGGGGCGCTGGCGCCTATCTCAGCTACAATCGGGCGGAAGGCGGGGTACACCCTGGACAAGTCGCCACCTCATCGCAGACATACTATAATAACTTGAAGTAAATAAAGACGATTAAAAACCAATTACAAACTATTTGCATAGTATGTATATATTATTAATGTTGTAAATACACATCTTTATATATCTAGAAAAAGGTGGTCCTAGAAAGGGAGGCCTTTTTCGCCGGTCTCAAGAAGGTAGGAAATACACAAGTGTGTGTGTGTGTGTGTGTGTGTGTGTGTGTGCGTTATTCTCGGACCACATTTATCTTAGAGCAGATAGATTCTTAATTCTTATTGAATGATGTTATGTGATTTTTTGTTGTTGTTGTTAACAAGTTTAAAATTGAGATATGTATCTGCTTATCATCCACATGTCATAATTAGTTCATGCAATTGTTGGAAATAATGAGATGAAAGACTTTCCATCTTGGAGAAGAGTGTGAGGTGGACAATTTCAGCACCCTGGACAGCTCACTGTGACTCTCATCTTTTTATGTATATTGCGTTTATATTAGCATTTTTTAATGATATGAACATACATATATATATATATAATGATAACAATTTAAGACAATAAATGCTATTAAAAAAGATTGTGCGATCATTTCTGTCACCAAAAACTAACAAAGTATAAAGAATACACAG
>NC_084631.1:39642059-39664559 GCF_033978795.1 Nerophis ophidion | reverse complement strand
GCGACCCAAACATGGATAGTAGCTACTATTATTATAGGGTATTGTGTGTAGAATTTTGAGGACAAAAACGATTTAATTCCATTTCACATTGTCATTGTTAGCCATAAGTGTCCCAATACTTTTGCCTAGTGTTAGTCCTAAGTGTCCCAATACTTTTATCCAGTGGTAGTAGCCATCTTGAGACAACAGGAGCATCAGCGCAGTTGATCTTTGAAGGGGTCATAAAATCAAAACCGGAGCAGTAATCAAAACTCTTTCGCTAACTTTTATTTAGAAGGGTTCAAAGTCTCTCCTGTGCGAGTTTGAAGCCGAAACGACAAACGGGCTCAGAGGAGATAGTGTTTGAAAAAAGGTGATGGGTGTTTACAAAACTTTTATTTTGAAGAGGTAGTTTTTAACTTCCTGTGCATTTTTGCTGAAGGATGTCAATTATTAATACGTAGGTCTAAGTGAGACCTACATTTAGGTTTTCGTTTCATGTCTGTCCGACATTCTTACCGGAAGTTACAAGCAAGTTTTATCTGTTTTCTCTTCCTAGGAGCAGTTTTTTCTGTGTTTTATTCAAAAATAGCGATAGAGCGCAATTTTGAGTTTTGGGGTTTTTTTTTTTTCACTAAATCGCAATTTATGCCAGTCCTGATGTGTGTGGCAAGTTTGGTGAGTTTTGAAGCATTTTAAGTGGGTCAAATTACAGCTCAAAGAGGCAAAAATAGCATTTTTTGCGAAAATTTTGCAGGTTATGTTACTGTAGATGTACATATACATATACAGTATACCACACACATGTACTGTACATACTGCATGTATGTCCAATCATACATATACACATATATACATACACATTAATACAAATATACACACACAAATAATTATATATAGAAAATTTGCATATTTATGTATAAATATATGTATGTATATGTACATATATATTATATATACATATATATATATATATATATGGGCTTCACAGTGGCAGAGGGGTTAGTGTGTCTGCCTCACAATACGAAGGTCCTGAGTAGTCTGGGGTTCAATCCCAGGCTCGGGATCTTTCTGTGTGGAGTTTGCATGTTCTCCCCGTAAATGCGTGGGTTCCTCCCACCTCCAAAGACATGCACCTGGGGATAGGCTCCTCCCACTTCCAAAGACATGCACCTGGGGATAGGTTGATTGGCAACACTAAATGGTCCCTAGTGTGTGAATGTGAGTGTGAATGTTGTCTGTCTATCTGTGTTGGCCCTGCGATGAGGTGGCGACTTGTCCAGGGTGTACACCGCCTTCCGCCCGATTGTAACTGAGATAGGCACAAGCGACCTCCGCGCCCAAAAAAGTTAAAAAGTGGCAGAAAATGGATGGATATATATATATATATATATATATATATATATATATATATATATATATATATATATATATATATATATATATATATTTAAGTGAAATTAATAAGTGTTAGCTTTTAAAGTAAAATAAGTGTTATGTTTTTAAGTGAAATAAATAAGTGATTTTGTTTTGAAGTGAGGAAAACAGTTTTAAAGTGTAAATAAGTGTTGTGTTTTGAAGTAAAATAAATAAGTGTTAGCTTTTAAAGTAAAATAAGTGTTAGGTTTTTAAGTGAAATAAATAAGTGTTAGCTTTTAAAGTAAAATAAGTGTTATGTTTTTAACTGAAATAAATAAGTGTTAGCTTTTAAAGTAAAATAAGTGTTAGGTTTTTAACTGAAATAAATAAATGTTAGCTTTTGAAGTAAAATAAGTGTTATGTTTTTAACTGAAATAAATAAGTGTTAGCTTTTAAAGAAAAATAAGTGTTATGTTTTTAAGTGAAATAAGTGATTTTGTTTTGAAGTGAAGAAAACAGTTTTAAAGTGTAAATAAGTGTTATGTTTTTAAGTGAAATAAATAAGTGTTAGCTTTTAAAGTAAAATAAGTGTTATGTTTTTAAGTGAAATGAATAAGTGATTTTGTTTTGAAGTGAGGAAAACAGTTTTAAAGTGTAAATAAGTGTTGTGTTTTGAAGTAAAATAAATAAGTGTTAGCTTTTAAAGTAAAATATGTGTTATGTTTTTAACTGAAATAAATAAGTGTTAGCTTTTAAAGTAAAATAAGTGTTATGTTTTTAACTGAAATAAATAAGTGTTAGCTTTTAAAGAAAAATAAGTGTTATGTTTTTAAGTTAAATAAGTGATTTTGTTTTGAAGTGAAGAAAACAGTTTTAAAGTGTAAATAAGTGTTGTGTTTTGAAGTGAAATAAATAAGTGTTAGCTTTTAAAGTAAAATAAGTGTTATGTTTTTAATTGAAATAAATAAGTGTTAGCTTTTAAAGTAAAATAAGTGTTATGTTTTTAACTGAAATAAATAAGTGTTGTGTTTTGAAGTGAAATAAATAAGTGTTAGCTTTTAAAGTAAAACAAGTGTTATGTTTTTAATTGAAATAAATAAGTGTTAGCTTTTAAAATAAACTGAGTGTTATGTTTTTAACTAAAATAAATAAGTGTTAGCTTTTAAAGAAAAATAAGTGTTATGTTTTTAAGTGAAATAAATAAGTGTTGTGTTTTTAACTGAAATAAATAAGTGTTAGCTTTTAAAGAAAAATAAGTGTTATGTTTTTAAGTGAAATAAATAAGTGTTAGCTTTTAAAGTAAAATAAGTGTTATGTTTTTAAGTGAAATAAATAAATATATATATATATATATATATATATATATATATATATATATATATATATGCACATTTAATTATTCTTGTTCAAACTACTTTATGACTCTTTACATTAGGTATCATTGTATAAATTAGTACTTTTGTACATTAATGAAGTTGTAGTTTTAGTGCAATAGTTTATTAGTCACATGTTGTTATGTTGTTTATATATTCACATATCTTAAACTTTTTTGATCACATGAAAATGAAAAAGTACAGTAAATCCTGGATTCAAAACATATGGCACGATGTGTTTATTGGTTCAAACTAATATTATATTACTAAATAATGAAATATGATATAAATATAACTATTATATTCCCAATAATAATCAATACATATGCACCAAACCTTTTTATTCATGTTTTATTTTTCTCCTGTTTAACTTGTGTGTTGATACAGTCTGTGATTGATTGATGCTGATTAAAAGTATTTATCAAAGTTCTTGATATGATACTTCTCATAAATGATCCGTCTGAACTTTTGACCTCTTTTTCCACGCAAGAAGAGAAGAAGACGAGGACTTCTAGATATTGTTTTGTCAATATTTCATCCACACGACGCTCCAAATTGTTCTCACAGAATCCTCAAAATGTATGAGAATCATTACTGATTATTATCATTATCCTTATTATTTTTAGTATCACCGTTATTAATAATAAGCACTAAAACACAAAACTGTAATACTTACAATGTCTACTTAAATATTGTGTGGAATATTTTCTGGATTATTCACTTCTCTGCAATTGTGTTTTTTTACTCTTCTGGCGCCACCTAGAGGCCACTTTGAAGTAGAAGTATTGGCAATGCAGTATTAACTTATAATATCATGAAAAAAATAAAAAATAATGAATAATACAGACTGGTGTTGTATTTGTAATAAATTGTGTACTAATTAAAATGTATAAATATAGGATCAAATCAACTTTAAAATATTACTTTACTAAGAAAAGTGAAATTTTTGATTTAATAAATATAATTCAAAAGATTATTGCAATTATTAAAGTATTTCTTTTTTTTGTCCCTGCTTTATTAAATGAAACTTTATCATTAAACACCAATTTAAATTACTAATATTAATTTGTCATTAAATATTTATCATTAAATACTAATCTAAATTCTTTGGAAATGTCTTATATTTGAGTTCTTGCTTATAAGCGAAATAAATAAGTGTTAGCTTTTAAAGTAAAATAAGTGTTATGTTTTAAAGTGAAATTAATAAGTGTTAGCTTTTAAAGAAAAATAAGTGTTATGTTTTTAAGTGAAATAAATAAGTGATTTTGTTTTGAAGTGAAGAAAGCAGTTTTAAAGTGTAAATAAGTGTTGTGTTTTGAAGTTAAATAAATAAGTGTTAGCTTTAAAAGTAAAATAAGTGTTATGTTTTTAAGTGAAATAAACAAGTGCTAGCTTTTAAAGAAAAAGAAGTGTTATGTTTTTAAGTGAAATTAATAAGTGTTAGCTTTTAAAGTAAAATAAGTGTTATGTTTTTAAGTGAAATAAATAAGTGATTTTGTTTTGAAGTGAAGAAAACAGTTTTAAAGTGTAAATAAGTGTTGTGTTTTGAAGTGAAATAATTAAGTGTTAGCTTTAAAAGTAAAATAAGTGTTAGGTTTTTAAGTGAAATAAATAAGTGTTAGCTTTTAAAGAAAAATAAGTGTTATGTTTTTAAGTGAAATTAATAAGTGTTAGCTTTTAAAGTAAAATAAGTGTTATGTTGTTTAAGTGAAATAAATAAGTGTTAGCTTTTAAAGTAAAATAAGTGTTATGTTTTTAAGTGAAATAAATAAGTGATTTTGTTTTGAAGTGAAGAAAACAGTTTTAAAGTGTAAATAAGTGTTGTGTTTTGAAGTGAAATAAATAAGTGTTAGCTTTAAAAGTAAAATAAGTGTTAGGTTTTTAAGTGAAATAAATAAGTGTTAGCTTTTAAAGAAAAATAAGTGTTATGTTTTTAAGTGAAATTAATAAGTGTTAGCTTTTAAAGTAAAATAAGTGTTATGTTTTTTAAGTGAAATAAATAAGTGTTAGCTTTTAAAGAAAAATAAGTGTTATGTTTTTAAGTGAAATTAATAAGTGTTAGCTTTTAAATTAAAATAAGTGTTATGTTTTGGAGTGAAAAAAAACGATTTCAAAGTGTAAAAAAATGTTATGTTTTGAAGTGAAATAAATAAGTGTTTTTGTTTTGAAGTGAAGAAAACAGTTTTAAAGTGTAAAAAAATGTTGTGTTTTGAAGTGAAATAAATAAGTGTTAGCTTTAAAAGTAAAATAAGTGTTAGGTTTTTAAGTGAAATAAATAACTTTCATGTTTTGGAGTGAAAAAAAAAACAATTTTTAAGTGTAAAAAAAAATGTTGTGTTGCCCTGCGATGAGGTGGCAACTTGTTCAGGGTGTACCTCCCCTTCCGCCCGATTGAAGCTGAGATAGGCGCCAGCGCCCCCCGCAACCCCAAAAGGGAATAAGGGGTAGAAAATGGATGGATGAAAAATGTTATGTTTTGAAGTGAAATAAATAAGTGTTAGCTTTTAAAGTAAAATAAGTGTTAGGTTTTTAAGTGAAATAAATAAGTTTCATGTTTTGGAGTGAAAAAAAAAAACTATTTTAAAGTGTAAAAAAATGTTATGTTTTGAAGTGAAATAAATAAGTTTCATGTTTTGAAGTGAAATAAATAAGTGTTAGCTTTTAAAGTAAAATAAGTGTTAGGTTTTGAAGTGAAATAAATAAGTTTCATGTTTTGGAGTGAAAAAAAAACTATTTTAAAGTGTAAAAAAATGTTTTGTTTTGAAGTGAAATAAATAAGTGTTAGCTTTTAAAGTTAAACAAGTGTTAGGTTTTTAAGTGAAATAAATAAGTTTCATGTTTTGGAGTGAAAAAAAAACTATTTTAAAGTGTAAAAAAATGTTATGTTTTGAAGTGAAATAAATAAGTGTCATGTTATAAAGTGTAATAAATAATTTCATGTTTTGTAATGAAATAAATAAATGCTAGCATTTTAAGTAAAATAAGTGTTAAGTTTTTAAGTGAAATAAATAAGTGTTATGGTTTGAAGTTTAAAAACAGTTTTTAAAATTTTTATGTTTTGAAGTGAAATAAATAAGTTTTAGCTTTTAAAGTGTAAATAAAAGTTTTGTTTTGAAGTGAAATAAATACGTGTGATGTTATGAAGTGAAATACAATGAGTGTCATGTTTTTAAGTGAAATAAATAAGTGTGATGTTATAAAGTGAAATAAAATGAGTGTCATGTTTTTAAGTGAAATAAATAAGTGTTATGGTTTGGAGTTTAAAAACAGTTTTTAAAATGTTTATGTTTTGAAGTGAAATAAATAAGTTTTAGCTTTTAAAGTGTAAATAAAAGTTTTGTTTTTAAGTGAAATAAATAAGTGTGATGTTATAAAGTGAAATAAATAAGTGTTATGTTATAAAGGAAAATAAAGATTATGTTTTGATGTGATATAAATAAGTGTGATGTTATAAAGTGAAATAAAATAAGTGTCATGTTATAAAGTGAAATAAATAAGTGTAAATAAGTGTTGTGTTTTGAAGTGAAATGCATAAGTGTTAGCTTTAAAAGTAAAATAAGTGTTAGGTTTTTTAAGTGAAATAAATAAGTGTTAGATTTTAAAGAAAAATAAGTGTCATGTAATAAAGTGAAATAAATAAGTGTTATGTTAAAAGTAAAATAAATAAGTGTTATGTTTTGAAGTGAAATAAATAAATGCTAGCATTTGAAGTAAAATAAGTGTTGGGTTTTTGAATGAAATAAGTAAGTGTTATGCTTTGAAGTGAAAAAAACAGTTTTAAATAAAAAAAATGTTATGTTTTGTGGTGAAATAAATAATTTTGGGCTTTTAAAGTGTAAATAAATGTCCTGTTTTTAAGTGAAATAAATAAGTGTAGCATTTGCAGTAAAATAAGTGTTTGGTTTTTAAGCAAAATAAATACGTGTTATGTTATAAAGTGAAATAAAATGAGTGTCATGTTTTTAAGTGAAATAAATCAGTTTTGTGTTTTGTAGTGAAATAAATAAGTGTTAGCATTTGAAGTAAAATAAGTGTTTGGTTTTTAAGCAGATAAATAAGTGTCATGTTATAAAGTGAAATAAATGTTATGTTTTGAAGTGAAATAAATAAATGCTAGCATTTGAAGTAAAATAAATGTTGGGTTTTTAAGTGAAATAAATAAGTGTTATGGCTAGAAGTGAAAAAAACAGTTTTAAAGTGTAAACAAATGTTATGTTTTGAAGTGAAATAAATAAGTGTTGTGTTTTTTAGTAAAATAAATAATTTTTGCCTTTTAAAGTGTAAATAAATGTTTTGTTTTTAAGTGAAATAAATAAGTGGGATGTTATAAAGTGAAAAAAATGAGTGTCATGTTTTTAAGTGAAATAAATAAATGCTAGCATTTGAAGTAAAATAAATGTTGGTTTTTTAAGTGAAATAAATAAGTGTTATGGCTAGAAGTGAAAAAAACAGTTTTAAAGTCTGAAGAAATGTTATGTTTTGAAGTGAAATAAATAAGTGTTGTGTTTTGTAGTGAAATAAATAAGTTTAGCTTTTAAAGTTTAAATAAATGTTTTGTTTTTAAGTGAAATAAATAAGTGTTATGTTATAAAGTGAAATAAAATAAGTGTCATGTTATAAAGTAAAATAAATAAGTGTTATGTTTTGAAGTGAAATAAATAAATGCTAGCATTTGAGGTAAAATAAGTGTTGGGTTTTTGAGTGAAATAAATAAGTGTTATGCTTTGAAGTGAAATAAATAAGTTTTGGCTTTTAAAGTGTAAATAAATGTTTTGTTTTTAAGTAAAATAAATTAGTGTTGTGTTTTGCAGTGAAATAAATAAGTTTTGGCTTTTAAAGTGTAAATTATTGTTTTGTTTTTAAGTGAAATAAATAAGTGTTGTGTTTTGTAGTGCAATACATAAGTTTTGGCTTTTAAAATGTAAATAAATATTTTGTTTTTAAGTGAAATAAATAAGTGTTGTGTTTTGTAGTGAAATAAATGAGTGTCATGTTTTGTAGTGAAATAAATAAGTTTTAGCTTTTAAAGTGTAAATAAATGTTTTGTTTTTAAGTGAAATAAATAAGTGTCATGTTATAAAGTGAAATGAAATATGTTTTTTGTTTTATAAAGTGAAATAAACAAGTGTTATGTTTTTAAGTGAAATAAATAAGTGTGATGTTATAAAGTGAAATAAATAAGTGTTGTGTTTTGTAGTGAAATAAATAAGTTTTAGCTTTTAAAGTGTAAATAAATGTTTTGTTTTTAAGTGAAATAAATAAGTGTGATGTTATAAAGTAAAATAAACAAGTCTTATGTTTTTAAGTGAAATAAATAAGTGTGATGTTTTTAAGTGAAATAAATAAGTGTGATGTTTTTAAGTGAAATAAAGAAGTGTGATGTTCTCAAGTGAAATAAAATAAGTGTGATGTTTTAAGTGAAATAAAGAAGTGTGATGTTTTTAAGTGAAATAAATAAGTGTGATGTTTTCAAGTGAAATAAATAAGTGTGATGTTTTCAAGTGAAATAAATAAGTGTGATGTTATAAAGTGAAATAAACAAGTGTGATGTTATAAAGTGAAATAAACAAGTGTGATGTTTTTAAGTGAAATAAAGAAGTGTGATGTTCTCAGGTGAAATAAAATAAGTGTGATGTTTTTAAGTGAAATAAAGAAGTGTGATGTTTTCAAGTGAAATAAATAAGTGTGATGTTATAAAGTGAAATAAACAAGTGTGATGTTTTTAAGTGAAATAAAATAAGTGTGATGTTTTCAAGTGAAATAAATAAGTGTGATGTTTTTAAGTGAAATAAATAAGTGTGATGTTATAAAGTGAAATAAATAAGTGTAATGTTTTTAAGTGAAATAAAGAAGTGTGATGTTCTAAAGTGAAATAAAATAAGCGTGATGTTTTTAAGTGAAATAAATAAGTGTCATGTTCTAAAGTGAAATAAATAAGTGTGATGTTCTAAAGTGAAATAAATAAGTGTGATGTTTTCAAGTGAAATAAAATAAGTGTGATGTTTTTAAGTGAAATAAATAAGTGTGATGTTCTCAAGTGAAATAAAACAAGTGTGATGTTTTTAAGTGAAATAAAATAAGTGTGATGTTTTTAAGTGAAATAAAGAAGTGTGATGTTTTCAAGTGAAATAAAATAAGTGTGATGTTTTAAAGTGAAAAAAATAAGTGTGATGTTTTCAAGTGAAATAAAGAAGTGTGATGTTTTCAAGTGAAATAAATAAGTGTGATGTTTTCAAGTGAAATAAATAAGTGTGATGTTATAAAGTGAAATAAATAAGTGTGATGTTTTTAAGTGAAATAAAGAAGTGTGATGTTTTCAAGTGAAATAAATAAGTGTGATGTTATAAAGTGAAATAAATAAGTGTGATGTTATTAAGTGAAATAAATAAGTGTGATGTCTTCAAGTGAAATAAATAAGTGTGATGTTTTAAGTGAAATAAAGAAGTGTGATGTTTTCAAGTGAAATAAATAAGTGTGATGTTATAAAGTGAAATAAATAAGTGTGATGTTTTTAAGTGAAATAAATAAGTGTGATGTTTTAAGTGAAATAAATAAGTGTGATGTTTTCAAGTGAAATAAATAAGTGCGATGTTATAAAGTGAAATAAATAAGTGTGATGTTTTTAAGTGAAATAAAGAAGTGTGATGTTTTCAAGTGAAATAAATAAGTGTGATGTTATAAAGTGAAAAAAATAAGTGTGATGTTTTTAAGTGAAATAAAGAAGTGTGATGTTTTCAACTGAAATAAATAAGTGTGATGTTTTTAAGTGAAATAAATAAGTGTTATGTTTTTAAGTGAAATAAATAAGTGTGATGTTTTCAAGTGAAATAAATAAGTGTGATGTTATAAAGTGAAATAAATAAGTGTGATGTCTTCAAGTGAAATAAATAAGTGTGATGTTTTCAAGTGAAATAAATAAGTGCGATGTTATAAAATGAAATAAATAAGTGTGATGTTTTTAAGTGAAATAAATAAGTGTGATGTTTTCAAGTGAAATAAATAAGTGTGATGTTATAAAGTGAAATAAATAAGTGTGATGTCTTCAAGTGAAATAAATAAGTGTGATGTTATAAAGTGAAATAAATAAGTGTGATGTCTTCAAGTGAAATAAATAAGTGTGATGTTATAAAGTGAAATAAATAAGTGTGATGTTTTCAAGTGAAATAAATAAGTGTGATGTTATAAAGTGAAATAAATAAGTGTGATGTCTTCAAGTGAAATAAATAAGTGTGATGTTATAAAGTGAAATAAATAAGTGTGATGTCTTCAAGTGAAATAAATAAGTGTGATGTCTTCAAGTGAAATAAAATAACTGTGATGTTTTTAAGTGAAATAAATAAGTGTTTAGTTTTCAAGTGAAATAAATAAGTGCGATGTTATAAAGTGAAATAAATAAGTGTGATGTTATAAAGTGAAATAAATAAGTGTGATGTCTTCAAGTGAAATAAATAAGTGTGATGTCTTCAAGTGAAATAAATAAGTGTGATGTTTTTAAGTGAAATAAAGAAGTGTGATGTTCTCAAGTGAAATAAAATAAGTGTGATGTTTTCAAGTGAAATAAATAAGTGTGATGTTATAAAGTGAAATAAATAAGTGTGATGTTTTTAAGTGAAATAAATAAGTGTGATGTTATAAAGTGAAATAAATAAGTGTGATGTCTTCAAGTGAAATAAATAAGTGTGATGTTATAAAGTGAAATAAATAAGTGTGATGTCTTCAAGTGAAATAAATAAGTGTGATGTCTTCAAGTGAAATAAAATAAGTGTGATGTTTTTAAGTGAAATAAATAAGTGTTTAGTTTTCAAGTGAAATAAATAAGTGCGATGTTATAAAGTGAAATAAATAAGTGTGATGTTTTTAAGTGAAATAAATAAGTGTGATGTTATAAAGTGAAATAAATAAGTGTGGTGTTATAAAGTGAAATAAATAAGTGTGATGTTTTCAAGTGAAATAAATAAGTGTGATGTTTTTAAGTGAAATAAAGAAGTGTGATGTTTTCAAGTGAAATAAAGAAGTGTGATGTTATAAAGTGAAATAAATAAGTGTGATGTTTTTAAGTGAAATAAATAAGTGTGATGTTTTCAAGTGAAATAAATAACTGTGATGTCTTCAAGTGAAATAAATAAGTGTGATGTTATAAAGTGAAATAAATAAGTGTGATGTTCTCAAGTGAAAAAGGCTGTTCTGTGTGAGGTGAAAAAGCAGAGTGTAAAGTTCTTTGGGAGCCTAGAAGGAGGAGGAGGGGGCGTGTCAGAGAGGAGAAAAGTGATGACATCATTTGGCAAAAGGGAAGTAGAAAGCAGCAGCTGCAGGAAGTGATCAGAGGTCAAAGTGTGATTGCTCCTTTGTTTGTCACTAATGACAGCTGATGGCTGGCTGAGGAGGCGGAGCCAGGAGACAAGCTGCCAGATAAAGAGGATGATTGCGGAGACGCTGGCCGCTGCCACGGAAATGGCGGCCTGGCGGCTTTCCACCGCCGATTGTGAGGGCAGATGTTGGCGCCAGCCTCGGGCGAGGCGGCGAGTGCGAGCAGCTGTCGCGTGAACACTCGCCTGGTGGACCGCCGGACCGGGCGGGGCCCAGGGCTGCCGTCCAAGCCGGCCCACAAAAAGGCCCCGCAGCCTCCAGCAGGAAGCGGGCCGCTTGACGGAGACAAACGACGGCAAAGCGGCGGCCGCTCGCCAAAGCGCGCAGCTGCTCCTCAATTAGCGCCACTCAAACTTCCTTCCCTTCGCCTCGCAGAAAGCTCAACTTGTCATGTGACCTGCAAACTTTAAAGGGCAGCCGCACTTTTTTCACCAGACTTATAAGACACCCGCTTTTTTTGAACGCATTCTAACTCGGAAATTAAGTAAATAAAAGTGGAGTCATGACCTCGTTGAGACGCTAAAAGCCACTAAAAGCCTCTAAAATACCTCATTTGCATGTCAGGACCTGAATATTCGGCAAGTATTAGCAAGAGTGTTAGCTGACTTTTGCTAGAGTTTATTGACGATTTAGAATGTATATTTTCTGATTGTGACGGATTGACACAATTCCAAAATGAGTGTCGTTCCCGTTTTTTTTTTCTTTTTTTCTGTTACCCTTTTACAAACCCTGTTTCCATATGAGTTGGGAAATTGTGTTTGATGTAAATATAAACAGAATACAATGATTTTTAAAATAATTTCAACCCATATTTAGTTGAATATGCTACAAAGACAACATATTTGATGTTCAAACTCATAAACTTTTATTTGTTTTTGCAAATAATCATTAACTTTAGAATTTGATGCCAGCAACACGTGACAAAGAAGTTGGGAAAGGGGGCAATAAATACTGAAAAAGTTGAGGAATGCTCATCAAACACTTATGTGGAACATCCCACAGGTGTGCAGGCTAATTGGGAACAGGTGGGTGACATGATTGGGTATAAAAACAGCTTCCATGAAATGCTAAGTAATTCCCAAACAAGGATGGGGTGAGAGTCACCAATTTGTAAGCAAATTGTCGAACAGTTTTAGAACATTTCTCAAGGAATTTAGGGATTTTACCATCTACGGTCCGTGAAATCATCAAAAGGTTCAGAGAATCTGGAGAAATCACTGCACGTAAGCGATGATATTACGGCCCTTTGATCCCTCAGGCGGTACTGCATCAAAAACCGACGTCAGTGTGTAAAGGATATCACCGCATGGGCTCAGGAACACTTCATAAAACCACTGTCAGTAACTACAGTTGGTCGCTACATTTGTAAGTGCGAGTTAAAACTCTACTATGCAAAGCAAAATCCATTTATCAACAACACCCAGGAACGCCGCCGGCTTTGCTTGGCCTGAGCTCATCTAGGATTGACTGATACAAAGTGGAAAAGTGTTCTGTGGTCTGACGAGTCCACATTTCAAATTATAGTTGGAAACTGTGGACGTGGTGTCCTCCGGAACAAAGAGGAAAATAAAACCATCCGGATTGTTTTGGGAGCAAAGTTGAAAAGCCAGCATCTGTGATGGTATGGGGGTGTATTAGTGCCCAAGGCATGGGTAACTTACACATCTGTGAAGGCACCATTAATGCTGACAGGTCCATACAGGTTTTGGAGCAACATATGTTGTCATCCAAGCAACGTTATCATGGACGCCCCTGCTTATTTCAGCAAAACAATGCCATGCCACGTGTCACAACAGGGTGGCTTCGTCGTTAAGGAAAGAATGAATGGGGCCATGTATCGTGACATTTTGAGCCAAAACCTCCTTCCATCAGTGAGAGCTTTGAATGGTTGACCAAATACTTATTTTCCACCATCATTTACACATAAATTCTTTAAAATTCCTACAATGTGAATTCCTGGATTTTTTTTTCACATTCCGTCTCTCACAGTTGAAGTGTACCTATGATGAAAATTACAGACCTCTGTCATCATTTTAAGTGGGAGAACTTGCACAATCGCTGGCTGACTAAATACTTTTTTGCCCCACTGTATATATATATATATATATATATATATATGTATATATATATATATATATGGAGTGGCTCCGTAAGAAGCATTTGAAAGTCCTGGAGTGGCCTAGCCAGTCTCCAGACCTCAACCCCGTAGAAAATCTGTGGAGGGAGTTGAAAGTCCATGTTGCTCAACGACAGCCCCAAAACATCACTGCTCTTTTTAGAAGATCTGCATAGAGGAATGGGCCAAAATAGCAGCTACTGTGTGTGCAAATCTGGTAAAGACCTATAGTAATTATTTGACCTCTTTTATTGCCAACAAAGGTTATATTACAAAGTATTGAGTTGAAGTTTTGTTATTGACCAAATACTTATTTTCCACCATAATTAACAAATAAATTCTTTAAAATTCCTACAATGTGAATTCCTGGATTTTTTTCCACATTCTGTCTCTCACAGTTGAAGTGTACCTATGATGAACATTACAGACCTCTGTCATCATTTTAAGTGGGAGAACTTGCACAATCGCTGGCTGACTAAATATTTTTGCACCCCAAAAGTGCCAAATTTGGCGCTTTTGGACAAAAGTGAACGAACACACCCCAAAATGTCCCTAAAGGCCCCCACTAATACTCCTTCTACCTAACATACTACGGTCTTTAACTACACTACTTGACAATGTTTTATTTACAATATGAATGGAATTGTTATGTAATGTTGTGTTACACAAAATGAAAAACGAAAAAACATGACTACCAGTATTGTCATGTAGTATTTATCCATGTTTTAATTAGAATGAAAATGGATTAGCCTTAATTATAATCATTGATTTTTACTATTCAATTATTACCATTGATCAAAAGCATTGATTACATTTCTTACATTATTAGTATGGATTATTAACATTTATTATCAGCAAAGATGATCAACAGTGATTATTAGCATGACGTTTTAGCGTTGGTTTTCAGCAGCATTGATTAGCACTGAATATCGGCCTTTATTGGTTCTAGCATTGCTTCTAGAGCGCAGGAAGTCCTTTGGAGAGCGAACGTGACTTCAGGAAGTGCTTTTTGAATGAGAGTAATGACGATAATCATGTTTTGATTTCAATCAGCGGCGCTGATGAGCAAAACAATCACTCCAACAGGCAAACAATTACGTTCATTGTGATGTTGTCGCGTGTTTGCGGCCTGCAGACATGAAAATAAAACGAAAACAACAATTATCACGTGGACATATTTCACATGAAGGCATTCCTGTCACACAAATGTTTTTTTTTTAATTATAACAACACAGAACTGCATCTTTTTATTCAACATTCATTTACATAGCATTGGTTTGTGTGTGTGTTTATTTTGGGCCATTTACTATGTTAGTTTTTCTTCTTTTTTAAATTATTTTCATTTTTTTTAATTTAATTTAATATATTGTATTTATTTTATCTATCTTTTAAATGTTTTGTTTCAATGGGTGCTCATTCTGACGTCATCAAGTGTTTGCCGTGCCTTGTAACTGCATTCTACTGACCTCTGGTGGTGACGCAGCACATTACATCATACTTGCATTACATCAGTGCTTCTCAATTTATTTTCTCTTCAGCTTTGAATAGTATTATTGGACTCTAAAATGGTTATAAGTACACCTCTGCATAACATTGTGTCCTTATTAACATTAAAGAAAAAGGAATAGAAGAAATATAGATTACCTTACAACAAAGAATAACTTCATCTGTAACAGAAAAAATGTTTTATTTCAAAGTTGTTTCCTTATTAAATTATATATTTTTTAAATTGGTCGAATTGAAGCATTTGGTACTTAAAAAAAAAAAAAGGAAATTAAGTAAATAAATAAAACATATTAATTGAATTCCGTGACTTGCAAGTGTAATATTGTTGTCAAACGCATACTTTGGTCATTTCCTGTTTTGTTTACAGTCAGCTTGGTTTGGTTACTGGGGGCGGAGCAACTAGGCAGATGATGCAATCTGTGACTGGGGGCGGAGCAACTAGGCAGGTGATGCAATCAGTGACTGGGGGCGGAGCAACAAGGCAGGCGGACACAATCAATGACTGTGGGCGGAGCAATGAGGGAGGTGATGCAATCAGTACTTAAGTCATGTAATAATGACAACACGGCGTTAATATTTGTCTTGTTTATTATCAGCAATTAGTCAAATACAAATTAAAAAACAGTAGGAAAAGGTCAAAGTTTGTCAATTTCACATTTAGCATTCACCCTCCAGTTGTTGTTTTTTTTACCCTTTTTCGTGAGGTTTTTTTTTCAGTAAAAAAAGCAAATATTGTACATGAATAATACATGAAAAAAATGTACTTTCCTTTTATATACAAGTCATATTGAAGGAAATATGAGACATTCCATGAACACAAAGTCAGTGATATGACATCCACCATGAATACCATTTGTACTTTTTGATGTACTTCCATGAATTAATAATATTAATAATAATAATGAGTCAATGTCGCCATGGCGGGGAACAAAAGATCGTAACTCCACGGTCGGCCATCTTTGTTTCGGCAGTGGGAGAGTGGCCGTGCGCAACCCGAGGGTCCCTGGTTCAAATCCCACCTAGTACCAACCTCGTCACGTCCGTTGTGTCCTGAGCAAGACGCTTCACTCTTGCTCCTGATGGGTGCTGGTTGGCGCCTTGCATGGCAGCTCCCTCCATCAGTGTGTGAATGTGTGTGTGAATGGGTAAATGTGGAAGTAGTGTCAAAGCGCTTTGAGTACCTTGAAGGTAGAAAAGCGCTATACAAGTACAACCCATTTATCATTTATTTATTTATAACAGGACAGGTGATGCAATCGATGACTGTGGGCGGAGCAACGAGGCAGGTGATGCAATCAGTGACTGGAGGCGGAGCATCAAGGCAGGCAGATACGATCAGTAACTGTGGGCGGAGCAACAAGGCAGGTGATACAATCAATGACCGTGGGCGGAGCAATGAGGCTGGCGGATACAATCAGTAACTGTGGGCGGAGCCATGAGGCGGATACAATCAGTGACTGGGGGCGGAGCCATGAGGCTGGCGGATGCAATCAGTGACTGGGGGCGGAGCAACAAGACAGGTGATCCAATCAATGACCGTGGGCGGAGCAATGAGGCTGGCAGATACAATCTAACTGTGGGCGGAGCCATGAGGCAGGCGGGTACAATCAGTAACCGTGGGCGGGGCCATGAGGTGGGCGGATCCAAACAGTGACTGGGGGCGGAGCAACAAGACAGGTGATGTAATCAATGACTGTGGGTGGAGCAATGAGGCTGGCGGATACAATCAGTAACTGTGGGCGGAGCCATGAGGCAGGCCGATACAATCAGTGACTGGGGGCGGGACAACAAGACAGGCAGATACAATCAGTAACTGTGGGCGGAGCAACAAGGCAGGTGATGCAATCTGTGACTGGGGGCGGAGCAACTAGGCAGGTGATGCAATCTGCTACTGGGGGCGGAGCAACGAGCCAGGTGATGCAATCAGTGACTGTGGGCAGAGCAACTAGGCAGGTGATGCAATCTGCTACTGGGGGCGGAGCAACTAGGCAGGTGATGCAATCAGTGACTGGTGGCGGAGCAACAAGGCAGGCGGACACAATCAATGACTGTGGGCGGGGCAATGAGGGAGGTGATGCAATCAGTACTTAAGTCATGTAATAATGACAACACGGCGTTAATATTTGTCTTGTTTATTATCAGCAATTAGTCAAATACAAATTAACAAACAGTAGGAAAAGGTCAAAGTTTGTCAATTTCACATTTAGCATTCACCCTCCAGTTGTTGTTTTTTTATCCTTTTTTGTGAGGGTTTTTTTTTCAGTAAAAAAAGCAAATATTGTACATGAATAATACATGAAAAAAATGTACTTTCCTTTTATATACAAGTCATATTGAAGGAAATATGAGACATTCCATGAACACAAAGTCAGTGATATGACATCCACCATGAATACCATTTGTACTTTTTGATGTACTTCCATGAATTAATAATAATGAGTCAATGTCGCCATGGCGGGGAACAAAAGATCGTAACTCCACGGTCGGCCATCTTTGTTTCGGCAGGATAAAAGTAGCAAAACCCGCCTTGATACTGAACGTGACATTGGCCAACATGAAGGTAGAGAATACATGAAAGTAGAGAATACAGTAGTACCTCGGATGTTGTACACCTCATTAGTCTGAGGAAGATATTCACCGGAATGTTTCAGTTAGCTAGCATCGCAGCTATCGTAATTCTCTATTCTAAAAAAAAGGTTGCGTTTTCATATTTTGGCTTTTTGGACATGAATTGGATTTACAGTATTTTGCATCGTCAAAATTAAAAAAGTTTAAGAGGAAACGGTTCAAAGTAAAAGCCGGAACGGAAAATAACGTGAATCGAAGCCAGAGAGCGTATTTGCCAGATGACATGTGCTAACATACTGTATATGCTAACATGTTATTAGACATGATATCTGTGTCAATAATCGATTGTGTATGCAAACACATATTATATACGTATGCTAACATGTGTTAACATACTGTATATGCTAACATGTTATTATACATGCTAACATTTATGCCAATAATCTATTGTGAATGCAAACACGTTAGCGCTAACATACTGTATATGCTAACATTTGTGCTTATGTATTGTATGTGTTAAGTAAAGGTATTTGTTAATATAATGTATATGCTAACATGTTATACATGCTAACATATGTGCCGATGATGTATTGTAAATGCAAACAGCCATACAGGTTACACTGAGGGTGTGCTAACATACTGTATGTGCTAAAATGTGTGGTTATGTATTGTATTTGCAAACAAATGTTACTATATGTGCCAAGTAATTTGCTAATATGCTGTGTATGCTAACATGTTGTTATACATGCTAACATATGTGCCAATAATCTATTGTGAATGCAAACATGTCACTGCTAACATACTGTATATGCTAACATGTGTGCTTATGTATTGTATGTGTTAAGTAAAGGTATTTGTTAATATAATGTATATGCTAACATGTTATACATGCTAACATATAGTGCCGATGATGTATTCTAAATGCAGACAGCCATACAGGTTACACTGAGGGTGTGCTAACATACTATATATGCTAAAATGTGTGGTTATGTATTGTATTTGCAAACAAATGTTACTATATGTGCCAAGTAATTTGCTAATATGCTGTGTATGCTAACATGTTGTTATACATTCTAACATGTTATACATGCTAACATATGTGCCGATTATGTATTGTAAATGCAAACAGCCATACAGGTTACACTGAGGGTGTGCTAACATACTGTATATGCTAAAATGTGTGGTTATGTATTGTATTTGCAAACAAATGTTACTATATGTGCCAAGTAATTTGCTAATATGTTGTGTATGCTAACATGTTATCATACATTCTAACATTTGTGCCAATAATCTAATGTGAATGCAAACATATGTTAGCGCTAACATACTGTATGTGGTAACATTTGAGCTTATGTATTGTATGTGCTAAGTAAAGGTATTTGCTAATATAATGTATATGCTAACACGTTATACATGCTAACATATGTGCCGATGATGTATTGTAAATGCAAACAGCCATACAGGTTACACTGAGGGTGTGCTAACATACTGTATATGCTAAAATGTGTGGTTATGTATTGTATTTGCAAACAAATGTTACTATATGTGCCAAGTAATTTGCTAATATGCTGTGTATGCTAACATGTTATACATTCTAACATATGTGCCAAAAATATATTGTGAATGCAAACATGTTACTGCTAACATACTGTATATGCTAACATTTGTGCTTATGTCTTGTATGTGCTACGTAAAGGTATTTGCTAATATACTCTATATGCTAACATGTTATACATGCTAACATCTGTGCCAATGATGTTTTGTAAATGCAAACATGTTGCTATAAATGCTAACGTGTGCTAACATACTGTTTATCAGGGGTCGGCAACCTTTACCACTCAAAAAGCCATTTTGACCAGTTTCACAAAATAAACAAAACAATGGAAGCCACAAAACTCTTTTGAAATTTAAAATGAGATAACACTGCATACAGAGTTTTTTTTACTTTGTGCTATGTATAAACCAGGGGTCTCAGACACGCAGATCGCACCTTAATATAAAAATTGAATGATGGTGGGGCCCGCAAGTTTTTTATGGATGACGCTTGACAGCATCACACTTGCCAACCCTCACAAATATTCAGAGAGACTACCGAATGTCAGATCAACCATTCTCGCTAATGTTTGCAGAATTTCCCTCGATTAACGATAATAAGAGCAACCTATGAAGGTGCTGCTTTTGACACGCTCTATAACTCGTTCAATCAGCTAGCCAGCCCAGTCACATATCGTACGATAATTCAGCTAACACACGCAAACGATTGCCAGGCATACTTGTTCAACAGCCATACAGGTTACACTGAAAGTTATAATATAAACAACTTTAATACGCTTACTAATATGCGCCACACACCAAACAAGAATGACAAACACATTTCGGGAGAACAACCGCACTGTAACACATTATAAACGCAACATAACAAATACCCAGAATCCCATGCATCCCGAACTAAACCGGGCTACAATATACACCCCTCTAGCACCAAATGTAGTGCTAATGTAGCCCGGAAGAGTAGGGATGCATGGGATTCTGGGTATTTCTTATGTTGCGTTTATAATGTGTTACTGTGAGGATGTTCTCCCGAAATGTGTTTGTCATTCTTGTTTGGTGTGGGTTCACAGTGTGGCGCATATTAGTAAGAGTGTTAAAAAGTTTTTTATATTACAACCCTCAGCGTTGCAGTCGCTTTCATGTATTAACAGAGGCTGAAAATATAATAATCGCGTGATGTAAAAGCGGGCGCGACGACATGTTGTAGAGGAGGTTAAAGACATTGCCATCACTGCACATCCTCAGTATTGTAGTCCAGGTGAAAATTGGAGAATGTTGTCCCCAGGTGATCTCTGAGAGAGGCACTAAAATTCGGAAACCTCATGAAATAGTCGTCGGGGTCGGCAATTTAGCAGCTGAGCCACATCAAAGAGATCAAAGAGCCACGGGTTGCCGACCTCTGCTGTATATGCTAACATTTGTGCTTATGTATTGTATATGCAAACATATATGTTACCATATATGCTAAGTAAAGGTATTTGCTAGTATACTGCATATGCTAACATGTGTGCTAACTGCTATAAAATAAGGAGGCCTATGTCTTTAAATTTTTGGGGCAATTGGAACGGGTTTGAGAATATTTGGTTGATTATAATTTTCAACTTTTTTTGACGAATAATAACAAAAATGTAGGTACTACTGTACTTCATAACAAGTGGAGAATGTGAGGCAAAAATGATTTTAAACGTATTTAAGCCTCAATGATGACTTTTTGACTAACAAAGATAATTCCGAGGCGAGTCACATGAACGTGAAATGAAGCAAAATGGAAAATATCACAGAAGAAATTCAAACCTTTGTACAAAAGTCGGAGTAAAAGCAGGCAGATGTACACCTTTTTTTTTTTTTTTTTAAGTTTCCCAAAGTGTGTTTGGAGGCGATGAAAGTCTAGCGCTACTGTACTTACTGTAAATCTGCAAACATGCTGCACTAATATAGTGCACAAATAATGCCTGGAAGAAAAACACGAGAAAAAAAGGCAGAAGATTGAATGAATAAATAAATAAGGTGAAATAAATAAGAGGGACTCTCCTCTCGGTTCCCAATACAAAAGAATGGAATATTCCAAAATAAAAGCAGAAATAATTCAAGGCATGTCAAAGTTATGAAGGCTCTGGTGAAAGAAAATGTTCCAAGGTAAAAAAAAAAGAAAAAAGGGCTAAGATGAATACTAGTATGGATGTGTGAGCGTCACATGTCGGCGTCGCCGTCGTAGGCCAGGGTCAGAGGTTTCAGCCGGTTGTTCATCTGCCGTCTTTGGGCTTTCTTTGGCTTCTTGCTGCAACACAACAAACAAAAAAGTCAACTTCAAAACATGCTGGGCCACAATCGTACTTATACTTCATAATCCTACTTTTACTTCATAATTCTACTTACCGTATTTCCTTGAATAGTATGCGCCTGCCTTGAATTACTGCCGGGTCAAACTCGCTCCGCAAAATAATTAGCGCATGCTTAGTATTTCCTCCGGGTCAAACTCGTCACGTCACGAGTGACACTTCACCAGTCATCATTTTCAAAATGGAGGAGGCTGATTTCAATCATTTGAAATCGCATAAAGGGAAGAATATTAAGAGCTATTCAGTAGGATTTAAGGGCCAAGCTATTGAATATGCTAAAAAGAACAGTAAGCAGCTATGTTTTATTAATATACCATAGCTGCGTGTGTCAAATATGAGTCATTAAATGACTCCCGCCTCCTGGTGGTAGAGGGCGCTAGTGATCCTTCTTGCGACTAATCGGCTGCAGAAGAAGTGACAACGAGTGCCGGGAACAGATATGACGCGGGGGGTGCAGGACGGGCCTTTTAGGATGTAACACCACTACTCCTATACTGGCTATGTAAACAACCGGGCTAAAATAAAGCATGTTCCAGTCCTAATTACCCAGTGTATTATTTACACAATAACACTTCAGGGTGGCAGAGGGGTTAGTGTGTCTGCCTCACAATACGAAGGTCCTGAGTAGTCTGGGGTTCAATCCCGGGCTCGGGATCTTTCTGTGTGGAGTTGGCATGTTCTCCCCGTGAATACGTGGGTTCCCTCCGGGTACTCCGGCTTCCTCCCACTTCCAAAAACATGCACCTGGGGATAGGCCCCTCCCACCTCCAAAGACATGCACCTGGGGATAGGCCCCTCCCACTTCCAAAAACATGCACCTGGGGATAGGTTGATTGGCAACACTAAGTTGGCCCTAGTGTGTGAACGTGAGTGTGAATGTTGTCTCATTATCTATATTGGCCCTGCGATGAGGCGGCGACTTGTCCAGGGTGTACCCCGCCTTCTGCCCATTTTTAGCTGTGATAGGCACCAGCGCCGCCCGCGACCCTAAAGGGAATAAGCGGTAGGAAATGGATGGATGGCACTTCATGGTGGGATAAAGAGATCACCCACGGAGCAGAACGGGAGGGGGAGTTGTACGAGGATAATTCTGCCGTCGCCCGCACTACACGTGAGGAGCCGAGCTAACTGATAGCAGTTTTCTAAACTGGACTTTCATTCGCAGCAGGAGGTAATAAAGGAAGATCTCCATCGAGACAGAGAGAGACTTTTAAAACTGAAGAAAGATAAGGAAGACTTATAGCAGTATAGCTCGGTTGGTAGAGTGGCCATGCCAGCAACTTGAGGGTTGCAGGTTCGATTCCCGCTTCCGCCATCCTAGTCACTGCCGTTGTGTCCTTGG
>NC_084631.1:39609559-39637059 GCF_033978795.1 Nerophis ophidion | reverse complement strand
GACGCCAGCGCCTCAGACTGGACGCCAGCGCCTCAGACTGGACGCCAGCGCCTCAGACTGGACGCCAGCGCCTCAGACTGGACGCCAGCGCCTCAGACTGGACGCCAGCGCCTCAGACTGGACGCCAGCGCCTCAGACTGGACGCCTCAGACTGGAAGCCTCAGACTGGAAGCCAGCGCCTCAGACTGGAAGCCAGCGCCTCAGACTGGATGCTTCAGACTGGACGCCAGTGCCTCAGACTGGAAGCCAGCGCCTCAGACTGGATGCCTCAGACTGGACGGCAGTGCCTCAGACTGGAAGCCAGTGCCTCAGAATGGACGCCAGCGCCTCAGACTGGACGCCAGCGCCTCAGACTGGACGCCAGCCCCTCAGACTGGACGCCAGCGCCTCAGACTGGACGCCAGCCCCTCAGACTGGACGCCAGCCCCTCAGACTGGACGCCAGCGCCTCAGACTGGACGCCAGCGCCTCAGACTGGACGCCAGCGCCTCAGACTGGGCGCCAGCGCCTCAGACTGGGCGCCAGCGCCTCAGACTGGACGCCAGCGCCTCAGACTGGGCGCCACCGCCTCAGACTGGACGCCAGCGCCTCAGACTGGACGCCAGCGCCTCAGACTGGACGCCAGCGCCTCAGACTGGACGCCAGCGCCTCAGACTGGACGCCAGCGCCTCAGACTGGACGCCAGCGCCTCAGACTGGACGCCAGCGCCTCAGACTGGACGCCTCAGACTGGAAGCCTCAGACTGGAAGCCAGCGCCTCAGACTGGAAGCCAGCGCCTCAGACTGGATGCTTCAGACTGGACGCCAGTGCCTCAGACTGGAAGCCAGCGCCTCAGACTGGATCCCTCAGACTGGAAGCCAGCGCCTCAGACTGGATGCCTCAGACTGGACGCCAATGCCTCAGACTGGAAGCCAGTGCCTCAGAATGGACGCCAGCCCCTCAGACTGGACGCCAGCCCCTCAGACTGGACGCCAGCGCCTCAGACTGGACGCCAGCGCCTCAGACTGGACGCCAGCGCCTCAGACTGGACGCCAGCGCCTCAGACTGGACGCCAGCGCCTCAGACTGGACGCCAGCGCCTCAGACTGGACGCCAGCGCCTCAGACTGGGCGCCAGCGCCTCAGACTGGGCGCCAGCGCCTCAGACTGGACGCCAGCGCCTCAGACTGGACGCCAGCGCCTCAGACTGGACGCCAGCGCCTCAGACTGGACGCCAGCGCCTCAGACTGGACGCCAGCGCCTCAGACTGGACGCCAGCGCCTCAGACTGGACGCCAGCGCCTCAGACTGGACGCCAGCGCCTCAGACTGGACGCCAGCGCCTCAGACTGGAAGCCTCAGACTGGAAGCCAGCGCCTCAGACTGGAAGCCAGCGCCTCAGACTGGAAGCCAGCGCCTCAGACTGGATGCTTCAGACTGGACGCCAGTGCCTCAGACTGGAAGCCAGCGCCTCAGACTGGATGCTTCAGACTGGAAGCCAGCGCCTCAGACTGGATGCCTCAGACTGGACGCCAATGCCTCAGACTGGAAGCCAGTGCCTCAGACTGGAAGCCAGTGCCTCAGACTGGAAGCCAGTGCCTCAGAATGGACGCCAGCGCCTCAGACTGGACGCCAGCGCCTCAGACTGGACGCCAGCGCCTCAGACTGGACGCCAGCGCCTCAGACTGGACGCCAGCGCCTCAGACTGGACGCCAGCGCCTCAGACTGGACGCCAGCGCCTCAGACTGGACGCCAGCGCCTCAGACTGGACGCCAGCGCCTCAGACTGGACGCCAGCGCCTCAGACTGGATGCCTCAGACTGGAAGCCAGCGCCTCAGACTGGATGCCTCAGACTGGACGCCAGTGCCTCAGACTGGACGCCAGTGCCTCAGACTGGACGCCAGTGCCTCAGACTGGACGCCAGTGCCTCTGACTGGACGCCAGTGCCTCTGACTGGACGCCAGTGCCTCTGACTGGACGCCAGTGCCTCTGACTGGACGCCAGTGCCTCTGACTGGACGCCAGTGCCTCTGACTGGACGCCAGTGCCTCTGACTGGACGCCAGTGCCTCAGACTGGACGCCAGTGCCTCAGACTGGACGCCAGTGCCTCAGACTAGACGCCAGCGCCTCAGACTAGACGCCAGCGCCTCAGACTGGACGCCAGCGCCTCAGACTGGACGCCAGCGCCTCAGACTGGACGCCAGCGCCTCAGACTGGAAGCCTCTGCAGAGAGTGGTGAGGATGGCGGAAAAAAATCATCAGGACTCCTCTTCCTCCTACACAGGGCTCAGAAAATCTGCAGAGACTCCTCCCACCCCCAGCAAGGACTGTTTTCCCTGCTGGACTCTAGGAAGATAGTCCGCAGCCTCCGTGGCAGAACCTCCAGATTGTGTAACAGCTTCTTCCCTCAGGCTGTAAGACTTAAACACATTAAAATAATCCCCTCAATTCCCCCCAAAAACAAATTAACTGGCTGGAATATAAAGACAATATAACATACATCCATAAACCTGGATGCATATTGTCAGAATAATTATATCAAAGTTATCACAAAACTTTGTTACATTGAGTTCAGCTGGCCCTGCAAGAGGACAAAAGCGGTCTTTGATCATACCAATCAAAAGGCTTGTAAAAACTCCACTGTGTATGATGGGAAGCGACATGAAGGGGTCGGTTTCTTTGATGTATTGTAATCCACAGGAAGATTTTGTCTTTACCCGAGATCTACAAAGCGGAGAGGAGGCAGGGTCTGACCTACCTCCAGGCCCCTTTTCTTTGAACTGTTTTGTAACCAAAGGCAGCGGCTGTTTACGACCCCCCTCCCTTTAGAAACAGCTGTTACCACGTAATCGGAGAAAGTCCAAATAAAAGAGGAGGCGTACAATCTTTCGTCACTGTACAAGGGTACAGGTGTACGTGCTCTTCTCATTGAGCCAAATTTAATTCTGTCTGTTTAATTCCTTGCTTCTTGTCTTGTTTAATAGATGTCATCAGTGTTTGAACCTGACACAAATGCATAAGTGCAATATATTTATTTACTGTATATCTGCACCTTATTGCTCTTTTATCTTGCACTACATGCGCTAATGCAACAAAATTTCGTTCTTATCTGTACTGTAAAGTTCAAATTTGAATGACAATAAAAGAAAGTTTAAGTCTATTTCATTGGCAATATTGTGTCCTCATTCGGATGTGATTACCTGGACCAAAGGGCTGCAGAAACCAGGTGCGTCCCACTCTGCCAGGCGGGCTGACCGCCGGCTGGGTGGGGTTGAAGGCTCGGATGGTTTTAACGTCTGCTTTGTTGTCGTCGGCGCTGGGAATCTCCAGCACTGGGATGACGGTGCACTGGTCCAGTAGGCCGTCCGACGTCATGACTTCCGTGTAGCCCTCGTCACAGCCACACACACCCGCCTGACACAAACAGGAAGTCCGTCACACAAACAAGAACTCCAGTTTGACTTTCTCACAGTTTCTCACAAGCCCTGGCGTAGTCGACAATTAGGCTATGTCATACCCCTTAAAACAGGGATGTCCAAAGTGCGGCCCACAAGGAATCTTTTAACGGCCCAACGGCACATTCTTAAAATACGATTAAAAAAATACAAAACATAAAAAGTTGTATAAAGGAGCAAACATGTGAAATTCAACAAGTAAATGTTGCAATTTTGACACTAATAACACAAAAACTGCCATGCAGGCTGTTTCTTTCTTAAACAAAATAATGAATCAAAATCAATGTCATTATGAATTTTTTGACCTATTCAAGGCTCCAATTACGTCACATTAAATATTCCACCCTGAGATAGGCACCAGCGCCCCCCGCGACACCAAAGGGAATAAGCGGTAGGAAATGGATGGAAAATGTGGAAAATGTTGCATATTTTGTGTCTGCCACACGTTTTTGTTTAAAAACGAACAAACAAAAAACATAAACAACAATAAAACTTATAATTGACGGATAGATCTGAAGTGATCTTGAGATTATTGTGTTCGAACAAAATAATTATAATTCATTTTTTAACACTTTAATGAGTAGGACCCTTTTGGATCCCCAATAATTTTAGTGTGATTTTTTTTTAAAGTGTCATTACTCAAAAAATAATAATGAATTAAAATCAATGTTATTACTTATTTACCTTTTTAAAGCTACACTTATTATAAAATCTAAAATATTCCACTCAAAAATGTTGTTGGGTGAAAATATTGCATATTTTGTGTTTTTGGGACGGTTTAGCTCGGTTGGTAGAGTGGCCGTGCCAGCAACTTGAGGGTTGCAGGTTGGATTCCCGCTTCTGCCATCCTAGTCACTGCCGTTGTGTCCTTGGGCAAGACACTTTACCCACCTGCTCCCAGTGCCACCCACACTGGTTTGAATGTAACTTAGATATTGGGTTTCACTATGTAAAGCGCTTTGAGTCACTAGAGAAAAAGCGCTATATAAATGTAATTCACTTCACTTCACTTTTTCTATTAAAAAAAATTATTTTCTTTGACAAAAAGAGCATACAACTTAATTTTTTTTTAAATAATATATATTGACAGATAGACCTAATGTTGATCTATAGATGTAAGCCTATAATAATACTATTAATACTGAATAATGGCAAATTTTTTATATATTTTTTTGACCAAAACCCTTTGGTGTCACCGGGATCAAGCCTGAGTGGAGGCCTAAATGTATATTTTAATACATATTTTGTATTGGTTTTTAAAAAAAAAAAAACATATCAAAATGGCCCCAGTTTGCTTTGATTTTTCAGTGGGCGGCCCTCAGTGGAAAAAGTTTGGACGGGTGTGCTGTGTATTTCATGAATCTCCGGCTCGTAGCTTTCTATGGACTCTTCGATCGTTTACAAACTGTGTTCGGAAAGGAAGTGACGCCAGAAAGGCCGCGCCCCACACAGGAAGTGACGCCAGAAAGGCCGCGCCACAGCTAGGTTCATAACAACCCGTTCGATAATTCGGCGGCAACCACTAGAAAGATGGAGGCGAATCATCCAGACATGCCGGTGTTTCTCCTTCTTGTGCATGTACAGGCTCTTTTGGAAATCTCACCGACGCAGCTGCAACCAATCAGCACTCAACACACCTGTTCCCGATGAGTTCCCTGTGCTTCTTAAGCCAGAGCAAACCTGCGTTCCAGGCCAGAACGTAGCTACCTGTTCCCGTACAGTAGGCCGACACATATAGCTCTATGCCAGTGGTTTTTAACTTTGTTGGAGGTACCGAACCCCACCAGTTTCATAAGTGCATTCACAGAACCCTTCTTTAGTGAAAAATAATATATATATATATATTTTTTTTAATTCAAGACAAAGTTATACATGATAAATGGGTTATACTTGTAGAGCGCTTTTCTACCTTCAAGGTACTCAAAGCGCTTTGACACTACTTCCACATTCACACACTGATGGAGGGAGCTGCCATGCAAGGCGCTAACCAGCACCCATCAGGAGCAAGGGTGAAGTGTCTTGCTCAGGACACAACGGACGTAACGAGGTTGGGACTAGGCGGAGATTGAACCAGGGACCCTCAGGTTGCGCCACGCCACGCCGTCCCTATAAGTTATACGTTTTTGGTAACATTTTAGTATGGGGAACATATTCTAAGTAACAAAGACTTAATTTAGAGTTATTTGGACACTAGGGAGACCATATTTTAAGTAATAAAGACATAATTTAGATGTATTTGGTTGGGGTTGGGTTGGGGTTATTTGGTTAGGGTTGAGGTCGGTGTTAGGTTATAATAAGGCCATGCTGAATAAAAGATGAATAAGTACTTAATAATGACTACTTAAGAGCCAATATGTTACTAATTTGCATGTTAGTAAGCTACCAATTAATGGTGAATATGTCCCCCATACTAAAGTGTTACAATGTTTTTTTTACCGGTGCACAAAATGAACTGTGCATGAACGTCACCTTCTTCAAACAACGAAACCAACACAGTGCGTAAACTCACAAGAAATTACACGCCTGCAAATCAGTCGGCTGTTGCCATATCCGTAATACGCCGATAGGGATACGTTTATATTTACACGATGAGTCAGGTGAGTTTTGACCTCCGCCGAACCAGAGGCCGACTCATCGAACCCTGGTTAAGAACCACTGCTCTATGCTCTCTGTGTTTTCTCCTCCTCAGTGTTCATTTGCATCGTGTTTCCATGTTGTTTCAGCAGCATTCCTCCGTTCCCTGGTTACGAGTTGTGTGTCTCGCCTCCCCCGTATCCCCTCTGGTTCCCTGGCTGCCAACCTCCCGCCTTGACACAGACTTTGACACCTCGCTCTTGCCCCTGATCTCCTGCCCGTCCCTGGGTCTCCGAGCTTGCCTTGCCCCTCTTGGACTCCCGCTCCTCACTCAACACTCCCGGTAACACTCACCATATAAATCACTTAACATGCCCGAACCACCTCATATGGCTCCTCTCCATGTGGAGGAGCAGCGTAATTACTTTGAGTTCCTCCCGGATGGCAGAGCTTCTCACCCTATCTCTAAGGGAGAGACCCGCCACCCGGCAGAGGAAACTTGTACCCGTGATCTTGTCCTTTCGGTCATAACCCAAAGCTCATGACCATAGGTGAGGATGGGAACGTAGATGGACCGGTAAATTGAGAGCTTTGCCTTCCGGCTCAGCTCCTTCTTCACCACAACGGATCGATACAGCGTCCGGATTAGGGACGACGACGCCTGTCGATCTCACCATCCAATCTTCCCTAACTCATGAACAAGACTCCAAGGTTCTTAAACTCCTCCAACCCGGAGATGGCACTCCACCCTTTTCCGGGAGAGGAACCACGGACTCGGACTTGGAGGTGCTGATTCTCATCCCGGTCGATTCACACTCGGCTTCGAACCGAGCAGAGCTCTTGTCAGTTAACTAGTTGGCAGGCGGAATTCTGGCCGGTGTTCCCAGGCACACAAAACGCTCTTTGACGGCAAACTCACCTCGGTACAAAAAGATCGAGGTTTGGTGCAGGCCGGGTCACATGATCTGTCGGCCAACGGTTGTGTTGTTGCCGGGCAGCCGCCTGTCAAACCAACAGTTGAAAAGTCAGGTCAGAACAAAACACTAGAAACCAAAATGTATTTCGATGCTTTTGTACTTGTTATCAGTTGAATACAGTTTTAGTAGATCACCACTAGTACTACACACCATTTTATACTTTGTACGGGTGTTGTCCCGATACCAACATTTTGGTACCGGTACCAACATGTATTTCAATACTTTCCTAAATGAAGGAGACTGCAAAAAATGTCTTTATTGTCTTTATTCGAACAGAAAATGTTAGGGAACAAAGAAACATATGTTTATTATTGTAATTTACTCCTTGAATAAAATAGTGAACATACTAGATAGCTTGTCTTTTAGTAGTAAGTAAACAAACAAAGACTCCTAATTAGTATGCAGTAACATATTGTGTCATTTATACACCTATTATTTTGTACACATTATGAGGGACAAACTGTAAAAATGGATTATTAATCTACTTGTTCATTTACTGTTAATATCTGCTTATTTTCTCTTTTAACATGTTCTATCTACACTTCTGTTCAAATGTAATAATCACTTATTCTTCTCTTCTTTGAGACTTGACATTAGTTTTGGATGATACCACACATTTAGGTATCGATGCGATACCAAGTAGTTACAGGATCATACATTGGCCATATTCAAAGTCCTCATGTGTCCAGGGACACATTTCCTGAGTATTATGAATATAATATGAACAAAGAAAAAACATTGATGTAATCATAGTAGTATCGACTAGATACACTCTTGTACTTGGTATCATTACAGTGGATGTCAGGTGTTTGTTTACATTGTGACGCCGTTGAGCTATTGTATCCTCCTACGGTGTGTAGTGAAGCATGTTTAGATATTCCCTCGTCCTCCAGTGATAACTTACATTAATTGTCGCCATGGAGACGGGAATTAGTGATTTAGAAGTAGCTGAAACACTGAGGATGGATGTTCACTGCTAGCCATGTCTTAAAGCAGCTCTTCCTGAGGGTGTTTCAGTGTTATAACTTCACCTTTATCTTGACTTTTTACACCAAAATGTGTCCGTTCTCCCTTTTCTGTCTACACACTGTGTCTGCTTGTAGGTGATCTGTGTGTGTGCGCTGCCGAACATGCTCCTCTGCTTGTAAAACCAGCAAGGTCACGATGTGACGACGTGCCGTCATTCCCGCTAAAAAAATGTTTTAAACAAAGTATAGTACCGTTTTTTAATCATTAGTACTGCGATACTATACTAGTACAGGTATAAAGTACAACCCTATGCGGGACAGGCTAGGAAGTCTAGAGTAAGACTCTCACACTATTATGTTAGATCCACTATGGACTGGACTCTCACACTATTATGTTAGATCCACTATGGACTGGACTCTCACTATTATGTTAGATCCACTATGGACTGGACTCTCACACTATTATGTTAGATCCACTATGGACTGGACTCTCACACTATTATGTTAGATCCACTATGGACTGGACTCTCACACTATTATGTTAGATCCACTATGGACTGGACTCTCACACTATTATGTTAGATCCACTATGGACTGGACTCTCACTATTATGTTAGATCCACTATGGACTGGACTCTCACACTATTATGTTAGATCCACTATGGACTGGACTCTCACACTATTATGTTAGATCCACTATGGACTGGACTCTCGCTATTATGTTAGATCCACTATGGACTGGACTCTCGCTATTATGTTAGATCCACTATGGACTGGACTCTCGCTATTATGTTAGATCCACTATGGACTGGACTCACACTATTATGTTAGATCCACTATGGACTGGACTCTCACTATTATGTTAGATCCACTATGGACTGGACTGACACACTATTATGATAGATCCACTATGGACTGGACTCTCACACTATTATGTTAGATCCACTATGGACTGGACTCTCGCTATTATGTTAGATCCACTATGGACTGGACTCTCACTATTATGTTGGATCCACTATGGACTGGACTCTCACTATTATGTTAGATCCACTATGGACTGGACTCTCACTATTATGTTAGATCCACTATGGACTGGACTCTCACTATTATGTTAGATCCACTATGGACTGGACTCTCACACTATTATGTTAGATCCACTATGGACTGGACTCTCTCACTATTATGTTAGATCCACTATGGACTGGACTCTCACACTATTATGTTAGATCCACTATGGACTGGACTCTCACACTATTATGTTAGATCCACTATGGACTCGACTCTCACTATTATGTTAGATCCACTATGGACTGGACTCTCACACTATTATGTTAGGTCCACTATGGACTGGACTCTCACACTATTATGTTAGATCCACTATGGACTGGACTCTCACTATTATGTTAGATCCACCATGGACTGGACTCTCACTATTATGTTAGATCCACTATGAAGTGGTCCCCACATCTGCTGTCCCCTCCAAGGTTTGTCATTGTCATTCCATTGGGTTGAGTTTTTCCTTGCCCTGATGTGGGATCCGAGCCTAGGATGTGGTTGTTGCTTGTGCAGCCCTTTGAGACACTCGTGATTTAGGGCTATATAAGTAAACATTGATTGATTGTGTAAATGGCTAATTTCCAAGTTTCCAAAGACAATTTGAAATGTGGACTCGTCAGACCACAGAACACTTTTCCACTTTGCATCAGTCCATCTTAAATGAGCTCGGCCACAGCGAAGCCGGCGGCGTTTCTGGGTGTTGTTGATAAATGGCTGTGGCTTTGCATAGTAGAGTTTTAACTTGCACTTACAGATGTCGCGACCAACTGCAGTTACTGACAGTGGTTTTCTGAAGTGTTCCTGAGCCCATGTGGGGATATCCTTTACACACTGATGTCGCTTTATGGTGCAGTATCGCCTGAGGGTCTTGATTTCTCCAGATTCTTTGAACCTTTTGATGATATTACGGAGCGTGGATGGTGAAATCCCTAAAATTCTTGCAACAGATGCTTGAGAAATGTTGTTCTTCAAGAATTTGCTCAGGCATATGTTGACAAAGTGGTGACCCTCCCCCTGTCCTTGTTTGTGAACGATTGAGCTTTTCATGGCATCTGCTTTAATACCCAATCATGGCCCCCACCTGTTCCCAATTAGCTTAAAAGGCATTTTTTACCAGTGTGTTACATGGCCTTTCCTTGTAACAACACTCAGTAAAGGTTTGGGAACTGACGAGACACATTTTTGAAGTGGAATTCTTTCACATTCTTGCTTGATGTACAGCTCAAGTTGTTCAACAGGTCTCCCTTCTCATATTTTAGCCTTCACACATTTTCAATGTCTGGACTACAAGCAAGCCAGTCTAGTACCCGCACTTTTTTACGACGAAGCCATGCTGTTGTAATACGTGGCTTGGCATAGTCTTACTGAAATAAGCAGGGGCGTCCATGATAACGTCGCTTGGATGGCAACATATGTTGCTCCAAAAGCCTTCATATTGCACCACACATGTTCAATGTCTGGACTAAAGGCAAGCCAGTCTAGTACCCGCACTCTTTTACGACGAAGCCACGCTATTGTAATACGTGGCTTGGCATCGTCTTGCTGAAATAAGTAGGGGCGTCCATGA
This sequence comes from Nerophis ophidion, assembly GCF_033978795.1. NCBI lineage: Eukaryota > Metazoa > Chordata > Actinopteri > Syngnathiformes > Syngnathidae > Nerophis > Nerophis ophidion. Next base: position 39,626,488 of record NC_084631.1, on the reverse strand, counting down.
TAACGTCGCTTGGATGGCAACATATGTTGCTCCAAAAGCCTTCATATTGCACCACACATTTTCAATGTCTGGACTACAGGCAGGCCAGTCTAGTACCCACACTCTTTTATGACGAAGCCACACTGTTGCAACACATGGCTTGGCATCGTCTTGCTGAAATAAGCAGGGGCGTCCATGATAACGTTGCTTGGATGGCAACATATGTTGCTCCAAAAGCCTTCATATTGCACCACACATTTTCAATGGCTGGACTACAGGCAGGCCAGTCTAGTACCCACACTCTTTTACGACGAAGCCCCACTGTTGCAACACGTGGCTTGGCATCGTCTTGTTGAAATAAGCAGGGGCGTCCATGATAACGTCGCTTGGATGGCAACATATGTTGCTCCGAAAGCCTTCATATTGCACCACACATTTTCAATGTCTAGACTACAGGCAGGCCAGTCTAGTACCCACACTCTTTTACGACGAAGCCACACTGTTGCAACACGTGGCTTGGCATCGTCTTGCTGAAATAAGCAGGGGCGTCCATGATAACATCGCTTGGATGGCAACATATGTTGCTCCAAAAGCCTTCATATTGCACCACACATTTTCAATGTCTGGACTACAGGCAGGCCAGTCTAGTACCCACACTCTTTTACGACGAAGCCACACTGTTGCAACACATGGCTTGGCATCGTCTTGCTGAAATAAGCAGGGGTGTCCGCCTGCCTGTTCCCAATTAGCCTGCTCACCTGTGGGCTATTCCAAACTAAGTCTTTGATGAGCATTCCTCAACTTTCTCACTCTTTTTTACCACTTGTGCCAGCTTTTTTGAAACATGTCGCAGGTGTCAAATTCCAAATGAGCTAATATTTGCAAAAAATAACAAAGTTTACGAGTTTGAAGGTTAAATATCTTATCTTTGCAGTATATTCAATTGAATCTAAGTTGAAAAGGATTTGCAAATCATTGTATTCTCTTTTTATTTAGCATTTACACAACGTCACTGCTTCTGGGGTGTGTGCAAAACGCCACATGCTTCTGGGTTTCAAAACTGGTGTAACGTGTGCCGGAGTACGAACGACTCACCTGTGACGTTCAACCCGTCCGAGCGTTGACACCACACGTGGCGTGAGGATCCTCGCCATGCTGCCGCTCGCCACTTGTAGTCCAAACACTGTCCCTCTGGAGGAAGAATGTTGTCTCTTTAGTCAAAACAACCATCTTCAGCAGTACAAACGAAACAAACTGTACCATTTAATGAATCAGACAACGAAACCTAACTTTTTTTTTATTTGGCTGAACAATGGGAGAATTAGTTGAAGACTAAAAGGTCACAAAGACAATTTCATCAAACTAAAGTAAATCAAGAAGCAATTTGAGCTTCTTTCTTTTTGTTTTCTTCCTGGTTCATGGTGGCTTCTGGAAGGCTTTGGGCCGTACTACTTGTGACTCTGTGGCGAGGGAACAGTTCCATCTTGACCCAAACAGGAACAATTTACTACAAATTCTCTCAGCAAAAGTAGCGGCAAGCAGTGAAGACATGAACACACAGTAGAGAGAAATACATCCATTTAAATTATAACCACTAAATTGGCCCTAGTGTGTGAATGTTGTCTGTCTATCTGTGTTGGCCCTGCGATTAGGTGGCGACTTGTCCAGGGTGTACCCTGCCTTCCGCCCGATTGTAGCTGAGATAGGCGCCAGCGCCCCCCGCGACCCCGAAAGGGAATAAGCGGTAGAAAATGGATGGATGGATGGAATTATAACCATACTTGCCAACCTTGAGACCTTCGATTTTGGGAGGTGGGGGGTGGAGGCGTGGTTAAGAGGGGAGGAGTATATTTACAGCTTACAATTCACCAATTCGAGTATTTCATATATATATATATATATATATATATATATATATATATATATATATATATATATATATATATATATATATGAAATACTTGACTTTCAGTAAATTCTAGCTATATGTATTTATTTTATTATATATATAAATAAAATAAATAGTTGAATTTCCGACGGCACCTATCAAATACACAGTATAAAAACACAGTTCTACTAACTGTACTGTCCTTGCTGGTTACTAAAAAAAACAAAAAAAAACACTTACCTTTCACTATTTGAATAACCTTTGTTCTGCCATTTGCGTACTGGCGAGCGATCTCCGAATCTGGGAACATATCCTTCACGGATTTGTTGTAGACATCCGCAAATGAGAACGGGATGTTGCTTCCAGCTATCAGCATAGCCATCTTTGTCTCAGCATAAGTTACACAATCGGGTCTCCATTTTGAGAGGTGGCCCATAATACTGGGTTGTGAACGATGTTTCACTGCGGACGCTTTGTGCATCGCTGACCGTTCATGATTGAGTATATCCGTACACCGTGTTCAATGGAGAAGTCTGTTCTACAAAATTTACAGGCAACATACCCCTTTCCCCTTCGAACTCTCCTGGATAAACTGAAATTCTTGTTTCCATTCGTTTTGGAACTTGCAAGCGCATTTCTTCATTTTGCTCGTCGACGGTGTAATATATTGTGTTGGAGTCAGTAAGCAGGCGAGGTGATGAAGTCACGTCTCTTTACTGTGGGCTTCAGAACAGACTCCCTCACTTGCCATCAGGTGCCCAACACCACGTAAATCATTGGCCATTTAAAAAGCAACCCCATAACGCTATAGCCAACATTCACCAGGAGATGCCAACAGACACCATAGATAACTCTGTTACAGACGGCGTCGCCATGGCTGTAACTTCTCGTTCTTCTGCTTCGTCTCCTTGTGTGTGCAGTTTTTTATTCAAATCTGTAGATGTTGTAACGTGATTGGCAGGCAAGCTGTTTATATAGTGGGAAAGCGGACGGGAAAACAGGCTGTCCCCCCTCAGGTCCGCATGGAGCAGGAGGGGGCGTGGCCTCCAGTTTCGGCTGAAATTCGTGAGAAAATTTATTTCGGGAGAGGCGCTGAATTTCGGGAGTCTCACGAAAAATCCGTGAGGGTTGGCAAGTATGATTATAACCATAAGGGGTGTGCCAGTTCCATATTGAAATCCAATATCAGCGAGTATGGGACGCATACATATAAAGTGTGTGATATCATGTGCGATACAAGCAGTCCTGCAGTCTGTTTACTTGTGTGTGATATCATGTGCAATACAGGCAGTCCTGCAGTGTTTACTTGTATGTGATATCATGTGCGATAGAAGCAGTTCTGCAGCGTGTTCACTTGTGTGTGATATCATGTGCAATACAAGCAGTCTTGCAGTGTTTACTTGTATGTGATATCATGTAAGATACAAGCAGTTCTGCAGTGTATTCACTTGTGTGTGATATCATGCGCAATACACGCAGTCCCGCAGTGTGTTGACTTGTGTGTGATATCATGTGCAATACACGCAGTTCTGCAGCGTGTTCACTTGTGTGTGATATCATGTGCAATACACGCAGTCCCACAGTGTGTTGACTTGTGTGTGACATGTGCAATGCAAAAAGTGATGCAGCATGTTTACTTGTTTGATATCATGTGCGATACAAGCAGTCCTGCAACGTGTTGATTTGTGTGATATATGCAATACAAGCACTCCTGCAGCGTGTTCACTTTTGTGTGACATCATGTGCGATACAAGCACTCCGGCAGCGTGTTCACTTTTGTGTGATATCATGTGCGATACAAGCACTCCGGCAGCGTGTTCACTTTTGTGTGATATCGTGTGCGATACAAGCACTCCTGCAGCGTGTTCACTTTTGTGTGAAATCATGTGCGATACAAGTAATCCTGCAGTGTGTTCACTTTTGTGTGATATCATATGTGATACAAGCAGTCCTGCAACGTGTTGACTTGTGTGTGATATCATGTGCGATACAAGTAGTCCTGCAGTGTGTTCACTTTTGTGTGATATCATGTTTGATACAAGCAGTCCTGCAACGTGTTGACTTGTGTGTGATATCATATGCGATACAGGCACTCCTGCAGCGTGTTCACTTTTGTGTGATATCATGTGCGATACAAGTAGTCCTGCAGTGTGTTCACTTTTGTGTGATATCATGTGCGATAGAAGCAGTCCTTCAGCGTGTTTACTTGTGTGTGATATCATGTGTGACACAAGCAGTCCTGCAGTGTGTTTACTTGTGTGTGATATCATGTGCGATACAAGCAGTCCTGCAGCGTGTTTACATGTGTGTGATATCATGTGCGATACAAGCAGCCCTGCAGCGTGTTTACATGTGTGTGATATCATGTGCGATACAAGCAGCCCTGCAGCGTGTTTACTTGTGTGTGATATCATGTGCGATACAAGCAGTACTGCAGCGTGTTCACTTGGGTGTGATATCATGTGCGATGCAAGCAGTCATGCAGTATGTTTACTTGTGTGCGATATGTGTGATACAAGCAGTCCTGCAGGGTGTTTACTTGTGTGTGATATCGTGTGATACAAGTGGTCCTTCTGTGTGTTAATTTGGGTGTGATATCATGTGTGATACAAGCAGTCCTGCAGCGTGTTTGTGTGCGATACCATGTGCGATGCAAGCAGTCCTGCTTTGTTTTTACTTGTGTGTGATATCATGTGTGATACAAGCAGTCCTGCAACGTGTTTACTTGTGTGTGATATCATGTGTGATACAAGCAGTCCTGCATTGTGTTTACTTGTGTGATATGATGTGTGATACAACCAATCCTGCAGCGTGTTTATTTGTGTGTGATATCATGTTCAATACAAACCGTCCTGCAGCGTGTCTACTTGTGTGTGATTTCATGTGCGATACAAGCAGCCCTGCAGCGTGTTTACTTGTGTGTGATATCATGTGCGATACAAGCAGTCCTGCAGCGTGTCAACTTGTGTGTGATATCATATGCGATACAAGCAGTCCTGCAGCGTGTTCACTTTTGTGTGATATCATGTGCGATACAAGCAGTCCTGCACCGTGTTGACTTGTGTGATATGTGCAATACAAAAAGTGCTGCAGCATGTCAACTTGTGTGTGATATCATGTGCGATACAAGCTTTCCTGCAGCATGTTCACTTGTGTGTGATATCATGTACGATACAAGCCCTTTCTAACGTACCAGACTTAAAAATAATACAAGTATGTAAGATCCCTGCTTATATCTTAATTGATATAAGCTTCTCAAGGCACCACTATCGGTATGGTGAAAAGACTGTATCGGACTGAACGTAATAAACAGTATTAAGGTTTCGGTTTCAGTTTCAGTCTGACCTGTACATGGCCGTGCTTCCAGCTCCTGTCCTGGACACTGAAGCAGATTTTCAGGGTCCTGGGCCACGACGGCCCGAGAGCGGACTTGGACTGAACCGAAGCCCAGGTCGTCCCCGCTCTCACAACTCAACTGGCACGCACTCCAAGCGGTCCAGTCGGTCAGGTAGCATTCTCCTGCAGGTTTGGAAAAATCCAGCAATGGTCAACGTTTCATATTTGTATTTTCCTCACGGCGCGGTCTTACCTGGACAAGGTACGATGCAGGACTCCTGCAGTATGATCCGCGTGTCTCCGTCCACCACCAGATCCAGATCCCCACACAGCTCGTCGTCCACCAGACTCCCCTGGAGATCCGATCCATCCGTCACAAAGCACGACATGTTCCTGAAGCGCAGACCATCCCCGCACGTCGCCCCCTGCAGGCAGATAACATCGTCACACCTTGATGAAGGGATGAATGAAGTAGTACAGTACAGTACAGTGCAGTTCTTAATACGTGACAATTTGTTGATGCCTAACCCATAGGGTTCAAAATGACAGCTATTACTGCTTCAACTCTTCTGGGAAGGCTGTCCACAAGGTTGCGGAGTGTTTTTACTGGTATTTTCTACCATTCTTCCAAAAGCGCATTGGTGAGGTCACACACTGAAGGCCTGGCTTTCAATCTCTATTCTAATTCCTCCCAAAGATGTTCTGTCAGGACTCTGTGCAGGCCAGTCAAGTTCAGCGTGATTCATCACTCCGGAGAAGGAGTCTCCACCGCTCTAGAGTCCGGTGGCGACGGGATTTACACGACTGCATCCCATACTTTGCATTGGTGATGTATGATGGCTTAGATGCAGCCGATCGGCCATGGAAACCTATTCCATGAAGCTCTCTGCGTACCGTACGTGGGCTAATTGGAAGGTCATGTGAAGTTTGGAGCGCTGTAACAACTGACTGTGCAGAAAGTCTTTGCACTATGCTGACCCCTCTCTGTCTTTTTACGTGGACTACCACTTGGTGGCTGAGTTGCTGTTGTTCCCAAACTCTTCACTTTTCTTATAATAAAGCCGACAGTTTTCCACCATTCTTCCTAGAGTGCCGTGAGATACAGTCTGGTGTGCCGTGGGAGATTATGTAATTTCAGCTAATTGGGTTGAAAATTGGTACATTTAAAGTCTACTTTTGTACTTCTTTTTGTGCCCTTGTGTGCACGATCCTTTCCATCCTTATCCTTTCCAACCTTTGTAACAGATCTACTGTGCTGAAAATGTTCCCTTGTGGATCATTAAAGTTGGTATAAGTCTAAAAATCTTTTTTGCAAGTTTAGGGAAGGCTTGGCAGAACGAAACTAAAACTGAACTGGCTACAAAGTAAACAAAAACAGAATGCTGGACGACAGCAAAGACTTACTGTGGAGCAAAGACGGCGTCCACAATGTACATGACATGACAATCAAGAATGACCCAACAAAGAAGGATAGCGTCCGCACAACTGAAACTGTCTTAATTGCTAACACAAAGCAGGTGCGAGGAATAGCACTCACGCTGCTTAACACCAATAAAACAGGAAGGGCCACCAAAATAAGAGTGCAAGACAGGAACTTAAGCACTACACACTGGAAAACAACAACAAACTCAAAATAAGGCACGACGACCTGCCTTTTCTGCTGGTGGTGTGCTTCCGTATTTGTTGTATTAAAAAAATGTGCCTTGGCTCAAAAAGGGTTGAAAAACACCGCTATACTAGTACTAGTACTAGTACCAGTACCAGTACCAGTATACCACTAGTAATGACTATCTCTCTTGTTACGCTTCACGTTTTGTTGATGTGTCTTGCCCAAAGGTAGGAGATCCCTGCCACACCCGTTACATTGCGACACCTCCATAAATACTTTGTTCGGTCCCTGGTCACGTGACCTCCAAAAGCGCCCCCTCCCCCACCAGAGAAAAAGATAAGTGACCGACTGACCTCGGACTTGCAGTCGGACCAAGGACTGTATCTCCAGGTGTAGCAGGGCTTCACCAGGCAGGGCTTCCACTGCTCCATCTGGGACGGACACGGCCGGCCGTCTCCTTGGGGGGCCTGGACCACGCTCCTGCTCCTCCGCAGCTTCCCTAACCACACCCACACCCCACAGGGAGACAATGGTGGGTATTGACCAGTGAAAGCTGCTAAATATTTTTAAAACTCTTTTATCTGCATGACGGTCTCGCGTTTTAGGGCTTCTGTACATTTGGACGCCTTTTCCAGGCCCTTAACTTGCACGAAGAGGCCCCAGATGTGGGTCAGGTATGCCAAACTATTTTATACGTTGGGGGTCTGGAAAAGGACATTTCAAATGTGGCTCTCAGGCGCCACCTTTAAAAATTTGAGAAAAAAAATAATCCCTCCGACCAGTTACGGGTATCAACATGAAAATGGCAGGAGACTTCCGTCACATAAAAGTCCCAGGAACCCATACCTGAAAACAAACAGGAAGTCGGGCGTCTTGGTTTCGTCTTCCAAAAAAAAGGGGTGGTACTTTAACAAACTGCTCCAAGGGACTTTGACCAAATAAGGAGTGGTAACAATTAAAGATCCTGCACATAGAGGAAATTATACATTGCGAACACATTTTTCCTACGCAATAAGATGTGGGCGTGGCCTGGTGCCAAACTTGTTATTTGGCCATTTTTCGGTTAAAAAAAAGGGGTGGTATTTTGGCAAACTGCTCCAAGGGATTTTGGTCAAACGAGTCACGGTTAAAATGACAGCTACTACACACAGAGGCGATGATATTTTATAGGGAAAATATAAACTTTGATCTGATGGATTGTGGCAAAACTTTTATAACCCAATTGCTACAAATGATGACAGTCTACTTTCATTATAAAATGTATTTATATATATATATATATATATATGTAGGTAGGTAGGTGTGGGAAAAATCACAAGACTACTTCATCTCTCCAGAACTGTTTCATGAGGGGTTCCCTCAATCATCAGGAGATTTTAATGGAAGCATTCACATACAATGGTTTATATAGGGCACAGAGTGGGTGGGTACAGGCAGGCGTAGGGGCGTGGTGATTGGCTCATGTGTTACCTAGGAGGTGTTTCCGTCTTGATGTTGATATGATTTCACTGCGCTTGTTGAGGGATGACAGGTCTGGATGATATATAATAAACAGTTTCTCTTTTAAGCATAGGTTGCATCTTTTATTACCACTGTTGTAAGGTGTGCTGGATGCAAGAATTTGCCATGTTATTGAATATTCGACATTATTGTCTTTGAGGTTCCAAATGGGCTTGCTGAGTTCTGTAGAATTCCGCAAGGTCAGGTTTCTAAAGAAGGCCTTGTGATTATTCCATCTGGCTTTAAACGCTCCTTCGGTTAATCCTACGTACGTGTCGGATGTGCTAGTGTCCTTGCGTGTTACCTTTGCTTGGTAAACGACTGATGTTTGTAAGCCCCCCCGTTGAGAGGGCAATCAGGTTTCTTGCGGCAGTTTCATTCCTAATTGGTTTCAGAGTCGTTCAGTCTGGGGGCAGGCAGTCCTTTTGCAATTGCTTTGTTGTGGTTTGAAATGATTTGTTGTATGTTATTCATGCCACAACCACAACAAACCAGAGATGCAACCTATGCTTAAAAAAGAGAAACTGTTTATTATACATCATCCAGACCTGTCATCCCTCAACAAGCGCAGTGAAATCATATCAACATGCCATCAGAGACGGAAACACCTCCTTGGTAACACATGAGCCAATCACCACGCCCCTACGCCTGCCTGTACCCACCCACTCTGTGCCCTATATAAACTATTGTATGTGAATGCTTCCATTAAAATCTCCTGATGATTGAGGGAACACCTCATTAAACAGTTCTGTAGAGATGAAGTAGTCTTGTGATTTTTCCCACACATAGATATTGCACTCTACCATGGTATCGAGCACTATTCTCTGGATAATCCAATCAAGACATATACTGTATATATTATTTAAAGAAAAAAGTAATTTTTTCTCCTATAGGGGCGATGCTGTTGAAATTGCTGTGATTTTTCTTCTTTACGTTTGGACGCCTTTAACTTGCAGGAAAAGTCCCCATATTTTGCAGTCGTGTCAGGTATAGCAAAAAAAATGTCATAATTTGGCGGCCCTTAAATTTTTGGTGGTGGGTCAGGGCGTCAGGAAAGGGCCCGTTCAACGCTGCTCGCAGTATTAATATTGTAGTTATTTCCTTTTTTGGTCTTATTTGGCTCTTTGGTTCGATTCCCAAGGTCCATCCCAGACCCTGCAGCAAAATTCCTGGAATATTTGACTTCCAATCCGCTCCCATTGAACAAAGTGCTTGAGGGAAAGGAAGTGAGAACGCCAATTAGCTGTTGTCTCTAAGGAAATGTGAACAACAAGCAAGCACACCAGGCAATTATCCACACCTTTAATAATCTATCAACTGCACGTCATTTCTTCAGTCAGCGTGCAGAATTGTTTCCAAGCTTGCTGACAACAACATTGGCCGAGGAGCTGATCGATAATTCTTCTGACGACGGAGAACCGGTTTATTCATTTGTTGCTACGTCTCGCCTCGGTAACCATGGTAACTCTCCGAGGCCGCCCTGAGGGCTTTATAACATACGAGCTTCTTAATTCTCTGAATTTATTTACTGAGAATAAACAGCTGCCACTTCTTGTGTCGGGCACACAATCTAAACCACATGCCAATTATTTCCTGTGAAAGAGATTTCAAAAGAAGTTACGAATCCGATATTGTGGCACGTATCCAATAATTATGGTAACAATCCCATAATTTTGGTGCAAATTATTCTAGGACATCCATCCATCAATTCTAATAATTCTGGTAAAATTCAGAAAATGGTGGTAAAACTACCAACTATGATGGCAAAACTCTGATTATTATAAAGCAAATCTGTTAAGATTTGAATTTGATAGTTAAGTAGATATGCAAAATTAATGTATCGAATCAGATAATTAGGGACGGAACGTCCCTATTGAATTTCTAGTGTTTTATTCTTTCTTTATTATTATTATTCCGCAGCTTTCAGCTGTAATTTGACCCCCTTAACATGCTTCAAAACTCACAAAATTTGACACACACATCAGGACTGGCAAACATTGCGATTTAATCAAAAAACCTAACCCCAAAACTAAAAATTGCGCTCCAACGCCCCGTAGGAAGAAAACGCAGACAAAACTGCCTGTAACTTTCAGTAGGAATGTCGTAGCGACAAGAAACAAAAACCTCTATGTAGGTCTCACTTAGACCTGGATTTCATACACTAATATCCTTCAGCAAAAATTAACAGGACGTTTGCAATTCCCCCTTCAAAACAAAAGTTTTGTAAAAACTCTCAACTTTGCCTCTTTGAGCTGTAATTTGACCCTCTTAACATGCTTCAAAACTCACCAAACTGGACACACATCAGGACTGGCGAAAATTGCAATCTAACCGAAAAACCTAACCCCACAACTAAAAATTGCGCTCTAGCGCCCCCTAGGAATAAAAACACAGACAAAACTGCTACTAGGAAGAAAACACAGACAAAACTGCTTGTAACTTACAGTAGGAATGTCGTAGAGACATGACACAAAAACCTCTATGTAGGTCTCACTTAGACCTACATTTCATATATTGACAACTCCCAGCAAAAATCAACAGGAAGTCTGCAATCCCCCTTCAAAACAAAAGTTTTGTAAAAACCGGTCACCTTTTTTCAAACATTATCTCCTCTGAGCGCGTTTGTCGTGTTGGCTTCAAACTACCACAGGAGAGAGATTGAACCCTTCTGATTAAAAGTTAATGAAAGAGTCTTTATTACTGCTACGGTTTTGATTTTATCAGCATTCAAAGAACCGCTGCACTGAAAACCATTTCAAAGATGGCTGCCGTGCGCAGACACAGTTTTTCTTTTTTTTCCTGTACTGTCTGCTGCTGGTGCGCACGCACCAACATTTGTGAGGGAGGGGCAGTGATCATCTATACCAAGATGGCTGCCAGGTGCTGTAGCTACGCCGGAATGTTTTAAAGTTGTCGTTTGCCTGCATGTCGTAAAAACAACCGTCCAACATTTTACAACTAATTGTAATCTGATAGGTGCCGACCATCAGGGCCGAGTTGCGACGATAGAGTGTGTCGATGTTAAGATATTACGGCGAGTTGGTAAGTCTGTTTGCTAATAGTAGCTACTAGCCGTATCCATGTATTTTCAATGGGCGGTTAAAATCGGGTTTTAATCCCGTTTCCTCCTATGTTTCTCCTCCGATTGAATTTATTTGTATGTCGAGTCTTTATTTTGGGTACTTACATATGGTGCCTGACTGTTGTGGCGTTTTAAGGCCATCTGCACTTTTTATGCGCCGAGTTGGTAGGTCTATCTGTTTGCTAATAGTAGCTACTAGCCGTACCCATGTATTTTCAATGGGCGGTTAGCATCGGGTTTTTCTAACTTATATCCATCAGTAGACACGTTATGGAAGGTAAAAACTACAACATTCATAATAAAAAGTAGTGTATAGTTCTAACTTATACCTGTCAGTAGACACGTTTTGGAAGGTAAAAACTACAATATAATACAAAGTAGTGTGTTTTTTTAACTTATATCTGTCAGTAGACACGTTATGGAAGGTAAAAACTACAACATTTATAATAAAAAGTAGCGTATAGTTCTAACTTGTATCTGTCAGTAGACTCGTTATGGAAGGTAAAAACTACAATATAATACAAAGTAGTGTGTTTTTCCAACTTATATCTGTCAGTAGACACGTTTTGGAAGGTCAAAACTACAATATAATACAAAGTAGTTTGTTTTTCTAACTTATATCTGTCAGTAGACACTTTATGGAAGGTAAAAACTACAGCACTTATAAGAAAAAGTAGTGTATAGTTGTAACTTATTACTGTCAGCAGACACGTTATGGAAGGTAAAAACTACAATATTATACAAAGTAGTGTGTTTTTCCAACTTATATCTGTCAGTAGACACGTTTTGGAAGGTCAAAACTACAATATAATACAAAGTAGTTTGTTTTTCTAACTTATATCTGTCAGTAGACACGTTATGGAAGGAAAAAACTACAACATTTATAATAAAAAGTAGTGTATAGTTCTAACATGTATCTGTCAGTAGACACGTTATGGAAGGTAAAAACTACAATATAATACAAAGTAGTGTGTTGTTCTAACTTATATCTAGGAAGCCCAGACTTCCATATATACTCGGTCCCGTCCATCGCTGCGTGCAGCTTTAATTATAGTTTAAAACTGATAATTAAGTGTGATAGCAAAATTACTTATACTCGTTTAAATAGATGATGTTCTTTGAACTGGGTACCAAAAGTTGTTTATTGGGCTCAGGAACGTGACACTTAGCAAGAGATCTCTTATCTGATCAAGCTCTGTCTCCTGTGTCTTTGATGTGACATGTGGACTCTAGTTGACCGGGCATATGTGTCATCTATTCTTGACCCCCCTCTGGGCTAAATTGGTCCCCTTTCTTGAGTGACCCCCCCCCCCCTTCTGGGCAAACGACACCCTCTCCCCTTCACAGGACCATGGGTATTCATTCCACTGGGATACTGTATGTTAATGAGCATGGAGGGTGGGACTTCTGAGAATGTATAGTTGTCATTACATATTCTAAAAGAGTTAGAACAGGCTGGAACGGACGGATGTGTCGGTCTGGTTTGGTCTCGCTTTGCAAAGCTTGTTATTATTTGTTTGTTACTTTAATAAAGAATTTTAAAGCTGTTTGTCACTAAAGGATCGTCTTTAAGAAATTTCCACGACAACTCTAATAAGTACAATACGACGCCAATATTTAAGGTATAAATCTACTACAAAAAAAAAATGGTAAATAAAAAGAGAATACAATGATTTGTCACGGGGAGAACATGCAAAGTCCACACAGAAAGATCCCGAGCGCAGGATCAAACCCAGGACCTTCGTATTGTGAGTCAGGCGCACTAACCCCTCTCCCACCGTGCTGCCCTCCTTGCTTCTTGTCTTGTATAATAAATGTCATCCGCATTTGAACCTGACAATTAAATCTGGCAATGTTGTTGTTGAACGAAGCAATAAATGCGATTATTTTTCTGTGGAATGAAAGTAGCGGCAGGAGTACCTTGCAGTCCGCACTTGTGGGTACATTGGGACCACGGCGCCCACTCAGACAGCTGGCAGTTGACAGGACATTCCACGACACAGGAAGCGTTCATCTGCCACTTCCTGTCCAGGCCGAGCTGAAAGACAAACCCTTGTAGCGATTCAGACTTCACGAGGCTCGCAACGAGTCCGACTCACCTCGTTACAAAACGTCAGGTCGACAGATTTGCCGTCACTGCGCACGCAGTCCAGCATGCGCGTCTTGATGCCGTTCCCACACACGGCTCGGTCACTCAGTTGACACGTACTCCAGTCTGCGCGCCATAAAAACCACGTCAACCGGGTAGGAATCGGGACCACGTTGTGGAGCAAAGTCTTGGAGGCTCACCGGTGATGTTGTAGGAGTAGTGGAAGCAGTTGCTGTTGAGTTTGCAGGATTCTGACTGGCTGCTGGGAGGACACTCCTGTTGCTGTCCGGGCTGACGGAGAAGATACGCCCTCCTCTCACGGGTACGGTTCACATTACACGGCTGGAGGACGACATCGTTATTGACATCCGGACAATAATCAAGCGGTGTGCCGTGTATGGCTTTCACTGATCTTGGTGCAAAACAGGCTGCTTTGTCCTTCATGTTCCGGACAAAGTAATGAAGCAAACTGGTGAGAAGTTCTTACCAGCGGACACGGACTCCAGAGTCCCCAGTCTGACAACACGCAGTCCTCCGGACAAGGCAGGCGACTGTTCCGGGCACCCAGGGGCATCTCCTCGGGGTCACACAGGTAGTCCTCCACCTGCTCCGAGGGCCCGTCGATGGTGTTCAGCATACACCTGCGATACACACTTCTATCAGTACGCTCCAACTGTATGATATCATTTTGGGGGTTTTGTGGTTTTTGCTTTTGAAGCTGTTCTTAGAAATAGCAGCTGGTTGCATCAGCGTTGTGCTCTTGTAATGTTTTTTTAATGTTTGCACCTCATGTTGGAGCACTTCCCCCATCGTGGGATAAATAAATGTATTGCTATTTTCCGCCACTGCCGCTGGGAGCTGAGTCATCAGCGCAGCAAATGTCAGCTGATGGGTTTACGTTCAGAGGGGTAAAGCTTCACTTCCGTCTTGAGGTTGCAGTTTAGCACATTGATAGCACAAACTGTGTTAGCACCATGCCTGAATTGTCACAAGTGCTGAGAAAATGTAATCTGCGATATTTCTTCGTAAACCGCAGGGATACAAAAGCTGCGTGGATGTGTGTGGATTGATACTGAAATACCGATAGTGCCGATACTAGATGTTTATGCCCTGATATTCATCCTCCAATCAAAATATCGATACTTTTGATTCTTTAGTTCCGGGTTGGTGCAAACTTTTTCCACGAAGGGCCGTGAACTGAAAAGGTGAAAGTATGTGGAGGCCATGCTGATATTTGTTATTTAAAAAAAAAAAAAAAAAGGGCTAAAATAGATATTGGGACAGCTATAAAGTATTAGTGACTAAATATATTATTAGTAAGTTTCAGGTTGTTTTCATTACATACAGATTTTTTTGCTCTTTTTTTTCCTACTCTTTTTCCCAGGAAATAAATGAATAATACAAATAATAATATAATGCCGTTTTATAAATATTGAAGTTCAGTTACACATCTAACAGTGTGTATGTGTATATATATATATATATATATATATATATATATATATATATATATACATATACATATATATATATATATATACATATACATATACACACACACACACATATATATAGATATATATATATATATACATATATATATACAGTATATACACACACATACATATGTATACATACACACACATACATATGTATATATACAGACACACGCACAAATACACACACACATACATATGTATATATACACACACATACATATGTATATATACACAGACACACGCACAAATACACACACAAATATATATACACACACATACATTTGTATATATATATATATATATATATATATATATATTCATACATATTCAGATGTATACACACACACATATACATATGTATACACACACACACACATACAAATATATATACACACACATACATTTGTATATATATATATTCATACATATTCAGATGTATACACACATATACATATGTATACACACACACACACACACAATACATATGTATATATACACAGACACACACAAATATATATACACACACACATACATTTGTGTGTGTATATATATATATATATATATATATATATATATATATATATATATTCATACATATTCAGATGTATATACACACACACACACACGCACGTAAGGTCAGGAAAAAACAGAGGCAATTTCATCCCTACAAGCTCTTCAGAGAAACCTGCGAAACAGGCTTGTAGGGATGAAATAGCCTTGGTGTTTTTTCCTGACCTAACGTAAACCGCTCTAGCCCCGGTATTGAGCACTTTATAACGGACAAACCACATAAACATAAACATATATATATAAATATATATATAAATCCCCTGGAGAGCAGGGAATTAAATAGCCTCTGTTTTAAAGACAACTAGTTTTATAGGTGTCTAAGTAACTTTTTTCTTACATTTTCACAGTTTCATAGAAAAATATGTTACCATTTGAAAGTAAACAACTTTTCATAGAAAAATATGTTACCATTTGAAAGTAAATAACTTTAAAAATTTCAGCAGTCACTTCAGGGGTATTTGCACAACGTTTTCGGAACTGAATCCCTGATACCAGCCGGAATTTTGCATGGTTTCGGAACTGAAATAAATTCAGTTGTATCGCACATCATTGCAGCCTGGGACACAAAACCTGACACGAGTGAACTTACCGGACTTTTCTGGTCTGAACGCCTTCACCACAGTTGTTGTTCAAGTCCAAGTTGCTGACTTTCCACACACTCCAGGGCTCTGCCAGCCACACATGCTGCCCGCAGTCACTGAGACAAGGCACCACTTCATACACCTAAGTCAGCAAACACCACAAGGACACATCTTCAGTACTAGCCACTCCAGATGTGCGGGAACATTCCACACTTACTTGGGCCTGCAGTTGGAGTTCCCCCAAGGACGAGAGCAGGAGTTGAAATAAGACGAGTGTCATTGACAAGATATTTGATGTTTGATATTTGATGTCCCACCTGGTTGACGTGGTCCAGTTTAGGACACGGCCTCCCGCTGTTGTAGGGTTTTTCCCTCAGCCACTTGGAGCGCACTTTGACCCCGCTGCCACAGGACTTGCTGCACCGGGACCAGTTGGACCACTCGCTGAGTTTGCAGTCGGACGGACAAGGGATTATGCAAGCTTCTTCGATGTAGCCTAAAAGTCACAATCTGTGTGTTACATGTATTCATACATCTATATGTATTCATACGGCTACATGTATTCATAGAGCTTTCGGAACTTCTGGTGAAAATTCAGATTAGACTAAATTGGACCAATTTAACGGCAGAGACGAGATCTGACCGATCTAAGGCCGAGTCGAGATCGGACCGATCTATGGCCGAGACGAGATCGGACCGATCTATGGCCGAGACGAGATCGGACCGATCTATGGCCGAGACGAGATCGGACCGATCTATGGCCGAGACGAGATCGGACCGATCTATGGCCGAGACG
>NC_084631.1:39592059-39602059 GCF_033978795.1 Nerophis ophidion | reverse complement strand
CCTGGATGTTGTGTGCGTGCCTGTGTGTCTCCATATCAAGGACCTGGATGTTATGTGCGTGCCTGTGTGTCTCCATATCAAGGACCTGGATGTTGTGTGCGTGCCTGTGTGTCTCCATATCAAGGACCTGGATGTTATGTGCGTGCCTGTGTGTCTCCATATCAAGGACCTGGATGTTATGTGCGTGCCTGTGTGTCTCCATATCAAGGACCTGGATGTTGTGTGCATGCCTATGTGTCTCCATATCAAGGACCTGGATGTTGTGTGCATGCCTGTGTGTCTTCATATCCAGGATCTGGATGTTGTGAGCGTGCCTGTGTGTCTCCATATCAAGGACTTGAATGTTGTGTGCGTGCCTGTGTGTCTCCACATCCAGGACCTGGATGTTGTGTGCATGCCTGTGTGTCTCCATATCAAGGACCTGGATGTTGTGTGCGTGCGCGTCATCACCTCGAACCTGGAGTCCTGCACCACAAGTCTCCTCAGACCCGGGGCTGTCCTGACGAATGGACCACGGGACCATTTGACATCTCCGCCATTTATGGCTTTTCCATCTACAGAAGCATACCAAACACAGACAAGCAATAAGTGACGACGTTATTGAACAACAAGAAATTTCCCGCAAAAATTTCGATGGGCCCGCTATCTGTGCCCTGGACCTCTGGCCCGGGGTGGTCGGAAGCCGCCGTACTTTGAAGATGGTGCCGAGTGTCTGAATCCCAGAGTTTTGGGGTGCAACTGTATAAAATGAGCTACACAGCTAGCCTAAAACGTTAAAATGCTAACATTTAGCATGTGCGCAAACTTTAGCATGATAACAGTTAGCATGCTTCACGTACCAAGTTACATGACTTAAAGTGTATGGCTGGCGAAAAAAGAGAAACAAAATTGTAAAATTAGATGAAAAACTTAGCAGGCTTAAGTTAGCTTGCTAGCATGCTATCGTTTGCATGCTAACATTTAAAATATGTCACAAAGCTATATGACTGGTGTAAACGGTTGCAAAACTAGCTCAAAAAGTTAGCATGCTAATTTTAGCATGCTAACTACATGTTGCTTAGTACATATATGTGACACTTAGTAGATATATGTGACACTTAGTACATATATGTACTAAGTGTCACATATATTTACTAAGCCTCACATATGTATGTTAGCATGCTAACTTTTTGACACAGTACATAAATGTGCTATGTATCACATTTATGTACTACGTGTCAAAAGTTAGCATACTAATTTTAGCACATTAGCACTACTATTAGTACAAAGTGTCACATATTAGTACAAAGTGTCACATATTAGTACTTAGTGTCACATATTAGAAGATATGTGTGACACTTTGTACAAATATGTGACACTTTGTACTAGTAGTGTCACATATTAGTACTACTATTAGTACAAAGCGTCACATATTAGTACTAAGTGTCACATATTAATACTAAGTGTCACATATTAATAGATATATGTGACACTTAGTACATATATGTGACACTTTGTACGTATATGTGACACTTTGTACTAATAGTGTCACATATTAGTACTACTATTAGTACAAAGTGTCACATATTAATACTAAGTGTCACATATTAATACTAAGTGTCACATATTAATACTAAGTGTCACATATTAATACTAAGTGTCACATATTAATAGATATATGTGACACTTTGTACGTATATGTGACACTTTGTACGTATATGTGACACTTTGTACGTATATGTGACACTTTGTACGTATATGTGACACTTTGTACGTATATGTGACACTTTGTACGTATATGTGACACTTTGTACGTATATGTGACACTTTGTACGTATATGTGACACTTTGTACGTATATGTGACACTTTGTACGTATATGTGACACTTTGTACGTATATGTGACACTTTGTACGTATATGTGACACTCCGTACTAATAGTGTCACATATAAGTACTACTATTAGTACGTGTCACATATTAGTACTAAGTGTCACATATTAATAGATATATGTGACACTTAGTACATATATGTGACACATGTAGTACATGCTAACGTTAGCATGCTAACAGTTAGCTTGAGTCCCATACAAAGTTGTGTGACTCTAAAGGTGTACGACTGGGGAATTAGAGCGTAAAATTAGCTTAAAAAGTTAGCACTTTGACGTTAGCATGCTAACAGAGTGACAAGTGTCACAAACCAGGTAAATGACTGTCGGGTAAACTTTAGCAAATTTAGCTCCAAAAGCTCACACTTTGATGGTAGCATGCTAACATGCTAACAGTTAGCTTGTTCCCCATAGCAAGTGCAGCAGGCCCATAAATATAATCCAAGCAGGAATCTCAGCCGCTAATCTATTTTGTCTAACTAGGGGCTTTACGGTTGGGTCATAAAGTCGACATATGAATGGCGGACATTGTTTCAAGCACAGTTGGAGTTGCAGGTCTTACTTGTATCCCGGACACACTGAGGGAGCGTCGCAGTCTCGCAGCTGACTCAGCACTTCAGGACAGTCCTGACCTCCGTTGGCTGGGAACTGAACCACCACCCGTCTTCTGTGCTGCTGCTGCTTCTTCTTCGTCTTACCGCCTAACAACAAGCAAATGTGTTCATTTATCATCACATGACTGTGAGAATGTTCCACACTCTCACTTTTCTACAGCAAACTTCATCTGTTTATTCTTCAACTTCAACTTATTTAGTGAATGCTACAAAGCAGCCAGACATGTGTTTTTTCTTTTTCTTCTCCAGATTTTGGCACGCACTCCCTTTTACATTTTTCACCCGATTTAAACCGTTTCAACTTCAAACTGTTGAGTCTATTCGAGAATCCCGGGATTTTCTTTGACACATTCCAAAAATTCCCCGGATTTCCCAGAATTCCGGGTTTTCCGGGACATTTTTCCTATTCAAAATTAATTGGTCATTTTTCAAACTTTCACCATTTCCACATTTTTCCACCTATTCAAATAATTTCATCTTCAACACATTTAACCATCCTGGAAATTCAAACTATATTGTTTTCAAGTTTGAAAAAATTCCAGGGTTTTCCAGAATTCCTGGTTTTCCAAAGCCCTATTTCCTCCCTTTTTTCTGGCGACTACTCCTTCCACATTTTTAACCAACTTCATCCGTTCTACCCTCAAAACATTCCTCTTTATCAGGAAATAAAAAAAAGTTTTTTAACTGGGAAAAATTCCCAGTTTTCCTGAAATTCCAGGAATTCCCTAATACCATTCGTCAATTAAAAATATTACTACTTCAACATTTATCGACCTTTTTGAAAAACGGAAACTCATTTAGACCGATCAAGTTTTTTACCAAATTAAAAAAAAACATTCCCGCTTTTCCCGAATTTCCCTTTGAACTCAATAGGACATTCTTCAAAGTTCCACAACTCACACATTTTTCATCTGATTGAAACTGTTCCAACTTCAAAATATTCAACTTGCTCGGGAATTGTGTGCTCTTCTTCAATAATTCTAAATAAAATTCATGGATTTCCCACTAGGCCTTTTTTATTTTGCATTTTCCTCATCCAAAACCAATTGGCCATTTTTCAAACTTCCACAATTCCCACATTCTCCAACCCATTCAAAGCATTCCAACATCAACAGATTCCACTCATCCTGGACTTTCAAACTACTAATTTCCACGTTCAACAAATTTCCAGGATTTCACCATTTTTGGTAACCTATTTCCAGCTTTCTTAAGTTTGACTACTCCTTTCACATTTTTCAACCGTTCCACCGTCAAAACACTCATAACATTCAGGACAAAACCCAAGTTGGTTGAAGAGCTAGAAAAATTCCAGAAATTCCAGGAATTTCTCAATTAAAAACTGTTACCACTTCAAAATTACTTCACTGATTTAAACAATTCCAACACCAACCAATTCAGCTCATTCGGGACATCATAGAACTCATTTAAAAAAACAATCCTGCTTTTCCCAAAATTCCCAGTAAGGTCCCATTTTTCCAAGTTGCACAATTGCCACATGTTTCTACCTATTCAAACCATTCCAACATTCCACTCATCCTGGGCATTTAAACTACTATTTTTCCACGTTCAAATTTCCAGGAATTCAACATTTTTGGTAACCTATATCCACCCTTTTTAAGTTCAACTACTCCTTTCACAAGTTTCAACCACTAATCATATTCAGGACAAAAAACAAGTTCATTAAGGAGCTAGAAAAATTCCTGATTTTCCTGAAATTCCAGGAGTTTCCTCAATTAAAAACTGCTACTACTTCCACATTTCTTGACCGATTTAAACAAATTCAACCCCAACCAATTCAGCTCATTCAGGACATTGCTAGTCATTTTAAAAAAAATCCAGTTTTTCCCCAAAATTCCCAGTAAGTTCCCATTGAAATGAATGGGACATTTTTCTAAGTTGCACAATTCCCACATTTTTCTACCTATTCAAACCATTCCAACATTCCACTCATCCTGGACATTCAAACTACTTTTTTTTCCACGTTCAACAAATTTCCAGGAATTCACCATATTTGGTAACCTATTTCTAGGTTTCTTAATTAAGTTTGACTACTCCTTTCACATTTTTCAACCGTTCCACCGTCAAAACACTCGTAACATTCAGGACAAAACCCAAGTTGGTTAAGAAGCTAAAAAAAATTTCCGAAATTCCAGGAATTTCTCAATTAAAAACTGTTACTACTTCAAAATTTCTTCACCGATTTAAACAATTCCAACACCAACCAATTCAGCTCATTCAAGACATTCATGCTTCTAATCATTTTCAAAGAAATTGCGCTCTTCCCAAAATTCCCAGCAAGTTCCCATTTTTCCAAGTTGCACAATTGCCACATGTTTCTACCTATTCAAACCATTCCAACATTCCACTCATCCTGGACATTTAAACTACTATTTTTCCACGTTCAAATTTCAAGGAATTCAACATTTTTGGTAACCTATACCCACCCTTCTTAAGTTCAACTACTCCTTTCACAAGTTTCAACCACTAATCATATTCAGGACAAAAAACAAGTTCTAAGGAGCTAGAAAAATTCCTGATTTTCCTGAAATTCCAGGAATTTCCTCAATTAAAAACTGCTACTACTTCCACATTTCTTGACCGATTTAAACAAATCCAACACCAACCAATTCAGCTCATTCAGGACATTTCTAGTCATTTTCCCAAAAATCCTGCTTTTCCCCAAAATTCCCAAATTTCCAGTAAGTTCTCATTGAAATGAATGGGACATTTTTCCAAGTTGCACAATTCCCACATTCTTCTACCTATTCCAACATTCTACTCATCCTGGACATTCAAACTACTTTTTTTCCCAAGTTCAACAAATTTCCAGGAATCCACCAGATTTGGTAACCTATTTCCAGCTTTCTTAAGTTCGACTACTCCTTTCACATTTTTCAACCGTTCCACCGTCAAAACACTCATAACATTCAGGACAAAACCCAAGTTGGTTGAAGAGCTAGAAAAATTCCCGAAATTCCAGGAATTTCTCAATTAAAAACTGTTACTACTTCAAAATTTCTTCACCGATTCAAACAATTCCAACACCAACCAATTCAGCTCATTCGGGACATCATAGAACTCATTTAAAAAAACAATCCTGCTTTTCCCAAAATTCCCAGTAAGGTCCCATTTTTCCAAGTTGCACAATTGCCACATGTTTCTACCTATTCAAACCATTCCAACATTCCACTCATCCTGGGCATTTAAACTACTATTTTTCCACGTTCAAATTTCCAGGAATTCAACATTTTTGGTAACCTATATCCACCCTTCTTAAGTTCAAGTACTCCTTTCAGAAGTTTCAACCACTAATCATATTCAGGACAAAAAACAAGTTCATTAAGGAGCTAGAAAAATTCCTGACTTTCCTGAAATTCCCGGAATTTCCTCAATTAAAAACTGTCAATACTTCCAAATTTTTTGACTGATTTACACAAATTCAACACCAACCAATTCAGCTCATTCAGGACATTTCTAGTCATTTTCCCAAAAATCCGGCTTTTCTCCAAAATTCCCAAATTTCCAGTAAGTTCTCATTGAAATGAATGGGACATTTTTCCAAGTTGCACAATTCCCACATTCTTCTACCTATTCCAACATTCCACTCATCCTGGACTTTCAAACTACTTTTTTTTCCACGTTCAACAAATTTCCAGGAATCCACCAGATTTGGTAACCTATTTCCAGCTTTCTTAAGTTCGACTACTCCTGTCACATTTTTCAACCGTCCCACCGTCAAAACACTCATAACATTCAGGACAAAACCCAAGTTGGTTGAAGAGCTAGAAGAATTCACCGAAATTCCAGGAATTTCTCAATTAAAAACTGTTACTACTTCAAAATGTCTTCACCGATTTAAACAATTCCAACACCAACCAATTCAGCTCATTCGGGACATCATAGAACTCATTTAAAAAAATAATCCTGCTTTTCCCAAAATTCCCAGTAAGGTCCCATTTTTCCAAGTTGCACAATTGCCACATGTTTCTACCTATTCAAACCATTCCAACATTCCACTCATCCTGGGCATTTAAACTACTATTTTTCCACGTTCAAATTTCCAGGAATTCAACATTTTTGGTAACCTATATCCACCCTTCTTAAGTTCAACTACTCCTTTCACAAGTTTCAACCACTAATCATATTCAGGACAAAAAACAAGTTCATTAAGGAGCTAGAAAAATTCCTGATTTTCCTGAAATTCCAGGAATTTCCTCAATTAAAAACTCCTACTACTTCCACATTTCTTGACCGATTTAAACAAATCCAACACCAACCAATTCAGCTCATTCAGGACATTTCTAGTCATTTTCAAAAAAATCTTGCTTTTCCCCAAAATTCCCAGTAAGTTCTCATTGAAATGAATGGGACATTTTTCCAAGTTGCACAATTCCCACATGTTTCTACCTATTCAAACCATTCCAACATTCCACTCATCCTGGACATTCAAACTACTTTTTTTTCCACGTTCAACAAATTTCCAGGAATTCACAATTTTTGGTAAGCTATTTCAAGCCTTCTTATGTTCGACTACTCCTTTCACATTTTTCCACCCATTTCAACCGTTCCACGGTCTAAACACTCATCATATTCAGGACAAACCCAAGTTGGTTAAGGAGCTAGAAAAATTCCCAGTTTTCCCAAAACTCCAGGAATTTCCTTAATTAAAAACTGTTACTACCTCAACATTTCTTGACCGATTTAAACAAATCCAACACCAACCAATTCAGCTCATTCGGGACATCTTAGGACACATTTAAAAAAAAAAATCCTACTTTTCCCAAAATTCCAGTAAGTTCCCATTGAAATGAATGGAACATTTTTCCAAGTTGCACAATCCACACATGTTTCTGCCTATTCAAAGCATTCCAACATCAACACATTCCACTCATCCTGGACTTTCAAACTAACACTTTCCCAAGTTCCAAAACCAAATTCCGGGTTTCCTGGAAATTCAAACTCTTTTAAATGTCTGATTGAAATGATGTCATACATGAACTTCACACACACATGTTGCAGCACTGACTTAATCAGCAGGCTGGCCTTTAATAGTAAACATAGTGTCATTAGTTATAAAGGAGTTATTACATGAGATAAGACATTTACCTGTCTGACAGGTGGAAGGACAGCTGCTCCAGTCACTGTAGGACGTGACCACACAGTCTCTCTTGCAGGGCAGCAGGCACGGCCGCACTGTGTCTGGACGCAGACTCTCTGGACACCTAGGACACAAACATCTCACACTTAGTATGCGCATACTACATTTAAGTGACATGTAGTAAATATGTGACATGTAGTAGAGTATATAGGACAAATATGTGACATGTAGTAGTGAACATAGGACAAATATATGACAAGTAGTACAGTACATAGAACAATGAAACATCATCCTAATGACGCCTGTGTTGTCAAAATGAAACATCATCCTAATGACGATGTTTCATTGTGACGACACAGGCGTCATTAGGATGATGTTTCATTGTGACGATACAGGCGTCATTAGGATGACGACACAGCCGTCATTAGGAAGATGTTTCATTGTGACGACACAGGCGTCATTAGGATGACGACACAGCCGTCATTAGGAAGATGTTTCATTGTGACGACACAGGCGTCATTAGGATGACGACACAGCCGTCATTAGGAAGATGTTTCATTGTGACAACACAGGCGTCATTAGGATGACGACACAGCCGTCATTAGGATGTTTCATTGTGACGACACAGGCGTCATTAGGATGACGACACAGTCGTCATTAGGATGGTGTTTCATTGTGAAAACACAGGCGTCATTAGGATGATGTTTCATTGTAACAACACACGCGTCATTAGGATGATGTTTCATTGTGACAACACAGGCGTCATTAGGATGACGACACAGCCGTCATTAGGATGGTGTTTCATTGTGACAACACAGGCGTCATTAGGATGATGTTTCATTGTAACAACACACGCGTCATTAGGATGGTGTTTCATTGTGACAACACAGGCGTCATTAGGATGATGTTTCATTGTGACGACACAGGTGTCATTAGGATGGTGTTCATTGTGAAGACACAGGCGTCATTAGGATGATGTTTCATTGTGACAACACAAGCGTCATTGGGATGATGTTTCATTGTGACGACACAGGCGTCATTAGGATGATGTTTCATTGTGACGACACAGGCGTCATTAGGATGATGTTTCATTGTGACGACACAGGCGTCATTAGGATGATTTTTCATTGTGACGACACAGGCGTCATTAGGATGATGTTTCATTGTGACGACACAGGCGTCATTAGGATGACGACACAGCCATCATTAGGAAGATGTTTCATTGTGAAGACACAGGCGTGATTAGGATGATGTTTCATTGTGACGACACAGGCGTCATTAGGATGATGTTTCATTGTGACAACACAGGCGTCATTAGGATGATGTTTCATTGTGACGACAAAGGCGTCATTTCGATGATGTTTCATTGTGACGACACAGGCGTCATTAGGATGATGTTTCATTGTGGCGACACAGGCGTCATTGGGATGATGTTTCATTGTGACGACACAGCCGTCATTAGGATGACGTTTCTTTGTGGCGACACAGGCGTCATTAGGATGATGTTTCATTGTGGCAACACAGCCGTCATTAGGATGACGACACAGGCGTCATTAGGATGATGTTTCATTGTGACAACACAGCCGTCATTAGGATGATGTTTCATTGTGGCGACACAGGCGTCATTAGGATGACGACACAGCCGTCATTAGGATGTTTCATTGTGACGACACAGGCGTCATTAGGATGACGACACAGCCGTCATTAGGATGGTGTTTCATTGTGAAAACACAGCTGTCATTAGGATGTTTCATTGTGACGACACAGGCGTCATTAGAATGATGTTTCATTGTGACGACACAGGCGTCATTAGGATGACGACACAGCCGTCATTAGGATGGTGTTTCATTGTGAAAACACAGCTGTCATTAGGATGATGTTTCATTGTGACGACACAGGCGTCATTAGGATGACGACACAGGCGTCATTAGGATGATGTTTCATTGTGACGACACAGGCGTCATTACGATGTTTCATTGTGACGACACAGGCGTCATTAGGATGACACAGGCGTCATTAGGATGATGTTTCATTGTGACGACACAGGCGTCATTAGGATGATGTTTCATTGTGACGACACAGGCGTCATTAGGATGACGACACAGCCGTCATTAGGATGATGTTTCATTGTGAAGACACAGGCGTCATTAGGATGATGTTTCATTGTGACGACAAGCGTCATTAGGATGACGACACAGGCGTCATTACGATGATGTTTCATTGTGACGACACAGGCGTCATTAGGATGATGTTTCATTGTGAAAGCAATGCTGAGGCGGCACGTCTCTGCTTCTACAACAACAGACTGGACTCATTTGCATACTCTGCAGGGGGGCTGGCAGAATAACACCTTCACATGAATACATGAATACATGAACACATGATCTGTGGTCCCAGCAGACGCCTGCAGGGTCCCAGCAGA
>NC_084631.1:39564559-39587059 GCF_033978795.1 Nerophis ophidion | reverse complement strand
TTCAAATTACCGGT
Source organism: Nerophis ophidion (assembly GCF_033978795.1). NCBI lineage: Eukaryota > Metazoa > Chordata > Actinopteri > Syngnathiformes > Syngnathidae > Nerophis > Nerophis ophidion. Next base: position 39,587,045 of record NC_084631.1, on the reverse strand, counting down.
ATTGAAATCAGCCTCCTCCATTTTGAATATGATGACAGGGGAAGTGTCACTTGTGACGTCACGAGTTTGACCCGGCGGTAATACTAAGCATGCGCTAATTATTTTGCGGAGCGAGTTTGACCCGGCAGTAATTCAAGGCAGGTGCATACTATATGTCCGGTGGCAAGTCAATGAAATACGGTATATCTAATAAATATTCACTAATTCATTAATACTTAGTTTACAATTTTGTCAAATATGATATGACATTATCACAAAGATTATTACCAAGGCTTGGGTGAGGCTTATTACAAAAATACATACTAATCAAATACTGCAAAAGAAGGGACTCAAAATACCGACTAATATATTTGTATGAATTATAAATAAATTAACAATGAATAATATACGTTTATATGTTTCTTAAACTGCAAATGAACAATACAGCTACCACTTTGGTCATATTTTTTGCGTTTAAGAAATTTCTCTATGACTTCTCCAGTTTGTTTGATATTGCTATGACTGCCACCAGTGGTTGAAAAGTGTATTACAACTTAGTCCCAAAGCCATTCATACGGACCGCAACTGAGAAAAATATATTTTTGGCGGTCCAACAATGGCGAGGAAACACTGCTTTTAGAGGATTTCAATGATTTAGCTTAGTGTTGCCTTGAATAGTTCCCATAAAATATATATATCTTGTTCATAATAATATGCTAAATAAATATATTTTGACTACAGTGGTTCATATTATTTTGAATTATTTTGTTAAGATATAATAGGGGGAGTCCAGTCCATAGTGGATTAAACATAATAGTGTGAGAGTCCAGTCCATAGTGGATCTAACATAATAGTGTGAGAGTCCAGTCCATAGTGGATTAAACATAATAGTGTGAGAGTCCAGTCCATAGTGGATCTAACATAATAGTGTGAGAGTCCAGTCCATAGTGGATTAAACATAATAGTGTGAGAGTCCAGTCCATAGTGGATCTAACATAATAGTGTGAGAGTCCAGTCCATAGTGGATCTAACATAATAGTGAGAGAGTCCAGTCCATAGTGGATCTAACACAATAGTGTGAGAGTCCAGTCCATAGTGGATCTAACATAATAGGAAGAGTCCAGTCCATAGTGGATCTAACATAATAGTGTGAGAATCCAGTCCATAGTAGATCCAACATAATAATGTGAGAGTCCAGTCCATAGTGGATTAAACATAATAGTGTGAGAGTCCAGTCCATAGTGGATCTAACATAATAGTGTGAGAGTCCAGTCCATAGTGGATTAAACATAATAGTGTGAGAGTCCAGTCCATAGTGGATCTAACATAATAGTGTGAGAGTCCAGTCCATAGTGGATCTAACATAATAGTGTGGGAGTCCAGTCCATAGTGGATCTAACATAATAGTGTGATAGTCCAGTCCATAGTGGATCTAACATAATAGTGAGAGTCCAGTCCATAGTGCCTCTAACATAATAGTGTGAGAGGCCAGTCCATAGTGGGTCCAACATAATAGTGTGAGAGTCCAGTCCATAGGGGATCTAACATAATAGTGAGAGTCCAGTCCATAGTGGATCTAACATAATAGTGTGATAGTCCAGTCCATAGTGGATCTAACATAATAGTGTGAGAGGCCAGTCCATAGTGCCTCTAACATAATAGTGTGAGAGGCCAGTCCATAGTGGGTCCAACATAATAGTGTGAGAGTCCAGTCCATAGGGGATTTAACATAATAGTGAGAGTCCAGTCCATAGTAGATCTAGCATAATATTGTGAAAGTCCAGTCCATAGTGGATCTAATATAATAGTGAGAGTCCAGTCCATAGTGGATTTAACATAAGAGTTTAAGAGTCCAGTCCATAGTGGATCTAACATAATAGTGAGAGTCCAGTCCATAGTGGATGCAACATAATTCATTTTTTGTTTAATTAAATTATATTGTTCACTATTGATTTTATATATATATATATATATATATATATATATATATATATATATATATATATATATATATATATATATAAAATAAATAATAGTGCGTGAATGTGAGTTTGAATGTTGTCTGTCTATCTGTGTTGGTCCTGCGATGAGGTGGTAGAAAATGGATGGATGGATGAATGGATGGATGGATAAATACATAGAGCAATATTGCCCCCTTGTGGTTCTGTGCCGTCACAACTCCCTCCTCTAACCATAGCAGAAATATATTGAACGAGAAGGTGTGTCCAAACTTTTGGCCTGTACTTTATGTCACACTATGAAATATTTACGTGCCAAAGACGGCAGTAAAGCTAGAGCTAGTGAATTTGACACTGCAAATATAAATTAAAGTAAGAATACGTGTCAGTCTTGTGGAAGTTTGGTTCTTCTGGTTGTCTCTGCATCACAAACATGTTTATTTCCCTTGGAAATAATAACACCACAACAGTCAAGATACACATCTCCTTGTTTTATCCATTCCGAGAAGGTGAATTGCGTAGGAATAATTATGTTTGCATGTTGCTCTTGAAGTGCAGCTTCTTACCTTCCGCTGCGTGATACGCCAAGATGGAGCGAGCTCGGGTCTGCTTGCCCTCTGTGTTTTTCCCAGAGCAGGTGTGGGAGCAGAGGGACCAGGAAGTCCAAGGGCTGAGTGCACAGTCCTTCGGGCAAGGCACCTCACAGATGACTGGCATGGGAAGGATGGCATCCCGGCATAGTTGACGCTCCACATGCTGGCCTTGTGACAACAAAAATAGACATTGGGTCAACAATCCAGTATCGGCATCCGCTCAAAACTCTCCGGTCTACAGCCTTGCCTATGCTACTGGTAGAAGGGTCGTCTGCAGAGACCATTGAATATAAATTGAATTGTCTGGTGAATTGTCTGAGGTTTTTATCCACAAAAGGGCGGAGCGTCCTCTCCGGGTGGGGGATGTGGTCTTTCTCCAAGTGGAGGAGTCCAAGTACCTCTGGGCGTTCACATGTGAGGGAAGAGTGGATCGTGAGATGGACAGAGGGGATCAGTGAGCTGAGCCAGAAGGTGGTTTAGGGCCACCGGCCAGAAACTTGAGGGTTTTCGGTTCGATCCCAACTTCCGCCATCCTAGTCACTGCCCATGTGTCGTAGGGCAGAACACTTCACCCACATTGTTCCCAGTGCCGCTCACACTGGTGCTCTACCGGTTCTGACTACCCCTGTTTGGACGGGCTGTACCAAAAAACAAAATTTCCCCCTTTGAGACAAGTTTCTGGAAAAAAAAAAGGTGGATTTCAATGACTTGCCACAATTTCTGAAAAATAGTATTTTCTGAAACTTCTATACCTGTAAATAGAGTTTTAAAATTTCATGAATTCTCCAGGTTTCTAATAACCGTACAAACTCTGGTCGTTCACATCCTGTAGTTTGTCTCCTACACTGCTGGACTTACTGGTCCTTAATTTGATTGACGATCAGTCCAGTCTGGAATCGCCACATGAGATGATGTCAACACGGTTGGATTAACCTGTGTTTTATAGTGGATTATATGACGGAACAAGTGCAATTGGACGGGCTGTCCTCGGTTCTTCATCCCAGTCCATCACTGAAGGAGTTCAGCTGTGAAAATGTCATTGATGGACGAGCAGGAATGACTCGTTTCCAAAGACGCGGACAGAAAGCTCGGGGGAAAATGTGATCTATTCTCATCTGGACCAGACAACAGGAGATCAATATTGTGAGAGGACGGAGGGCTGGGGGACTTCAATTAATGGCTTCCTTGCGGCAGATAAAGCTTGTCCATCCAGTGACTGCAAGACGTCGTCCTTGAAATCACCGCTTTGTTTGACCAAGCAGAAACGGCCTGCTCAAATTTCACATCCACGGAAGTCTTTTTTGGAGAGTATTGGTCATGAATTGACTTTCTTCCTTTTACGTTTATTTCTCCTGTTGTACTATTGCAACATTCCACTGAGTTGATGCAAGGCATTGAATCAGACTCGAAGTAAGGATGACATGTTCAGATCTCCTTTTTTTAAGGACAGTCTGTCCAGGTTCTTTTGTTCCAATGTTTTGTCCCAATAAGAAGCATTGAAGATGAATAATTTATTCTACGAATAGAGCGAGTACAGATTGTCTTCATCAACGGCACATTAGTGGAAATGGTAAGCAGCACCAGTTTCCTGGGGGTGCAGATAACTTACAATATGACCTGGTTCCTAGAAACCGGAGCTCTTGTAAAAAAGAGCTCAGCAGCGCATGCACTTTTTGCGTCAGATGAAAAGAGCACAGCTTCCTCCCCTCGTTCTACAGAGGCACTATAGAGATCCTACTGACCAACTGCATCTCTGTTTGGACTGGAGCCTGCAGTGCCTCGGACTGGAAGTTTCTGCAGAGAATGGTGAGGACGGCAAAAAAGATCATCAGGACTCCTCTTCCTCCTATCCAGGAGATGGCAAAAAGCCGCTGCCTGACCAGGGCTCAGACAATCTTCAGAGACTCCTCACACCCCCACCAAGGACTGTTTTTACTGCTAGACTCTAGAAATAGGTTCCACAGCCTGTGTAGCAGAACCTCCAGGTTCTGGAACAGCTTCTTCCCTCAAGCCGAAAGACTCTTGAACGCATCATAATAATTACCTCAATTCCCCCAAAAATGGATTAAGTGGCTGGAATACAAAGACAATATAACATACATCCATAAACCTGGATGCATGTGCAAAAGTGCAATATATTTATCTGTACAGTAATCTATTTATTTACATCTGCACCCCCATGAGCTAATGTAACAAAATTATGTTCTTATCTGTACTGCAAAATTCAAATTTGAATGACAATAAAAGGAAGTCTCTAATCCCTCCCGGTTGTCCCTATGGTCACATACTTTTGTCCCCCTTCCTGGCGGAGTTGTTTGGCACTGAAAGTTAACCTAAGTGTGTGTTTAAGACACACACACGTACGTCCACTCATGCTTCGTCTCCTTCCTGACACCTCTCCTCACCATCGAAACGAAATAAGATACATTGGGTGTACATTGGCAAAGACAAAAACACAGGGTTGTGCTACCCTGGGTTTTGTCCTTGAACAGACCTTAGTGAATAGAGTGAAACCCCCGATGCAATCCACTATAATACTAATAACATATTTGTCCCTTTTTACTTAATTTAGATAAGTAATAACTTGTGATTAATCCACATTTTTGAAAATTAATGGTTTGACATCACTAATTCCTAACTAGACCAACTTGGGAATATTACATTATGCTCTTAGAATATTAAAAACAAAACAGGAAAAATTATCTCCAAGTACATTTTATTGTTTGTTTGAACGTGCAGTAATGGTTTGCTTTTTCTGTAAAAAGATGAAAATAATACATAATTTGAAGATGAAAATGATCAGCGATTATTTAAAGCTTACATCATACATATTTTAGCAGCACAGAACTATTTCTGCTGACATTGAGAATCTGAGTCTATCAGCAGTCAATATTGGGAACCTGAGCATGAAGATGATGGTATGAGGGGCCGTTGGGGACATTATTCAGAATTACCTCTTACATACACTACTGAAATGCTTTCACAAACAACTGAAATCTTTTTCTCTCACACACACACACACACACACACACACACACACACTAATGAAACACTCATATACACGCTACTGAAACACTCATATACACGCTACTGAAATGCTCTCACAAACAACGGAAATATTTTTTCTCACACATAACTGAAACACTCATACACACTACTGAAACGCTCTCACATAAACTGAAATCTTTTTCTAAAACACTACTGAAACACTCATACACACTACTGAAATGCTCTCACATAAACTGAAATCTTTTTCTCACACACACACACTACTGAAACACTCGTATACACGCGACTGAAACACTCTTACACACGCAACTGAAACATTTACACACGCTACTGAAACACTTACACACACTACTGAAACACTTACACACACTACTGAAACACTCATACACACTATTTAAAAGCTCTCAAATAAACTGAATTTTTTTCTATCACTCACACACACACACACTACTGAAACACTCTTATACACGCGAATGAAACACTCATACACGCGACTGAAACATACACGTGACTGAAACACTCTTATACACGCGAATGAAACTCTTATATACGCTACTGAAACACTCTTATACACACTACTGAAATGCTTTCACAAACTGAAATCTTTTTCTTATACACACTACTGAAATGCTTTCACATAAACAACTGAAATCTTTCTCTCACACACACCCCCCCACACACACACACACACACACTCTACTGAAACACTCATATACACACTACTGAAACACTTATACACACTACTGAAACACTTATACACACTACTGAAACACTCCCATACACACTGTTTATGTTAAAGCATTTCAGTAAACTGAAATCTTTTTCACACACACAAGTACACGCACACGCAAGCACAACTGAAACACTTATACACACTACTGAAACACTCACACACACACTACACGACTGAAACTCTCACACACACACACACACACGACTAAAACACTTATACACGCTACTGAAATGCTCTCTTATAAACAGCTGAAATCTTTTTCTCACACACACACTACTGAAACACTCACACACTACTGAAACACACACACACTACTGAAACACTTATCCACGCTACTGAAATGCTCTCACATAAAAAAAAGAAAGATTTTTCTATCACACACACTACTGAAACACTCCTATACACGCTACTGAAACACTCCTATACACACTACTGAAATACTCCTAAACACACTACTGAAACACCCTCACACACACTACTGAAACACCCTCACACACACTACTGAAACACTCCTATACACACTACTGAAATTGTGTGTATAAGAGTTTCAGTAGTGTGTGTGAGAGAAAAACATTTCAGTAGTGTGTGTAGGAGGTAATTCTGAATACTGTCCCTAACAGCCCTTCATAAGATGTCGCTCTCTCTGCTGATGTTGTTGGTTCATGTGTTCCACAAAAAAACATGCAGTCATCAACGTATGATATTTAATAAGTGCTCTTGCTCACATTGCACTGAGCACGCCCGATACCTGTTTTGTTTTTGTTCTTTGTCATTTGACAGAAAAAAGAACTCACCGTCACTGTTGACGCACTGAACTTGAGGATTCTGTGTTCCTGGCCCACAGTCCTTGTCGTTGTCAGGAACACACGAGTCCAGTCTGAGCAGCAACCAATCAAAACAACTTGGATCTTCACACGGGATGGCCTCCACCAGGTGAGGACAGTTACTTGTCACACCTGGCGGACCGCTCACGATCTTCCTCTTCCTCATCTTGAAACCTGCTCCGAGATAAACATCATCAAAAAGTAGTACTAGTTACTGTGTTTCACACCTGTACTATCTACACATGTGACTATCTTCATTTCAACCAAACATCCCGCATTAAATGTGCACAAATAGATTTCAAAATTGTAGTTTAAACAGTTGATGAATAAATCAAAAAAACATTCTTTAAGTACAAATATAACAATCCGAAATACACAAATAATAATAATAATAATAATAATCATAAGAAGTAGAAGCAAAGGAAGATCTTGGAGTGGCCAAGAAAACTTCTAAACTTTAAGCTTCTAGAAAACTTTTTTTTTTTTTTTGGAATGTGTAGTACTACATTTAAAATGTGTACTGCAATACTTAGTATGTACTACTAAATCTGAGTGTGCACTACTATATCTGGAGAGTGTACCATTACATTTCAATGTGCACAACTACATTTGGAGAGTGTACCATTACATTTAAATGTGCACAACTATAATTGGGGTGTGTACAAATACATTTGAGTGTGCACTACTATATTTGGAGAGTGTACTAATCATTTGAATGTGCACTACTATGTTTGGAGTGCATACTAATACCTTTGATTGTGCACTACTATATTTGGAGTGTATACTAATACATTTGAGTGTGCACTACTATATCTGGAGAGTATACTAATACATTTGAGTGTGCACTACTATATTTGGAGAGTGTACTAATACATTTGAGTGTGCACTACTATATTTGTAGTGCGTACGAATACATTTGAGTGTGCACTACTATATTTGGAGTGTGTACGAATACATTTGAGTGTGCACTATTATATTTGGAGGGAGTAATAATACATTTGATTGTGCACTACTATAGTTGGAGTGCATACTAGTAACTTTGCTTGTGCACTACTATATTTGGAGTGTGTACTAATGCATCTGATTGTGCACTACTACATTTGGAGAGAGTACTAATACATTTGAATGTGCACTACTATATTTGGAGAGTTTACTAATACATTTCATTGCACATTACTATATTTTAGAGAGCGTACTAATACATTTCATTGCCCACTACTATATTTGGAGTGCATACTAGTGCCATTGATTGTGCACTACTATATTTGGAGGGCATACTAATACTATTCAGTGTCCACTACTATATTTGGAGAGAGTAGTGATACATTTGAGTGCGCACTACTATATTTGGAGTGGGTACCAATACTTTTGAGTGCGCACTTCTATATTTGGAGTGTGTACTAATACATTTGATTATGCATTACTATATTTGGAGTGCATACTAATACCTTTGATTGTGCACTACTATATTTGGAGTGTGTACTAATACATTTGATTGTGCACTACTATATTTGGAGTGTGTACTAATACATTTGAGTGTGCACTACTATATTTGGAGAGTGTACTAATACATTTGAGTGTGCACTACTATATTTGGAGAGTGTACAAATACATTTGAGTGTGCACTACTATATTTGGAGTGCGTACGAATACATATGAATGTGCACTAATACATTTGGAGTGCAACATTAATACATTTGGAGTGCACACTAATACATTTGGAGTGCGTAAAAATACATTTGAGTGCGCACTAATACATTTGGAGTGCACACTCATACATTTGGAGGGTGTCACACACACACACACACACACACACGATTGTGTATTTGTACATTTGGAGTGTGTACAATAATATTTAGAGTGCGTACCGCTACAATTAAATTGTATTCAATTACATTTGAACTGTGTACTAGTATATCTGGAGAGTGTAAAAGTACTACCAGTACTACATTGGTCATTGCTAGCGAGTATTGAGGTGATCAGGAGTGTGTCATCTCCATCCCTTCCAAGGTCCCTGACGTACTAATCCATACTTCTGCTCACACAAGATAAGGCAGCAGAAGAAATGGAGGCCTCAGAATTGAACCTTTTTTTCTAATCATTTTTGTCTTTTTGGTCTCCTCTAAATCTTTTTTTTTTTATCCTCCTGCACTTTAGTGGAGGTGTGTGTGGACCCCTGATGGAGGCTTATCTCAGAGGGGGAGGACAAGGCTTGTAACACACACACACTGTCGACGTGTGTGTGTGTGTGTGTGTGTGTGCCGTCAGAGCAGCAGGCGTCACGTCGATGGAAGGCAGCATGAAAACAATCATGCTTTTGACACATTTTGGAGATTAAAAAGGAGCTTTGAAGAACATAAAATAAACATATGGAATAAAAACATGTTTTAGTGGTTCTTAAATAATAGATTTTAAAAGCACTTCCACTTCCTGACTTTTATTTTGAAGTCGTTTCCTCTCTTCTTGGTGCGGGACGGAACGAGGGTGACACTCTCAGCTGCTCAGAGAACCGGCATCCTCGTTGACTCTTGTCGTATTAAAAACAGACTAAGTGACGATAAAAAAATAGACGTCGTCACAGTAGTATCGACTCGATACGCTTTTGTACTTGGTATCATTACAGTGGATGTCAGGTTTTGTTTACAATTTGACGGCGGTGAGCTGTTGTATCCTCCTAGTGTAGTGGAGCATGTTTAGATGTTCCTCGTCTTTCAGTGATAATGCTACTTGTAAGAAACTTACTTTGTCGCCATGGAGACGAGGATTAGTGATTTAGAAGTAGCGAAAACACTGTGGATGGTAGCCCAGCTAGCCATGTCTTAAAGCACCTCTTCCTGAAGGTGTGTCAGTGTTATATGAGTGTGCACTACTATATTTGGAGTGTGCACTACTATAGTTGGAGTGTGCACTACTATATTTGGAGTGTGCACTACTATAGTTGGAGTGTGCACTACTACATTTGAGTGTGCACTACTACATTTGGAGAGTGTACTAATACATTTGAGTGTGCACTACTATATTTGGAGTGTGTACTAATACATTTGAGTGTGCACTACTATATTTGGAGTGTGTACTAATACATTTGAGTGTGCACTACTACATTTGGAGAGTGTACTAATATATTTGAGTGTGCACTACTATATATTTGGGGTGTGTACTAATACATTTGATTGTGCACTACTATATTTGGAGAGTGCACTACTACATTTGAGTGTGCACTACTACATTTGGAGAGTGTACTAATACATTTGAGTGTGCACTACTATATATTTGGGGTGTGTACTAATACATTTGATTGTGCACTACTATATTTGGAGAGTGTTCTAATACATTCTGGTGTGCTACATTTGGAGAGTGTACTAATACATTTGAGTGTGCACTACTATATATTTGGGGTGTGTACTAATACATTTGATTGTGCACTACTATATTTGGAGAGTGTTCTAATACATTCTGGTGTGCTCTAATATATTTGGAGAGTGTACTAATACATTTGAGTGTGCACTACTATATTTGGAGAGTGTTCTAATACATTTGAGTGTGCATTACTATATTTGGAGTGCGTACTAATACATTTGAGTGTGCACTACTATATTTGGAGAGCGTACTAATAGATTTGAGTGTGCACTACTTTATTTGGAGCGCGTACTAATACATTTGAGTGTGCACTACTATATTTGGAGAGTGTACCAATACATTTGAGTGTGCACTACTATATTTGGAGAGTGTTTTAATACATTTGAGTGTGCACTACTATATTTGGAGTTTGTACTAATACATTTGAGTGTGCACTACTATATTTGGAGTGCGTACTAAGATTTAGTAGTACGCACTCCAAATAGAGTAGTGCACACTCAAAATTATGAGTGTGCACTTCTACATTTGGAGTGTGTACTATTACATTTGAGTGTGCACTACTATATTTGGAGAGTGTTCTAATACATTTGAGTGTGCACTACTATATTTAGAGTGCATACTAATACTTTCGATTGTGCACTACTATATTTGGAGAGCGTACTAATACATTTGAGTGCGCACTACTATATTTGGAATGCGTACTACGAAATCCGAGTGTGCACTACTACATTTGGAGTGTGTACTACTACATTTGAGTGTGCACTAATACATTTGGAGTGCGCACTATTATATTTGGAGTGCGTACTACTAAATTTGAGTGTGCACTACTACATGTGGAGTGTGTACTAATACATTTGAATGTGCATTACTATATTTGGAGTGCGTACTAATACCTTTGGTTGTGCACTACTATATTTGGAGTGCATACTAATACCTTTGATTGTGCACTATTATATTTGGAGTGTGTACTAATACATTTGAGTGTGCAATACTATATCTGGAGAGTATACTAATACATTTGAGTGTGCACTACTATATATAGAGAGTGTTCTAATACATTTGAGTGTGCAGTACTATATTTGCAGAGCGTACTAATACATTTCGGTGTGCACTACTATATGTGGAGAGCGTACTAATACATTTGAGTGTGCACTACCATATTTGGAGCGTGCACTAATACATTTGAGTGTGCACTACTATGTATTTGGGGTGTGTACTAATACATTTGATTGTGCACTACTATATTTGGTATGGTTAAGAAACGCTGCTCTAAATCACAATATATAGAGAAACAGGAATAAGTGTAAACAATGTAAACAAAAGTAGTTTACACTGATGGCAACCATTGGGAATATATGTTTGGAAATATAGAACATCTTTTCACGGACACTAGTGGAATCTCCACGGAACATTTTCCCCCAGCATTCTTACCTTTCTTAGCGCTGGGGTCCTGGCAGTTTTCGTAGGTGCAGGGTCCCCAGGCGCTCCAGGACGAGAGGTCACACGGGACGGGACAGTTGATGTGGCAGAGCTGGCTGGCATTGGGGGGGGCCGCCAAACACAGACTGTTGTCCACGGGACGCCACACTGGGGGGGTGCACACACAAACATGCCCATGTCAGCTGGGTACACATGACGATCATCCCTTTCTGCGCACATGTACTCTTTACTTTGAGTATTTTAGCAGGCATGAGAGTGAAGTGAAGTGAATTATATTTATATAGCGCTTTTCTCTACTGACTCAAAGCGCTTTACATTGTGAAACCCAATAGATGATCCTGCCAGTAGCATATGCTTGTTTCAAAGATTAAGCCATGCAAGTGCAAGTGCAAACGAGTTTGAATGGTTTTGCAGAGTGCAACCTTATGAGAAAGACTGAAATGAGTCAGGGGTCTGGACGACTAGGGTTAGGGTTAGGGTTCAATATGACATAAATACGTAGCTCATTCATCCAAATGCATCACTATGTCTGTTTCAGTCACTATGTTATTTAGTCACTACAGTAATTGTGTTCATATCCACAGGAACCACATGGGTTAGCCTACTATATACAGTATTTACAACCTTACTAGTGTTCACTTCACAGCCAGAGATGTTTCATCTAGTTATTTACATTATTTACACATTACTTTGTTTCAGTAACTGTTATTTAGCCACTACAGTAATTGTGTTCACATCCACAAGAACCACATGGGTTAGCCTACTCTATACAGTATTTACAACCTTACTAGTGTTCACTTCACAGCCACAGATGTTTCATCTAATTATTTACGTTATCTACACATTACTTTGTTTCAGTCACTATGTTGCTTAGTCACTACAGTAACTGTGTTCACATCCACAGGAACCACATGGGTTAGCCTACTCTATACAGTATTTACAACCTTACTAGTGTTCGCTTCACAGCCACAGATGTTTCATCTAGTTATTTACATTATTTATACATTACATTGTTTCAGTCACTATGTTATTTAGTCACTACAGTAATTGTGTTCACATCCACAGGAACCACATGGGTTAGCCTATTCTATACAGTATTTACAACCTTACTGGTGTTCACTTCACAGTCAGATAATTTATCTAGTTATTGACATTACTACACATGACTTTTTCAGTCACTATGTTATTAAGTCACTGAAGTAATTACAACTTGTGTTCACATCCACAGGAACCACATGGGTTAGCCTACTCTATACAGTATTTACAACCTTACTAATGTTCACTAAACAGCCACAGAAGGTTCATCTAGTTATTGACATTTTCACATTACTATGTCTGTTCCAGTCACTCTGTTATTTAGTCACTAAAGTAATAGTGTTCACATCCACAGGAACCACATGGGTTAGTCTACTCTATACAGTATTTACAACCTTACTAGTGTTCACTTCACAGCCACAGATGTTTCATCTAGTTATTTACATTATTCACACATTACTTTGTTTCAGTCACTATGTTATTTAGACACTACAGTAATTGTGTTCACATCCACAGGAACCACATGGGTTAGCCTACTCTACACAGTATTTACAACCTTACTGGTGTTCACTTCACAGTCAGATAGTTTATGTAGTTATTGACATTACTACACATGACTTTTTCAGTCACCATGTTATTTAGTCACTGAAGTAATTACAACTTGTGTTCACATCCACAGGAACCACATGGGTTAGCCTACTCTATACAGTATTTACAACCTTACCAATGTTCACTAAACAGCCACAGAAGGTTCATCTAATTATTGACATTATTTACACATTACTATGTCTGTTTCAGTCACTATGTTATTTAGTCACTACATGAATAGTGTTCACATCCACAGGAACCACATGGGTTAGTCTACTCTATACAGTATTTACAACCTTACTAGTGTACTCTACACAGCCACATATGGTTCATATAGTTATTGACATTATTTACACATTACTTTGGCATTTTTGCTTTGACGACTCTGACATGAGCCTTCCAGGCAAATTTCTGAGCAGCTTGCATTTTCCCTTTTGTTTCTGCTTTAGTGGCACATCAAAAAGAGTACAAACTATGTTTATTTTATTAGCAAAATTCCCTTATTGGAATAGCCATTTGTGATTTACAGCATAAAATAAATATATTGCAGTCATGTTTAGGTTTCAAAATGATTCAAAGTTATATGTCAGCAGACTAATTAAGAGTCTTTGTTTGTTTACTTACTACTAAAAGACAAGTTGTCTAGTATGTTCACTAGTTTATTTAAGGACTAAATTACAATAATAAAACATAAACATGTTTAATGTACCCTAATTTTTTTTGTTCAAATAAAACCAATTATGTCATGTTTTTGTTGTGTGTATATATATATGTTTACATTCTTTCCCCCTGACCGAGCAGTCATGTGACTCATTGTGTTGTCCTCTTTGAGTCATGGTCACACGGGCACGAAGGAAGGCTGATGATTGATGCTCACCTTGAGCAGGTGAGACTGAGCCAGATGTGTTCTACTTGCAGCCGCCAAGTTACCTCAGAGACGTCGGCCCTTTAGTGGCGCTTTGCCAGGGTGACCAAGGTGGGCCAGTTGAGGCCCACAGCTATTTTTGTAACGGCACATTGTAAAAAATACTCCTACAAAAATATTTTAAAGTGTGATAAAAGATCAAACTTGGTGTTCCTGGGATTAGAGGCCTAACATTTTCTCCTCCAAACACATTGCTGGGTATTGCGGCCACAGCTCCATTTTTGTTTCATCTGACCACAGAACTTTCCTCCAGAAGGTCTTATCATTGTCCATGCGATGTCAGATGAAACAAAAATGGAGCTGTTTGGCCACAATACCCAGCAATATTTTTGGGGGAGAAAAGCAGAGGCCTCTAATCCCAGGAACACCAAACCTACTGTCAAGTATGGTGGTGGTAGTATTATGCTATGGGCCTGTTTTGCTGTCAATGGAACTGGTGTTTTACAGAGAGTAAATGGGACGAATTGGACAAGCAGAAATCATCAGCCCGGAGGTTGGGTCTTGGGCGCAGTTGGGTGTTCCAACAGGACGATGACCCCCAAACACAGGTCAAAAGTGGAAAAGGAATGGCTAAATCAGGCGAGAATTAAGGTTTTAATTTGGCCTTCCCAAAGTCCTGACTCAAACATGTGGACAATGCTGAAGAAACAAGTGAATGACACGAAAACCAACACATTTAGCTGAACTGCACCAATTTTGTGGTCAAAAATTCAAGCAGAAGCTTGCGGATAGCTACCAAAAGCGCCTTATTGTTATTTATTACTTCGGTACTCTTGTTCTGTATATTGTACAGTATTTTGTATTTATATAGTGTTTTGTATATTGTACAGGATTGCTTGTTATTTTTATTGGATAGTAGTCTGTTTATTTCAATTGTTAGTTTTTCCTTTATTACCTCGTGTTATTTATTTTACCCCATTTTTGTTCCCATAACCGCACCTTAAGTTGGAGTCTTTAATCTTGTTATATGCAAATATAATGACAATAAAGTCTATTATATTCTATTATTGCAGTGAAACTTGCTAAGGGAGATGTAAGCAAATATTAACATTGCTGTATGGATACTTTTGACCCAGCACATTTGCTCACATTTTCATAAATTCATGAAAGAAGCAAACTTCATGAATGTTTATTGTGACCAACAAGTATGTGCTCCAATCACTACATCGCAAAAAAATAAGACATGATGTTCTTTACAAGTGTATGTATACTTTTGACCAGCACTGTAAGTAGATAAGATCTCCTTCTTCCTGTCTACACTTCTGTTAGCTAAATATCATTTTGTTGCCGCCATCCTGTACAATATGCCCGTGATCCGGATCATCCCCAAAATGTCACCACTAAAACCTTATCCCGTGGGTGTCAAACTCAAGGCCTGGGGGCCAGATCGGGCCCAACACATCATTTTATTTGGCCCTCCAAAGCCTGGAAATAATATGCGTCATTAAAGGACTTGATACTTTCTTACTAAATGTACTAGTTTTTTTTCATTTTGACAGAAAAAAATACATCTACTCGATGCAATAATTATTTTTTAAAACATGCGATAGGTCAGGAAAACACACAGAGGCTATTTCATCCCTACAAGTCTGTTTGGCAGGTTTCCCTGCTCTTCAGGGGAGTGAAGAGCAGGGAAACTTGTCAGTTTTTGACTGTAAAAATCTACATTTTTTTAACATTGTACATAAAAAAAGAATCATCAACTGCATATGCAATTGTGTAATATCATGTAACATCTGAGGGCAAACATAACAAAAACAGAGGCTACTTCATCCCTAAAAGCCTGTTTTGCAGGTTTCCCTGATATAATTCACTTCCCAAATATCATGTGCAAATATTAACATTGCTGTATGTATACTTTCGACCTAGCACATTTGCTCACATTTTCAGTAGAGCCATAATAAATTCATAAAAGATGATCCGGATCAGCCCCAAAATGTCATCACTAAAACCTTATCCCGTGGGTGTCAAAATCAAGGGCTGGGGGCCAGATCGGGCCCACCACATCATTTTATTTGGCCCTCCAAAGCCTGGAAATAATATGAGTCATTAAAAGGACTTGATACTTTCTTACTAAATGTACTAGTTTTTTCCATTTTGACAGAAAAAAATACATCTACTCGATGCAATAATTATTTTTTTAAACATGCAATAGCCTCTGTGTGTTTTCCTGACCTATTTCATCCCTATAAGTCTGATTAGCAGATTTCCCTGCTCTTCAGGGGAGTGAAGAGCAGGGAAACTTGTCAGTTTTTGACTGTACAAATCTACATTTTTTTAACATTGTACATAAAAAAAAGAATCAACTGCATATGCAATTGTGTAATATCATGTAACATCTGAGGGCAAACATAACAAAAACAGAGGCTACTTCATCCCTACAAGCCTGTTTTGCAGGTTTCCCTGATATAATTCACTTCCCAAAAATCATGTGCAAATATTAACATTGCTGTATGTATACTTTTGACCTAGTACATTTGCTCAGATTTTCAGTAGAGCCATAATAAATTCATAAAAGAAGCAAACTCCATGAATGTTTTTTTGTGACTAACAATATGTGCTCCAACCACTCTACCACAAAAATAAAACACAAAGTGAGCGCCTCCTAAGAGAAAGCATTGAAGCTTGGGGAAGGGATGTAAAAACAGTT
The DNA here is from genome assembly GCF_033978795.1 of Nerophis ophidion. Classification (NCBI taxonomy): domain Eukaryota; kingdom Metazoa; phylum Chordata; class Actinopteri; order Syngnathiformes; family Syngnathidae; genus Nerophis; species Nerophis ophidion. Next base: position 39,569,954 of record NC_084631.1, on the reverse strand, counting down.
GTTTTTTTCGCAACTTACTGCGGGGTTTGTTCTCCCGGGATGCAAACGGACTACTCTGGACCAGGTGTGAAGGTAGGAACATATTTAATTATCCGACTCAAAAGCGAAAACAAAAAGGGCGCAGAAGGCGAAGGCAAAACTTAACGCAGGATACAAAAAACAAAACTTCGACAGAAACCATGGGCGTGAAATAAAACTGGTCAACTGTGGCATGGATAAACAAAACTTACTTGGCAAGGCATGAGACAAACAATACAGAGCGTAGATAATATGGCTTGAATATAGCAACGTGAACTAAACATGAAAGGGCAATGTCGCCAGACCAACTAACTGGCAGAAACAGGCTTAAATAGTCTTGATTAGAGCTAGGTGAGCGTCCGAACACCAGCGGCAGGTGAAAATCATAAGTCACCATGGAAGCCGAGTGTTGAGGAATGCTCATCAAACACTTATTTGGAACATCCCACAGGTGTGCAGGCTAATTGGGAACAGGTGGGTGCCATGATTGGGTATAAAAACAGCTTCCCAAAAAAATGGAACAACATATGCTGCCATCTAAGCGCCGTCTTTTTCATGGACGCCCCTGCTTATTTCAGCAAGACAATGCCAAGCCACATTCAGCACGTGTTACAACAACGTAGCTTCATTAAAAAAATAAAAAAATAAAAAATAAAAAAGAGTGCGGGTACTTTCCTGGCCCGCCTGCAGTCCAGACCTGTCTCCCATGGAAAATGTGTGGCGCATTATCCATCCATCCATCTTCTTCCGCTTATCCGAGGTCGGGTCGCGGGGGCAACAGCCTAAGCAGTGAAACCCAGACTTCCCTCTCCCCAGCCACTTCGTCTAGCTCTTCCCGGGGGATCCCGAGGCGTTCCCAGGCCAGCCGGGAGACATAGTCTTCCCAACTTGTCCTGGGTCTTCCCCGTGGCCTCCTACCGGTTGGACGTGCCCTAAACACCTCCCTAGGGAGGCGTTCGGGTGGCATCCTGACCAGATGCCCGAACCACCTCATCTGGCTCCTCTCCATGTGGAGGAGCAGCGGCTTTACTTTGAGTTCCTCCCGGATGGCAGAGCTTCTCACCCTATCTCTAAGGGAGAGACCCAAACTCATTTGGGCCGCTTGTACCCGTGATCTTATCCTTTCGGTCATGACCCAAAGCTCATGACCATAGGTGAGGATGAGAACGTAGATCGACCGGTAAATTTAGAGCTTTGCCTTCCGGCTCAGCTCCCTCTTCACCACAACGGATCGATACAACGTCCGCATTACTGAAGACGCCGCACCGAACCGCCTGTCAATCTCACCATCCACTCTTCCCCCACTCGTGAACAAGACTCCTAGGTACTTGAACTCCTCCACTTGGGGCAGGGTCTCCTCCCCAACCCGGAGATGGCATTCCACCCTTTTCCGGGCGAGAACCATGGACTTGGACTTGGAGGTGCTGATTCTCATTCCGGTCGCTTCACATTCGGCTGCGAACCGATCCAGTGATTCATAGTGTGGCGCATTATGAAGTGTAAAATATGACAGCGGAGACCCCGGACTGTTGAAGGACTGAAGCTCTACATAAAACAAGAATGGGAAAGAATTCCACTTTCAAAGCGTCAACAATTAGTTTCCTCAGTTCCCAAACGTTTAATGAGTAATGTTCAAAGAAAAGGTGATGTAACACAGTGGTGAACATGCCCTTTCCCAACTACTTTGGCACGTGTTGCTGCCATGAAATTAGAAGTTAATTATTATTTGCAAAAAAAAAAAAAAATGTATGAGTTTGAACACCAAATATCTTGTCGTAGTAGTGCATTCAACTGAATATGGGTTGAAAAGGATTTGCAAATCATTGTATTCTGTTTTTATTTACATCGAACACAATTTCCCAACTCATATGGTTTGTAAAACTGAGCTGGCTACAAAGTGAAGAAAAACTGAATGCTGGACGACAGCAAAAAATACGGGCTGTAGAAATGATTGGAAACAGCCATGACATCATGTTCTCTACATGTGTACGTACACTTTTGACCACCACTGTACCTACTTACTCTCCACCTATCACACTTTGCACGCTTCTTAAAACCACTCAGAGGCACTTTCCATCCTGGTGGTTTGATATGATTACTATATATATATATATATTTAATAGTTAATATGTTAGCTTCCTGTTACACGCTGGCAGCCGATACTGGAAGTGTGAGACTGGATGCCGTGAAGTGAAAGGCGACACTGAAGGATAAAAGCCTTCAGATTCATTTTTTTCCTGTAACAGACGGCAGTTTCGGCTCCTTGGGCCAGATGGAGCATAAACTTCTGGTGAGGATGGAAGAGCACAAAGCAGTTTAGAAGAAAGTTGTTTTTTTTTTCATCATCTTCCCTGCGTGCATATTAGCATATTCATATTAGCATATTCATATTAGCACATAGAGAGAGCGGCGCCGCAGATTCAATATGAGGAGGAAACTCACTTCTGGCCAGCATTATTGTGCATGATACATGAATTCATGTGTACATCTCGCAGAAACTTATTGATTCATTCGAAGTAGGTGTACTGTATCAATATAGGTCTTGTCTCAAAGTAGATGTACTGTATCAATATAGGTCTTGTCTCAAAGTAGATGTACTTAATCAATATAGGTCTTGTCTCAAAGTAGATGTACCGTATCAATATAGGTCTTGTCTCAAAGTAGATGTACCGTATCAATATAGGTATTGTCTCAAAGTAGGTGTACTGTACCAATATAGGTCTTGTCTCAAAGTAGATGTACTGTATCAATATAGGTCTTGTCTCAAAGTAGATGTACTGTACTAATATAGGTCTTGTCTCAAAGTAGATGTACTGTATCAATATAGGTCTTGTCTCAAAGTAGATGTACTGTATCAATATAGGTCTTGTCTCAAAGTAGATGTACTGTATCAATATAGGTCTTGTCTCAAAGTAGATGTACTGTACTAATATAGGTCTTGTCTCAAAGTAGATGTACTGTATCAATATAGGTCTTGTCTCAAAGTAGATGTACTGTATCAATATAGGTCTTGTGTCAAAGTAGATGTACTGTATCAATATAGGTCTTGTCTCAAAGTAGGTGTACTGTATCAATATAGGTCTTGTCTCAAAGTAGATGTACTGTATCAATATAGGTCTTGTCTCAAAGTAGATGTAATGTATCAATATAGGTCTTGTCTCAAAGTAGATGTACTGTATCAATGTAGGTCTTGTCTCAAAGTAGGTGTACTGTATCAATATAGGTATTGTCTCAAAGTAGATGTACTGTATCAATATAGGTATTGTCTCAAAGTAGATGTACCGTATCAATATAGGTCTTGTCTCAAGGTAGGTGTACCGTATCAATATAGGTATTGTCTCAAAGTAGATGTACCGTATCAATATAGGTCTTGTCTCAAGGTAGATGTACTGTATCAATATAGGTCTTGTCTCAAAGTAGATGTACTGTATCAATATAGGTCTTGTCTCAAAGTAGATGTACTGTATCAATGTAGGTCTTGTCTCAAAGTAGGTGTACTGTATCAATATAGGTATTGTCTCAAAGTAGATGTACTGTATCAATATAGGTATTGTCTCAAAGTAGATGTACTGTATCAATATAGGTCTTGTCTCAAAGTAGATGTACTGTATCAATATAGGTATTGTCTCAAAGTAGATGTACTGTATCAATATAGGTCTTGTCTCAAAGTAGATGTACTGTATCAATATAGGTCTTGTCTCAAAGTAGATGTACTGTATCAATATAGGTCTTGTCTCAAAGTAGATGTACTGTATCAATATAGGTCTTGTCTCAAAGTAGATGTACTGTATCAATATAGGTCTTGTCTCAAATTAGATGTACTGTATCAATACAGGTCTTGTGTCAAAGTAGATGCACTGTATCAATATAGGTCTTGTCTCAAAGTAGGTGTACTGGATCAATATAGGTCTTGTCTCAAAGTATATGTACTGTATCAATATAGGTCTTGTCTCAAAGTAGATGTACTGTATCAATATAGGTCTTGTCTCAAAGTAGATGTACTGTATCAATATAGGTATTGTCTCAAAGTAGATGTACTGTATCAATATAGGTCTTGTCTCAAAGTAGATGTACTGTATCAATATAGGTCTTGTCTCAAGGTAGGTGTACCGTATCAATATAGGTATTGTCTCAAAGTAGATGTACCGTATCAATATAGGTCTTGTCTCAAGGTAGATGTACTGTATCAATATAGGTCTTGTCTCAAAGTAGATGTACTGTATCAATATAGGTCTTGTCTCAAAGTAGATGTACTGTATCAATATAGGTCTTGTGTCAAAGTAGATGTACTGTATCAATATAGGTCTTGTCTCAAAGTAGGTGTACTGTATCAATATAGGTCTTGTCTCAAAGTAGATGTACTGTATCAAAATAGGTATTGTCTCAAGGTAGGTGTACTGTATCAATATAGGTCTTGTCTCAAAGTAGATGTACTGTATCAATATAGGTATTGTCTCAAAGTAGATGTACTGTATCAATGTAGGTCTTGTCTCAAAGTAGATGTACTGTATCAATATAGGTCTTGTCTCAAAGTAGATGTACCGTATCAATATAGGTCTTGTCTCAAAGTAGATGTACTGTATCAATATAGGTCTTGTCTCAAGGTAGGTGTACCGTATCAATATAGGTATTGTCTCAAAGTAGATGTACCGTATCAATATAGGTCTTGTCTCAAGGTAGATGTACTGTATCAATATAGGTCTTGTCTCAAAGTAGATGTACTGTACTAATATAGGTCTTGTCTCAAAGTAGATGTACTGTATCAATATAGGTCTTGTCTCAAAGTAGATGTACTGTATCAATATAGGTCTTGTGTCAAAGTAGATGTACTGTATCAATATAGGTCTTGTCTCAAAGTAGGTGTACTGGATCAATATAGGTCTTGTCTCAAAGTAGATGTACTGTACTAATATAGGTCTTGTCTCAAAGTAGATGTACTGTATCAATATAGGTCTTGTCTCAAAGTAGATGTACTGTATCAATATAGGTCTTGTGTCAAAGTAGATGTACTGTATCAATATAGGTCTTGTCTCAAAGTAGGTGTACTGTATCAATATAGGTCTTGTCTCAAAGTAGATGTACTGTATCAAAATAGGTATTGTCTCAAGGTAGGTGTACTGTATCAATATAGGTCTTGTCTCAAAGTAGATGTACTGTATCAATATAGGTATTGTCTCAAAGTAGATGTACTGTATCAATGTAGGTCTTGTCTCAAAGTAGATGTACTGTATCAATATAGGTCTTGTCTCAAAGTAGATGTACCGTATCAATATAGGTCTTGTCTCAAAGTAGATGTACCGTATCAATATAGGTCTTGTCTCAAAGTAGGTGTACTGTATCAATATAGGTCTTGTCTCAAAGTAGATGTACTGTATCA
>NC_084631.1:39542059-39559559 GCF_033978795.1 Nerophis ophidion | reverse complement strand
TCATCATTCATTCACCAGTGAAGTGTCCTGCCCAAGGACACAACGGCAGCGATTTGGATGTCAATAGGTGGGAAGCGAACCTGCAACCCTCAGGTTTCTGGCAATGGCCGCTCTACCCACTACGCCATGCCGCCGTAAAAAAGGAAACACCGGCTGTGTTTGTGTTGCTAAAGGCGGCCGCAACACATCGCTTCCCACCTACAGCTTTCTTCTTTGACGTCTCCATTATTCATTGAACAAATTGCAAAGGATTCAGCAACACAGATGTTCAGAATACTGTAGAATTATGCGGTGAAAAGAGACGACTTATAGCTGGGAACGGTGCTGGAACAAAATGTCCTCTACAATGCGTGACGTCACGCGCACGCGTCATCATATCGCGACGTTTTAGCATGATACTTCCGAGCGAAAATTTAAAATTGCAATTTAGTAAGCTAAACTGGCCGTATTGGCATGTGTTGCGATGTTTATATTTCATCCTTGATATATAAACTATCAGACTGCGTGGTCGCTAGTAGTGGCTTTCAGTAGGTCTTTAAACAAGATGTTTTGAATCAATGGTGAAATTCCGTAATGCAGTGGTTCAACTTGAAGCAGACATTTTAAACAAACAAAATGAGGAGAGTTAAGTCAGCAAGTTGAGAAACAAACAAAGGCAAATAGTTGAGTAAGCAAATGAAGAAAGAAACAAATGAAGATAGTCGAGTCAGCAAGTTAAGAAGCTAACAGGGTACAAGTTAAGCATTTCTAAGGAAACATTTCGAAGGTCATCAAATAAACAAACATATTCACCGACCATTGGTGTGTTTGGAGAAAGTTGTAGAATAGATTTTGCGGTTGTGGCTGCTCGCTGGTCTTCATTGCATGTTGTAGCTTGTTTGCTGAATAAATCTGACTGGACCTCCATTCCTTTTCAGTCACCTAAATCAATCATTTGGCGGCCATTTTCCCTTGGCATTCTGGGCATTTTTCCTCGGCATTCTGGGAAGTGTAGTTCTCATTGGTTTTGACCATGTCGTTTCCACAATGGATTGACGCTTGACTGACACGTCTGAGGGTTTAACTCCACTATATATATATATATATATATATATATATATATATATATATATATATATATATATATATATATATATATATATATATATATATATATATATATATATATATATATATATATATATATATATATATATACGGTGGCAGAGGGGTTAGTGCGTCTGCCTCACAATACGAAGTTCCTGCAGTCCTGGGTTCAAATCCAGGCTCGGGATCTTTCTGTGTGGAGTTTGCATGTTCTCCCCGTGACTGCGTGGGTTCCCTCCGGGTACTCCGGCTTCCTCCCACTTCCAAAGACATGCACCTGGGGATAGGTTGATTGGCAACACTAAATGGTCCCTAGTGTGTGAATGTTGTCTGTCTATCTGTGTTGGCCCTGCGATGAGGTGGCGACTTGTCCAGGGTGTACCCTGCCTTCCGCCCGATTGTAGCTGAGATAGGCGCCAGCGCCCCCCGCGACCCCGAAAGGGAATAAGCGGTAGAAAATGGATGGATGGATGGATATATATATATATATATTAATAGCGTCAATAGCTATTCGCTCAATAGCTTCAGTTACTTCTTCAATACTTTCATACTCCAACCATCCGTTTCAATACATGCGTAATCTGTTGAATCGCTTAAGCCGCTGAAATCCGAGTCTGAATCCGAGCTAATGTCGCTATATCTTGCTGTGCTATTCGCCATTGTTTGTTTACATCGGCAGCACTGTGTGACGTCACAGGGAAATGGATAGTGGCATCGCAAATAGCGAAAATCAAGCACTTTAAAGCTTTTTTAGGGATATCCGGAGACCAGTAAAATTTTGAAAAAAACTTCAAAAAATACAACAAGCCACTGGGAACTGATTTTTATTGTTTTTAACCCTTTTGAAATTGTGATAATGTTCCCCTTTAAACTTTGAATTGACATTGATTTTTCAACCTCAACCCAAAAATTAAAGCTGCAAGCAGCGTTGGTCGGTCCGCCTTTGGCTGCTGCCCCCGAGACCCACGGCCGGATAAGCGTTAGAAGACACCTTGGAGCCACTATTTTGAGAATCTAATGCATTGTGAAAGTAATGCAGTTGTCGTATTGAAGTGAAAATATCAAACTTCCTGTGGATTTTTGCCAAAGTATGTTAATTATTAAAATGTAGGTCTAAGTGAGACCTACATAGTGTTTTTTGTTTCATGTCTCTCTGACATTCCTACCGGACGTTACAAGTAGTTTTGTCTGTGTTTTCTTCCTAGGAGCAGTTTGTCCGTGTTGTATTCCTAGGGGGGCGGTAGAGCGCAATTTTGAGTTTTGAGGTTAGGTTTTTTCATCAGATGGCAATTTTTGCCAGACCTGATGTGTGTGTCAAGTTTGGTGAGTTTAGAAGCATTTTAAGGGGGTCAAATAACAGCTCAAAGAGGCAAAAATGAAATTTTTTAGGAGACTTTGCACAGGGGTTCTTTGAAGGCGCGTAAAATCAAAACCTGAGAACTTATCAAAACTCTGTTGTATACTTTTAATCAGAAGGGTTCAATCTCTCTCATGTGCGAGTTTGAAGCCAAAACAACAAACGCACTCAGAGGAGATAATGTTTGAAGAAAGGTGACCGCTTTTTTACAAAACTTTTGTTTTGAAGGGGGGATTGCAAACTTCCTGTTTATTTTTGTTGGGCGTTGTCAATCTATGAAATGTAGGTCTAAGTGAGACCTACATAGAGGTTTTTGTTTCATGTCTCTCCGACATTCTTACCGGAAGTTACAAGCAGTTTTGTCTGTATTTTCTTCCTAGGAGCAGTTTTTTCAGTGTTTTATTCAAAAATAGCGCTAGAGCGCAATTTTGAGTTTTGGGGTTTGGTTTTTTCATTAGATCGCAATATTTGCCAGTCATTATGTGTGCGCCAAGTTTTGTGACTTTTGAATCATTTTAAAGGGGTCAAATTACAACGCAAAGAGGCAAAAATTGCATTTTTTGCGAAAATTTCATTTTGAAGGGGTTTTTGCCAACTTCCTGTAGATTTTTGCTGAAAGAAGTGAGTGTATGAAAATTGGGTCTAAGTCAGACCTACATGGGAGTTTTTGTTTCATGTCGCTATGACATTCCTAACAGAAGTTACTTGCAGTTTTGTCTGTAATTTTTTCCTAGGGGGCGCTAGAGCGCAATTTTCATTTTGGGGGATTGGTTGCTTAATATGTTGGGAAAGTTTGCTATACCGACATGTGTGTCAAATTTGGTGAGTTTTGAAGGATGTTAAGGGGGTCAAATTACAGCGCGTAGTTGCGGAATAATAATAAAACACAGCAGTTTCAATAGGGTCCTTGGCCCATGGCAAAGGACTCCACAGGAGTCCTTTGCCATGGGCCAAGGACCCTAATTAAAGCTGCAAGCAGCGTTGGTCGGGTCCGCCTTTGGTTGCTGCCGCCGCTTCTCAAACCCTGATCTTAGTCAGACCTACATAGAGGTTTTTGTTTCATGTCTCTAGGTCATTCCCAACAGAAGTTACAAACAGTTTTGCCTGGGTATTTTCCTAGGGGGCGTTGGAGCGCAATTTTGATTTTTGGGGTTTGTTTTTTCATCAGATGGCAATTTTTGCCAGTCCTGATGTGTGTGTAAAATTTGGTGAGTTTTGAATTATGTTAAGGGGGTGAAATTATAGATCGGCGATTCTGGATGTTGTTGATAAATGGCTTTCGCTTGGCATAGTAGAGCTTTAACTTGCACTTTGAAGCATTTTAAGGGGGTCAAATTACAGTTTAAAGAGGCAAAAATTAAATTTTTTAGGAAACTTTGCGCAAGGGTCCCCTGAAAACAGAACGCTGTGGTTTATTTGGTTGCTGATTGCCGCGTGTGTTTGTCAAAGTGCTCCTGCCTGCCAGGGGAGTTGACATCAACAAACCTTAGGTCGGGAATAGAAAGGTCTGGTTTGAGGTCAGCAATAAAAGGATGCATGTTTATGACCGGGGGGGCCAAGGCTTTGTTGTCGGTGTCTTGAGGCTGCACAGAGAGGAAGAGGAGACGCTCTGGTGCATGGTGACTTGTAATAAGAATGATGATATTAAGTGGCATGCAGGGGTCTCTGTGCATTCCTGGCTGAATATCCTGGTTCTGATCAACTAAGATCCAAATAATAAGTACCGAATAGTGTCTACGAAGTATATCGGCACTAGTATAGTACCACCATACTCATGAATCATATTCGGTACTTTAACGCCTCTAAAAAGTACCGGTTCCTCCCCGACCCATTTTTCGTCATGTCAGGACATTGCTGGTTTTTACCAGCAGAGGAGCATGTTCGGCAGTGCACACGCACAGAGTACTTTCCAGCAGACAGGTTGTGTAGACAGAAAAGGGAGAACGGACGCATTTTGGTGTAAAAAAAGTCAAGATAAAGGTGAAGTTGTAACACTGAAACACCCTCTGGTGTTTTAGCTACTTCTAAATCCCTAATTCTGGCCTCCATAGAGACAAATGTACAAGTATCATTATCACTGGAGGACGAGGAAGAGCTAAACATGCTTCACGACACACCGTAGGAGGATACAATAGCTCACCGGCGTCACAATGTAAACAAACGCCATTGGGTGTATCTACACCTGACATCCACTGTAATGATACCAAGTACAAGAGCGTATCTAGTCGATACTATGATTACGTCAATATTTTTCTGCATCACAAATTCTTTTTCCTTTTTCTTAAATTGATGTTATGTTCATAAAGTCAGTAAATATGTCCCTGGACACATGAGGACTTTGAATATGATCCTGTAACTACTTGGTATCAGATCGATACCTAAATGTGTAGTATCATCCAAAACTAATGTAAAGTATCAAAGAAGAGAAGAATAAGTGATTATTACATTTGAACAGAAGTGTAGATAGAACATGTTAAAACAGAAAATAAGCAGATATTAACAATAAATGAACAAGTGGATTAATAATCAATTTTTACAGTTTTTCCCTTATGTGTACAAAATAATAGGTGTATAAATGACACAATATGTTACTGCAGACTAATTAGAAGTCTTTGTTTGTTTACTTACTACTAAAAGACAAGTTGTCTTGTATGTTCAACATTTTATTTAAGGACTAAATTAAAATAATAAACATATGTTTCATGTACTCTAGGATTTTTTTGTTCAAATAAAGACAATAATTAATTTTTTTATGGTCCCCTTTATTTAGAAAAGTATCGAAAAGTATCACTACATTTTGGTATCGCGACAACCTGCGAAACATACTTGTTGGGATGATACAGCCTCTGTATTTTTTTGTGACCTAACGTATATATATATATATATATATATATATATATATATATATATACAAGGTTTCTGTGGTGTATCTGTTATACTGTGCTCAATACCGGGGTAGAGCAGAATATATCATCCCTACAAGCCTGTTTCACCTGTTTTATAAATAAAAAAACCCTGACGAGCACTAGTGGCTTAGGTATGGTATGTATATATATATATTTATTGCGATTCTAAATCGAGTCATGATTTTCAAAAATTGATGCAAAGAAAAAAACAAATAATTCGAATATACATATATATATATATATATAAAATAATAAAAAAAACAAATAATTAGAAAATAAATAAATAAATAAATAAATAATAAAAACAATTATATATATATATATATATGTAAGATAATATATATATATATTTTTTTTTTTATTAATTCTTTATTTATTTATTTTCTAATTATTTGTTTTTTTCTTTGCATCAATTTTTGAAAATCATGACTCGATTTAGAATCGCAATAAATAAGAAAAAACTAATATATATTTATATATATATTATTTTATATATATATATATATTTTTTTTTTTTTTAAATTAATTATTTATTTTCTAATTATTTGTTTTTTTCTTTGCATCAATTTTTGAAAATCATGACTCGATTTAGAATCGCAATAAATAAGAAAAAAATAATATATATATATTATTTTATATATATATATATATATATATATTTTTTTTTTAATTAATTATCTATTTTCTAATTATTTGTTTTTTTCTTTGCATCAATTTTTGAAAATCATGACTCGATTTAGAATCACAATAAATAAGAAAAAATAATATATATATATTATTTTATATATATATATATATACATATATATATATATATTTTTATTAATTATTTATTTTCTAATTATTTGTTTTTTTCTTTGCATCAATTTTTGAAAATCATGACTCGATTTAGAATCGCAATAAATAAGAATGACAATTTGCATGTAAATCAATTTTTTCCGTGCACATACCAGAGTATCATCACCTGTTTTATGAATAAAGTCCCCTGACGAGCAGGGAAACCTGTGAAACATGCTGGTAGCAATGATACAGCCTCTGTGTTTTTTCCTCACCTAACGTGTATTTTTTTTTTTTTTTTAAATTTGTTTTATCATCATTATTTATTTGTTTTTTTATTATTTTTTTTTATTACTTTTTTTAAATGATTATTTATTTATTTATTTTCTTTACATCAATTTTTGAAAATCATGAATCGATTTAGAATCGGGATGAATAAGAATCGCAATTTGCATGTAAATCTATTTTTTACGTGCACATACCCGAGTAGAGTGAAATATATCATCCCTACAAGCCCGTTTCACCTGTTTTATAAATAAAGTCCCCTGACGAGCAGGGAAACCTGCGAAACATGCTGGTAGCAATGATACAGCCTCTGTGTTTTTTCGATGACCTAACATATATATATTTTTTATTTGTAGTTTTATTTGTTTTATTATCATTATTTATTTGTATTTGTATTATTGTTTTTTTTATTACTTTTTTTAAATTATTCTTTATTTTCTTTACATCAATTTTTGAAAATCATAAATCGATTTAGAATCGGGATGAATAAGAATCGCAATTTGCATGTAAATTTATTTTTTACGTGCACATACCCGAGTAGAGTGAAATATATCATCCCTACAAGCCTGTTTCACCTGTTTTATAAATGAAGTCCCCTGACGAGCAGGGAAACCTGCGAAACATGCTGGTAACAATGATACAGCCTCTTTTTTTTTCCTGACCTAAAGTATATATATATATATATATATATATATATTATTTGTTTTATTATCATTATTTATTATTATTTTATTATTGTTTTTTTTATTACTTTTTTAAAATTATTATTTATTTTCTTTACATCAATTTTTGAAAATCCTGAATCGATTTAGAATCGCAATAAATAAGAATCACAATTTGCATGTAAATCCATTTTTTCCGTGCACATATATATCATCCCTACAAGCCTGTTTCACCTGTTTTATGAATAAAATCCCCTGACGAGCAGGGAAACCTGCGAAACATGCTGGTAGCAATGATACAGCCTCTGTGTTTTTCCTGACCTAACATATATATATATATTTTTTTTTTGTTTGTTTGTTTGTTTTATTATCATTTTTTTATTATTGTTTTTTTTATACTTTTTAAAAAATATTTATTTATTTTCTTTACATCAATTTTTGAAAATCATAAATCGATTTTGAATCGGGATGAATAAGAATCGCAATTTGCCTGTAAATCTATTTTTTCCGTGCACATACCCGAGTAGAGTGAAATATATCATCCCTACAAGCCTGTTTCACCTGTTTTGTGAATAAAGTCCCCTGACGAGCAGGGAAACCTGGGAAACATGCTGGTAGCAATGATACAGCCTCTGTGTTTTTTCCTGACCTAACGTATATATATATATATATATATATATATATATATATATATATATATATATATATATATATATATATATATATATATATATATATATATATATACATATAGCGTCACTTACACGATGCAGGGGGCAACAGTCTCTTCAGGACGACACGGCTGCTTCTCCTCCAGCTCAGGACACTCGGCTCCTCCTCCGATGGGGAACTGGATGACTTTTCGTGTCCGGGTCTGTTCTCCCTCGGGCCCGTCGGGGCGGTAGCAGTCCCTGGAGCAAGCGGACCACTCGGACCAGTCGCTCACGTCACAGTCCTTGGGCATGACGCATGCTTGGTAGGTGACTGGGAGCGACTCGTGAGAGCAGAAGCTGCGAACATGGAAGACAGCAGAGTCATGAGACTTTGTGATATATATATATATGTATATATATGTCTTGATTGGATTATTCAGTGCAGGGGTGCCCATTACGTCGATCGCGAGCTACCAGTCGACCGCGGGGGGTGTGTCAGTCGATCTCCAGCCAGGCTTTTAAAAAAAATAGACCTAAAAATCAGTGATCATCAATCTTCACCAAGACGTCACTTAAATGACATTCACGGTACCGGAGGGTCTTGTGAGATGACGCTGGCTGCTGCAAGATCATTATTATGAAAATATGACCGAGAGGAAGGCGAGAAACACTTTTTATTTCAACAGACTCTCGCGCCGTACCTTCCGTCAAAACTCTAAAGGCCGACTGCACATTTCCTATCTTCACAATAAAAGCCCTGCTTCATGCTGCCTGCGCTAACTAAATACAGAGTCTCGGAAAACTGGCGTGCACAAGCGATCCCTCAGAAAGCTGGCGTGCACAAGAGACTCTTATTTTGTTAGCGCAGGCAGCATGAAGCAGGGCTTTTATTGTGAAGATAGGAAATGTGCAGTCGGCCTTTAGAGTTTTGACGGAAGGGACGGCGCGAAAGTCTGTTGAAATAAAAAGTGTTTCTCGCCTTCCTCTCTGTCATTTTTTCATAATAATGAACTGGCAGCAGCCAGCGTCATCTCACAAGACCCTCGGGTGCCGTGAATGTCAATCAAGCAAGCTACGGAATTTGCCGCCAATGTTTTTCTTGTAAAGTGTATGGAAGCTGGATGAATTAGATGCCAAAAACCGACCACTTTCATGTGGTATTGTACAGAAAGGACAACTTTTTTTCTCCTCCATTTGAAAATGTGGGCGTTATCATCATTACTGTCTGATTCCAATCAATGCAAGTCATCAGAATCAGGTAATACACCAACTTATATTCTTGTCTTGGTGAAAGAAAGACATCTATATGTGTTACACATGCTTGTATTATCATTAAACACATTTAACTTGTTTACAAAAATGTCTCTTTCATAAATAGATAAATATAAATGATATATATATAAATGAGGTAGATCCCCTCGAGTTGGTCAATTGAAAAGTAGCTCGCCTGCAGAAAAAGTGTGGGCACCCCTGATCCAGAGAATAGTGCTCGATACCGTGGTAGAGCGCAATATGTATATATATAATCTCCTGATGGTTGAGGGAACCCCTCATGAAACAGTTCTGTAGAGACGAAGTAGTCTTGTGATTTTTCCCACACCTACATATATATATATGTATATATATATATATATATATATAGTCAAATAATGCTATTTTTTGTGGTCCCCTTTATTTAGAAAAGTATCGAAAAGTAAGGTACCGGTACCAAAATATTGGTATCGGGACAACCCTGATCCTGAGTTTTGGCCAGCATGAATTCAGTGCCCATGAAATCGTCCCCTTTAAAATCTCCAATCAGTCTGAAGATAAACAGAACAAAGTCCTGAAAGTACCAGAGTCCATGTCAAAACTGGAGTCTGGACAAGTGGTCTTTGCTTGGCGTTTGATGGTTCCTGGCATGTGACCTTGCCTGTGACGGGTCCTGCTTCTCCGTGAACGCCATGCGTTGGTGCTGATGGTGTTTTGAAGGACAGAACGAGGCCAACCATGGAACAAAGACCAACTTCTCGGACATGACTCAGACCTCACCAGCGACAGCACACACTACGACTTGTCTTCAGGAAGTCAGTGTCTCACAGAATAAAGTTATGAGGTACGATAAATAATAATAATAACTATAATAAAAAGAGATTTTATTTTATTTTTAACTTTATTTTATTATTATTTTTCAGATTTTATTTGTAAAAAGCACTTTCATTGAGCAAACCTCAAAGAGCTACAATGTATTAAAAAAAGAACATCAAAATAAATAAAAATAACAACTAGAACTAGCACATATATATCTAAAAAGAAAAGTTGTTTAAAAAAAGAAGGGGTTTTAAGCCTTTTTTTAAAGCATTCACAGTTTGTGGTGCCCTCAGGTGGTCAGGGAGAGCGTTAAAAAAAACTGGGAGCGGCGGAGCAGAAAGCTCCTCACGTTTGTGATAAAACAAAGTGTTAACGACGAAACACCGAATGTGAGATGTATCTCATTAGTCAGCATTTTCACAATTAACATTAAAAGTCACACCTTGGGAAACGAGTCCCGCAATTGATTTTTTTTTAGGGATTGTCATGCGGCGACTTTGGGGAGCATTTGGAACGTAGCACTGCAGGAAGCGCCATACTGAAGCAATGACACCAGCCGAGGATGTAAAAATAATGTATGAACGGCGGGTATTTATCCATGGAAATGCTGCTGATGGTGTGTTTGATGGAGATACAGTACCCTAGAAGGCAAATGTTGTACATTATAATTACAATACTATAAATACACCTTATGCTAAAATATTATAAAATCATGCATCTTATGTTGATACTTTGGTGGAATAAAACATGTGTGATGTTAATTATTTGGTGGAACAAAACAAATACATGTTTTGATAATAGTATTATGAAAACATGCATGTTATGTTGATTACTTATTGTAATAAACAAAAACACATCAAAAAATACATTTGTGAAAAAAATGCATGTTCTGATAGTTGTTTAGATGCATAAATTGTAATTATTTAGTGCAATACAACAAATACACGTTATACTAATAGTACTATAAAAAATGCATGTTATGTTAATTGTTTACTGTGAAGAAACAAATACATATTGTGTTAATAGTACTATACAAACATGCATGTTATGTTAATTGTTTGGTGTAAAGAAACAAATTCATATAGAGCTAATAGTACTATGAAAACATGCATGTTATGTTCATTGTTTAGTGTAACAAAACAAATACATATTGTGCTAATAGTACTATGAAAACATGCATGTTATGTTAATTGTTTGGTGTAAAGAAACAAATACATATTGCGCTAATAGTACTATAAGAACAAGCGTGTTATGTTCATTGTTTATGTAACAAAACAAATACATATTGTGCTAATAGTACTATGAAAACATGCATGTTTTGTTAATTGTTTAGTGTAACAAAACAAATACATATTGTCCTAGTAGTACTATGAAAACATGCATGTTATGTTAATAATTTAGTGTAACAAAACAAATACATATTGTGCTAGTAGTACTATGAAAACATGCATGTTATGTTGATTGTTTAGTAAAACAAAACAAATTCATATTGTGCTAATAGTATTATAAAAACATGCATGTTATGTAAATTTTTTAGTGTAACAAAACAATTACATATTGCGCTAATAGTACTATGAAAACATGCATGTTATGTTAATAATTTAGTGTAACAAAACAAATACATATTGTGCTAGTAGTACTATGAAAACATGCATGTTATGTTGATTGTTTAGTGTAACAAAACAAATACATATTGTGCTAATAGTACTATCTGATTTTGTGGAACAGTGATGACAAAAAATAATTTTAGGACTAAGGTTGTCCAACAGACCAAAGACCAGAGAAGAGGTCCAAAAGGGACTCAAGACCGCTGGTCTGAGTTCTTCTTACCTGAGAGCATCAACGTTCCCCCGCTTGTGAACGCAGGTGACTTCTCTTGTCTGGTAGCCAATCTGCACATCCCAGGACTTTCCTCCCGGGCGGTTCTGGCGGTTCCTGTTTCGAGTCTTTTTCAGGAGCTCTCTGGCCGCAAGATCTTTTACCTTCCCTCTTTCCTTCAACTTCTCCCGGACTTTCTCTCGGACTTTCTCCTTTTTGTCTTTGTTTTTTACTTTCCTCGGTCTTTTGGGCCGGTCGACCTGACGGGACGCTCTGTCAGGGTTTCGGTTGGCCTTACCCAATTTCCTGTTGGGTCTTAGCGGTCTGTCCCCGTCTTTGGAAACGTCATCGGCCTGAACCGACCTCTTGTCCCCGACTTTGGCCCTTTTTTCTCCTCGTTTGGACTGTGTTCTGCCCTCTCCGGTGGGTTTAACGCCGTCACTCTCACTGAGAGCTTTGATAGCTTGCCTGGCCTGCCTGGAGACCGACACGGAGCAAGGCCCCCAGGGTCCGACCCGCAGACTGTACGGACTCTCTTCCCCCTCGCACGGTCCTGGCTGACAGGTCTGGAACTCTGTCAGGTTTGGACAGGCGGACCCACCAAACAAGGGGGGAGCAAGAACAATGCGAATTCTGTTCTGCAAACCGATCCCACAGGTCTTGGAACAGAAGGTCCAAGGACTGAACTCCGACACCACACAATCCCGAGGGCAAGGGATGAGACAAGCTTGCTCCAGGCGTGGTTTGGGTTCAAAGTATTCACAGATCGCATCCTCCGCAGGCTCGCCGTTGGCTTTCTGGACACAACCCACTTCTCTGGTCTGAATGCCTTCCTCCGCCCGGGCGCACACGGCGGGTCGTTGCACACCCGCGCTGCGCATCGACACGGACACGCACTGGTTCCAAGCCCCCAGTTGCCAGTCGTAAAGATCCTTGTGCCAGTCACACACTCTGAAGCAACTCTGCTGGTTGCTGGGTCGTTCTGCCGGGTTGCAGTTTGTGTGCAGCGTGGTCCAACCTTCGGCGTGCGCACACCACACCGCCCGGCTCTGGCTCCCACCGGGCCCGCACTCGCTGCCCATGCATCGACCCCACGGTCCTAGAAGACAATGTCAGAAAGGTCGCGGTCAGAACCATCATTTCTCGTCAAGATTGACTTCTCGATACTTCAAAGGAACAGATCAGCACTATTGGATGTGAGCTTGGTGCACAAGGTCCAAGCTTGAACCTTTCAGCTTGGTCAGCTTGATTGCGCTCTTGAGGATCCCCCAAATGTGGTGACTGTTATAGGGTCCACAGGACCCGAAAAGGTTTCGGACATAAATGTCTTGAAAATAAGTCATTTATATATTTTGGACCCTAGATTACAGTCTATCGATCGTTATAAAAGGGAGTCAATGGGGGTCCAATGTCTGAATAGCTGGTGCGGAAAATAACTCGGCAAAGAACGGACGGTGCAAATTTTTAAGATTAATTATCTCTTAAGGCCATTTTTTATTTTACTATAACATTGAAAATTAACATTATGATTCTGTTCTATGATGTCATCTTCAAAGGCAATAAAAAGACCCACAAA
Source organism: Nerophis ophidion (assembly GCF_033978795.1). Lineage (NCBI taxonomy): Eukaryota > Metazoa > Chordata > Actinopteri > Syngnathiformes > Syngnathidae > Nerophis > Nerophis ophidion. The sequence goes on along the minus strand of NC_084631.1, from coordinate 39,546,370 downwards.
GGTCCCAGGTCTCCCCAAGGGGGGAGAAATCTTGATTGTGCCCATTTAAATTGTTTTAGGAAAGAAAGGAGACACTGGCATTGACCAATCTAAGTCTAAGACGAGATGTGACCAATCTAAGTCTAAGACTAGATGTGACCAATCTAAGTCTTAGACTGGTAGGACCAATCTAAGTCTAAGAGTAGTTGTGACCAATCTAAGTCTAAGACTAGATGTGGCCAATCTAAGTCTAAGAATAGATGTGACCAATCTGAGTCTAAGACTAGATGTGACCAATCTAAGTCTAAGACTAGATGTGACCAATCTAAGTCTAAGACTAGATCAAACCAATTTAAGTTTAAGACTAGTCGGACCAATCTAAGTCTAAGACTAGATGTGACCAATCTAAGTCCAAGACTAGATGTGACCAATCTAGGTCTAAAACTAGATGTGACCAATCTAAGTCTAAGACTAGATCAAACCAATTTAAATTTAAGACTAGTCGGACCGATCTAAGTCTAAGACTAGATGTGACCCATCACAATGTGATAGATAGTCCTGAGATGATGTCATCACAATGTGATAGATGGTCCTGAGATGATGTCATCACAATGTGATAGATGGTCCTGAGATGATGTCATCACAATGTGATAGATGGTCCTGTGATGATGTCATCACAAAGTGTCCCCAGGAAGTCTCTGCATCACATTGTTGTGTCACACGCTACAACATCATCTTATATAGATATATATATGTATTTGTTACACGTTTAATGCTCCATAAGTGTTGTTGTACCTCATTATCTTCTGCTCTTTTATGAGAAGCCATTATTGCTAACGAGCGCCATCAGCGGCGGCGAGGAGGAGGAGGAGGAGGAGGCGAGACATTTGATCAGGCAGAGATGACATCATCAATCAAGCAGGAAATGATCTCGCCCTGCCAGGAAATGAACTCAACCCCGACATTGTTGGACTGTTGATATCCCCCGCATCGTGTTCCGTGTGAGACTGTGAGATGTTGGATGGCGCTTTACGGTTTCAGTCGATGTCAACAGAAGCAGGAGGATACACGAGCTTGTGGCGCCACACGCAAGCTGAGAGTCGATACTGATCAATAGTTATCAATAGGAGCAGCAAAAAGTCCTCCAGACACGAGACAGCATTGCCCACAGGCAAGAAGGATACAAGCAGCGATACCAGCAGTCCTGCAGCATCTTTACTTGTGTGTGATATCATGTGCGATACAAGCAGTCCTGCAGCGTCTTTACTTGTGTGTGATATCATGTGCGATACAAGCAGTCCTGCAGCGTGTTTACTTGTGTGTGATATCATGTGTGATACCGGCAGTGCTACAGCATGTTTACTTTTGTGTGATATCATGTGCGATACAAGCAGTGATACAGGCAGTCCTGCAGCATCTTTACTTGTGTGTGATATCATGTGCGATACAAGCAGTCCCGCAGCGTGTTTTCTTGTGTGTGATATCATGTGCGATACAAGCAGTGCTGCAGCGTGTTTACTTGTGTGTGACATCATGTGTGATACCGGCAGTGCTACAGCATGTTTACTTTTGTGTGATATCATGTGCGATACAAGCGGTGATACAAGCAGTCCTGCAGCATCTTTACTTGTGTGTGATATCATGTGCGATACAAGCAGTGCTGCAGCGTGTTTACTTGTGTGTGATATCATGTGTGATACCGGCAGTGTTACAGCATGTTTAGTTTTGTGTGCATATCACGTGCGATACAAGCAGTGATACAGGCAGTCCTGCAGCATCTTTACTTGTGTGTGATATCATGTGCGATACAAGCAGTCCTGCAGCATCTTTACTTGTGTGTGATATCATGTGCGATACAAGCAGTGCTGCAGCGTGTTTACTTGTGTGTGACATCATGTGTGATACCGGCAGTGCTACAGCATGTTTACTTTTGTGTGATATCATGTGCGATACAAGCGGTGATACAAGCAGTCCTGCAGCATCTTTACTTGTGTGTGATATCATGTGCGATACAAGCAGTGCTGCAGCGTGTTTACTTGTGTGTGATATCATGTGTGATACCGGCAGTGCTACAGCATGTTTACTTTTGTGTGATATCATGTGCGATACAAGCAGTGATACAGGCAGTCCTGCAGCATCTTTACTTGTGTGTGATTTCATGTGCGATACAAGCAGTCCTGCAGCATCCTTACTTGTGTGTGATATCATGTGTGATACAAGCAGTGCTGCAACATGTTTACTTGTGTGTGATATCATGTGTGATACAAGCAGTGCTGCAACATGTTTACTTGTGTGTGATATCATGTGCTATATAAGCAGTGCTGCAGCGTGTCCACTTGTATGTGATATAATGTGCGATACAAGCAGGCCCGTAGGGTGTTTACTTGTGTGTGATATCTTGTGCGATACAAGCAGGCCCACAGGGTGTTTACTTGTGTGTGATATCTTGTGCGATACAAGCAGTCCTGCAGCATGTTTACTTTTGTGTGATATCATGTGCGATAAAAGCAGTCCTGCAGGGTGTTTACATGTGTGTGATATCATGTGTGATACAAGCAGTACTGCAGTGTGTTTACTTTTGTGTGATATCATGTGCAATACAAGCAGTTCCGCAGCGTGTTTAATTGTGTGGGATATCATATGTGATACAAGCAGTGCTGCAGCGTGTTTAATTGTGTGTGATATCATGTGCGATACAAGCAGTGCTGCAGCGTGTCCACTTGTATGTGATATAATGTGCGATACAAGCAGGCCCACAGGGTGTTTACTTGTGTGTGATATCTTGTGCGATACAAGCAGTCCCGCAGCGTGTTTACTTTTGTGTGATATCATGTGCGATAAAAGAAGCCCTGCAACGTGTCTCTTTGTGTGTGTGATATCATGTGCGGTACAAGCTAGTCCACAGGGTTTTTACTTGTGTGTGATATCATGTGCGATACAAGCTAGTCCACAGGGTTTTTACTTGTGTGTGATGTATTGTGCGATACAAGCAGTGCTGCAGCGTGTTTACTTGTGTGTGATATCATGTGCGATACAAGCTAGTCCACAGGGTTTTTACTTGTGTGTGATATCATGTGCGATACAAGCTAGTCCACAGGGTTTTTACTTGTGTGTGATGTATTGTGCGATACAAGCAGTCCTGCAGCGTGTTTACTTTTGTGTGATATCATGTGCGATACAAGCAGTCCTGCAGCCTGTTTACTTTTGTGTGATATCATGTGCTATATAAACAGTGCTGCAGCGTGTCCACTTGTATGTGATATCATGTGCGACACAAGCAGTTCTGCAGCATGTTTACTTGTGTGTGATATCATGTGCGACACAAGCAGTCTCGCAGCGTGTTTACTTGTAATATCGTGTGCGATACAAGCAGTGCTGCAGCGTATTTAGTTGTGTGTGATATCATGTGCGATACCAGCAGTCCTGCAGCATCTTTACTTGTGTGTGATATCATGTGCGATACCAGCAGTCCTGCAGCATCTTTACTTGTGTGTGATTACATGTGAGATACCAGTAGTCCTGCAGCATCTTTACTTGTGTGTGATAACATGTGCGATACAAGCAGTTCCGCAGCGTGTTTACTTGTGTGTGATTGCATGTGCGATACAAGCAGTCCTGCAACATGTTTACTTGTGTGATATCATGTGCGATACAAGCAGTCCTGCAGCATGTTTATTTTTGTGTGATATCATGTGCGATACAAGTAGTGATACAAGCAGTCCTGTAGCGTGTTCACTTGTGTGTGACATGTGCGACACAAGCAATCCTGCAGCATGTTTACTCGTGTGATATCATGTGCGATACAAGCAGTCCTGCAGCATGTTTATTTTTGTGTGATATCACGTGCGATACAAGCAGTGATACAAGCAGTCCTGTAGCGTGTTCACTTGTGTGTGACATCATGTGCGACACAAGCAACCCTGCAGCATGTTTACTTGTATGTGATATCATGTGCGATACAAGCAGTCATGTTTACTTGTGCAAGACTGCAAGTCAGTCTCCCAAATATCCTCCAATAAGCATACATTTTTTTTTTCTATTTCATCAAATCGGTCCAGAAAAGACAAACACGCCAGGCTACAGTCTACTACAAGCAAGCGGCTACACGACAGCTAAGCACACACTAGCACGGTGAAGAGGAGCAAACACGAACAAGACCAACATAGGAAGCATTGACAGGAAAATAAGAGAAGACTCCAACACCAAATTTGCCCTTTGAGATGAAAAGACTTCAGTCAATCAGGGCCGCGGAGAGCATGGAGGGAATCTTCCCCGAGGGCGAGCGAGGGGGGAAGAAAATGATGTCGCCTGAAAAGCGATGAACCAGAAGAC
>NC_084631.1:39529559-39537059 GCF_033978795.1 Nerophis ophidion | reverse complement strand
ACTGATAGAAGCTGTCAATCATCGCAGCCTTTTGAAAGGTAAGTTTGAAAAAACAACGGACACGTTCCTCCGTCGTCTCTTCAAAAACACGAAGGACGCGGACAAATATTGGAGACGACATCCCCTCCGCGAGGAGAATGATAAAAGACACATCTCATAAAGACTTGAACTCATCAACTTGACATTTTTATTCCCAACCAGTCTTATTTATGGAAAATTCTGCTAATATTGTGTAGTGAGTCCTAAATTATTAAATAGTAACGACTCAGTCATTTTATCAGTTAGGTAACACGAAAATAAATATCCTGTCACTTTTTTTTAACTCTTCTCTGCTTAGTCATTTTTCATTTTTCCTTCATCTCTGCCTGACTTTTAAATCCACTATTTGTGAATTGTTTCCGCACAAATGTTTCATCCAGTATTTAGTGACATATTCCAGGGTTTTCTTGATGTGGGGTCCTCTCCAAGGTTTCTCATTGTTATCCCACTGGGTTGAGTTTTTACTTCCCGGGACTTTTTAAGAGGCGGTATAGTACTGAATATGATTCGTTATTATGCTGGAACCACTGACGTCCATTGCACCGGTCACCGGGGGGGTTGTCATTGTTATCCAACTGGGTTGAGTTTTTCCTTGCCCTGATGTGGGCTCCGAACCAAGGATGTCGTCGTGGCTTGTGCAGCCCTTTGAGACGCTCGTTACTTTGGGCTATATAAATAAACATTGATTGATTGATTAGTTAGTATCACGTAACTATACTAATACGACCCTATTTAAAAGATTATTGTTGCTTTATTTACTCTAATTTGTTTTAATCTTTAACAACAATATTTTTCCGCACAAATGTTTCATCCAGTATTTATTGACATATTCCAGGGTTTTCCTGATGTGGGGTCCTCTCCAAGGTTTCTCATTGTTATCCCACTGGGTTGAGTTTTTACTTCCCGGCACTTTTTAAGAGGTGGTATAGTACTGAATATGATTCGTTATTATGCTAGATCCACTGACGTCCATTGCACCGGTCACCGGGGGGGTTGTCATTGTTATCCAACAGGGTTGAGTTTTTCCTTGCCCTGATGTGGGCTCCGAACCAAGGATGTCGTTGTGGCTTGTGCAGCCCTTTGAGACGCTCGTTACTTAGGGCTATATAAATAAACATTGATTGATTGATTAGTTGGTATCACGTAACTATACTAGTACGACCCTATTTAAAACATTATTGTTGCTTTATTTACTCTAATTTGTTTTAATCTTTAACAACAATATTTTTCCGCGCAAATGTTTCATCCAGTATTTAGTGACATATTCCAGGGTTTTTCCTTGATGTGGGGTCCTCTCCAAGGTTTCTCATTGTTATACCACTGGGTTGAGTTTTTACTTCCCGGGACTTTTTAAGAGGCGGTATAGTACGGAATATGATTCGTTATTATGCTAGATCCACTGATGTCCATTGCACCGGTCACCTCTGCGGTCCTCTCCAAGGTTTCTCATTGTTATCCAACAGGGTTGAGTTTTTCCTTGCCCTGATGTTTCATCCAGTATTTATTGACATATTCCAGGGTTCTTCCTTGATGTGGGGTTCCCACATCTGCGGTCCTCTCCAAGGTTTCTAATTTTTTACTTCCCGGGACTTTTTAAGAGGCGGTATAGTACTGAATATGATTCGTTATTATGCTAGATCCACTGACGTCCATTGCACCGGTCATTGTCATTGTTTATCCAACTGGATTGAGTTTTTCCTTGCCCTGAAGTGGGCTCTGAACCAAGGATGTCGTTGTGGCTTGTGTAGCCCTTTGAGACGCTCGTTGCTTAGGGCTATATAAATAAACATTGATCGCTTGATTAGTTTGTATCACGTAACTATACTAGTACGACCCTATTTAAAACATTATTGTTGCTTTATTTACTCTAATTTGTTTTAATCTTTAACAACAATATTTTTCCGCACAAATGTTTCATCCAGTATTTATTGACATATTCCAGGGTTTTTCCTTGATGTGGGGTCCTCTCCAAGGTTTCTCATTGTTATCCCACTGGGTTGAGTTTTTACTTCCCGGGACACGGGACTTTTTAAGAGGCGGTATAGTACTGAATATGATTCGTTATTATGCTGGAACCACTGACGTCCATTGCACCGGTCACCGGGGGGGTTGTCATTGTTTATCCAACTGGATTGAGTTTTTCCTTGCCCTGAAGTGGGCTCTGAACCAAGGGTGTCGTCGTGGCTTGTGCAGCCCTTTGAGACGCTCGTTACTTAGGGTTATATAAATAAACATTGATCGCTTGATTAGTTTGTATCACGTAACTATACTAGTACGACCCTAGTATAGCTCGGTTGGTAGAGCGGCCGTGCCAGCAACTTGAGGGTTGCAGGTTCGATTCCCGCTTCTGCCATCCTAGTCACTGCCGTTGTGTCCTTGGGCAAGGCACTTTACCCACCTGCTCCCAGTGCCAGCCACACTGGTTTAAATGTAAAAATTAGATATTGGGTGTCACTTTGTAAAGCGCTTTGAGTCACTAGAGAAAAGCGCTATATAAACATAATTCACTTCACTATTTCCAACATCATTGTTGCTTTATTTACTCTAATTTGTTTTAATCTTTCACGACAATATTTATGTTTTGTTTTGACAATTATAAACTTTCTTTTTCGATCAGCTTTTTTTATTATCTTGCATCCTTATTCAGAAAACGGTGGAGGGGAAATTAAATTTTTTTTTAAAAAAAAGCAAAGGGTTGATGGCAAATGTCAAAGAATGAATAATTACTAGTAGACATGGAGGATGATTGACTATTATTATTGATATCCATCCATTTTCTACCGCTTATTCCCTTTTGGGGTCGTGGGGGGCGCTGGCGCCTATCTCAGCTACAATCGGGCGGAAGGCGGCGTACACCCTGGACAAGTCGCCACCTCATCGCAGATTATTATTAATATCCACAATATAAACTGTTGACAATATTACAATACATCCAAAGTCATTTCCACAGTCGATGAGGTCGATCTACTTTCCGTCCTCGCTTCCTGTTTCCATGGCGGGATTGCATAGTCTGGTGACCCAGCGGCGGCACATCTGACCGAGGAACCAGGACACGCCTGGGACCTCGGTCTCGGATGCACGCGCGTTTGTCACTTCCCTTTAGCGGCGCCGCTGCAGGAGAGCTCATTAGGAGACCTCAGCGAGCTTTTCAGCTGTCCAAACACTCGCTGGCCTCTGCGGGACTTCAGTCCTGGTCCAGTCCTTGCAGGGGAGCGATTGGAGCACATATTGCCAAAAGTATTTGTCCACACCATCCAAAGGATGAGAATCAGGTGTCCTAATCGCTGTATAAAATCCAGCACTTAGGCATGGAGAGTGTTCCTACAAACATTTGTAGGAACACCAATGACAATCTATTAAACAAGACAAGAAGCAAGGAATTAAGCAGAGACAAAATTAAATTTGGCTCAATTGAGGAGCGACATTTGGGTTGTACTCTTGTCAGGGGCGGCATAGCTCGGTTGGTAGAGTGGCCGTGTCAGCAACTTGAGGGTTGCAGGTTCGATTCCCGCTTGGGCCATCCTAGTTTCGGCCATTGTGTCCTTGGGCAGGACACTTTACCCACCCGCTCCCAGTGCCACCCACACTGGTTTAATATAGGTTGTATTTGCATAGCGTTTTTCTACCTTCAAGGTAACTCAAAGCGCTTTGACACTACTTCCACATTCACCCATTCACACACACATTCACACACTGATGGAGGGAGCTGCCACGCAAGGCGCCAACCAGCACCCATCAGGAGCAAGGGTGAAGTGTCTTGCTCAGGACACAACGGACGTGACGAAGTTGGTTCTAGGTGGGATTTGAACCATGGACCCTCGGGTTGCGCACGGCCACTCTCCCACTGCGCCACGCCGTCCAAAATCCATCCGTTTTCTACCGCTTATTATTCTACCGCGGGGGGCGCTGGCGCCTATCTCAGCTACAATCGGGCAGAAGGCGGGGTACACCCTGGACAAGTCGCCACCTCATCGCAGGGCCAACACAGATAGACGGACAATATTCACACTAGGGCCAAGTCCTGGGTTCAAATCCAGGCTCGGGAGTCTTTCTGTGTGGAGTTTGCATGTTCTGGTTTAAATGGAACTTAGATATTGGGTGTCACTTGAGAAAAGCGCTATATAAATCAAATTCACTTCACTTCACTACAGTCTCACCACGCTCTGGCGGAAAATTGCACGCCTCCTCTTTTATTTGGACTTTCCCCTGAGTGCATGGCAACGGCTGTTTCCAAGGGACGGGGGTCATCAACAGCCGTCGCCTTTGGTTACAGACCAGTTCAAAGAAAAGCTAGGTTCAAAGAAAAGGTCGTAAAACAGCCGGTCACAGAAAACCCCCAACACCTAAACCTAACCCTCTAACCCTAACCTTAACCGGTGGCCACAACAGATTCAGGATTAACCCTAACCCTAACTCCCTAACCCGCTGCCCTAACCCCTAAAACTAACCCTAACTCTCTAACCCCCTAACCCTAACTCTAAAACTCTAACCCAGGGGTGTCAAGGATTAGTATTTTTTTAGAAGTATAAGGATGTTGTATTAAAGCAGCTCTTCCTGAGGATGTTTTAGTGTTATCACTTCACCTTTATCTTGACTTTTTACACCAAAATGCATCCATTCTCTCTTTTCTGTATACACACTGTGTATGTTTGTAAGTACTCTGTGTGTGTTCGCTGCCGAACATGCTCCGCTGCTGGTGAAACCAGCAATGTCACGACGATTATGATAATAATAATATGGGGAAGCGGTATAGTATCGTTTTTGATTCATTACTATTCTAGTACCAGTACAACCCTAGTACACACATTGTTATACTTTGCACGCGCTATTTAGTTCTCGTTATTTGGATCTTGGAGGCTAAATGGACAAGTTGGCCCGGTTCTGAGATCATGAGTCGGGAGCGGGGGTTAGCCCGAGTCCACTGCTGATGGACGCCGGCCAGCCAGGAAGAAACAGCTTGGGGAAAAGCTCTTAATGCCGCTTAGGCCAATCCTCCGGCACGTTCACCGCGCAGCGTGAAGCTGACTGAGCTCCGGGGAAAGGAGGGTTTAAAGGTGAGCGGGGAGGCTAATCGCTGGATCGCAAACATGACACAGGAAAATAACTGACAAACAACGCTCCCTCCAAGGTGCAATCGCCTATTTGTGCGATTGCGACGCACAGAATCCATCCATTTCCTACTAGTCATCTTCAAACCAGACCAAAACCAACGACTTCATATCAACAACACCCGCTCGCCCTTTCTCGCCTGCAACCAACACATGCACATAAGACACTTGGCCACTGATGCACGCCTGTGCAATTGCCACGCACAAAATTAATCCATTTTCTACCGCTTGTCCCTCTCAAATTACAAAATAAGAGCACAACAATTTTCAAGGTAATTGACGACTACAGAGAAAACAGTTTTATTATTGTAACGTCTGTCGCTTTCAGGTGGACATGATCGATCACTATATTGAGCGAGACTCTTTATCGTCAGCTTTAAACATTGGTAAAACTATTTCTATCTAGCAAAACTAGTCATCTTCAAACCAGACCAAAACCAACGACTTCATATCAACAACACCCGCTCGCTCTTTCTCGCCTGCAACCAACACATGCACATAAGACACTTGGCCACTGATGCACGCCTTTGCAATTGCCACGTATAAAATCCATCCATTTTTTTACCGCTTGTCCCTCTCAAATTACAAAATAAGAGCACAACAATTTTCAAGGTAATTGACGACTACAGAGAAAACTGTTTTATTATTGTAACGTCTGTCGCTTTCAGGTGGACATGATCGATCACTATATTGAGCGAGACTCTTTATCGTCGGCTATAAACATTGGTAAATCTGTTTTTATCTAGCAAAACTAGTCATCTTCAAACCATACCAAAACCAACGGTTTCGTATCAACAACACCCGCTCGCTCTTTCTCGCCTGCAACCAACACGTGCACATAAGACACTTTGCCACTGATGCATGCCTGTGCGATGGCACATTAGAGCGATTGCCACGCACAAAATCCACCCATTTTCTACCGCTTGTCCCTCTCAAATTACAAAATAAGAGCACAAGAATTTTAATATAACTGACGACAAGCGTCCACAACAGAGAAAATAGTCTTATTACTGTAACGTTTGTCGAGACGCTTCATAATCAGCCGTAAACGCATGACCAGAAACATCGCTAAAGAAATTTCTATCCAGCAAAACTAGTCATCTTCTGCCGTACAAACCGGACCAAAACCAACGTTGTCATATCAACAACACCCGCTCGCCCTTTCTCGCCTGCAACCAACCCATGCACATAAGACACTTGGCCACTGATGCAAGCCTGTGCAATTGCCACGCACAAAATCCATCCATTTTTTTACCGCTTGTCCCTCTCAAATTACAAAATAAGAGCACAACAATTTTCAAGGTAGTTGACGACTACAGAGAAAACAGTTTTATTATTGTAACGCCTGTCGCTTTTAGGAGGACGTGATTGATCACTTTATTGAGCGAGACTCTTTATCGTCGGCTTTAAACATTGGTAAAACTATTTCTATCTAGCAAAACTAGTCATCTTCAAACCAGACCAAAACCAACGGTTTCGTATCAACAGCACCCGCTCGCTCTTTCTCGCCTGCAACCAACACATGCACATAAGACACTTTGCCACTGATGCATACCTGTGCGATGGCACATTAGAGCGATTGCCACGCACAAAATCCACCCATTTTCTACCGCTTGGCCCTCTCAAATTACAAAATAAGAGCACAACAATTTTCAAGGTAACTGACGACACGTGGCCACAACAGAGAAAAAAGTTTTATTATTGTAACGTTTGTCGAGACGCTTTATAGTCGGCCGTAAACGCATGACCAGAAACATCGGTAAAGTCATTTCTATCCAGAAAAACTAGTCATCTTCTGCCGTACAAACCGGACCAAAACCTACGTTGTCATATCAACAACACCCGCTCGCTCTTTCTCGCCTGCAACCAACACATGCACATAAGACACTTGGCCACTGATGCACGCCTGTGCAATTGCCACACACAAAATTCATCCATTTTCTACCGCTTGTCCCTCTCAAATTACAAAATAAGAGCACAACTATTTTCAAGGTAATTGACGACCACAGAGAAAACAGTTTTATTATTGTAACGTCTGGCGCTTTTAGGAGGACATGATCGATCACTTTATTGAGCGAGACTCTTTATCGTCGACTATAAACATTGGTAAATCTATTTTTATCTAGCAAAACTAGTCATCTTCAAACCAGACCCAAACCAACGGTTTCGTATCAACAGCACCCGCTCGTTCTTTCTCGCCTGCAACTAACACATGCACATAAGACACTTGGCCACTGATGCACGCCTGTGCAATTGCACATTGGAGTGATTGCCACGCACAAAATCCACCCATTTTCTACCGCTTGTCCCACTCAAATTACAAAATAAGAGCACAACAATTTTCAAGGTGACT
>NC_084631.1:39509559-39524559 GCF_033978795.1 Nerophis ophidion | reverse complement strand
CAAAACTAGTCATGTTCAAACCAGACCAAAACCAACGTTTTCATATCAACAACACCCGCTCGCTCTTTCTCGCCTGCAACCAACACATGCACATAAGACACTTGGCCACTGATGCACGCCTGTGCAATTGCCACATATAAAATTCATCCATTTTCTACCGCTTGTCCCTCTCAAATTACAAAATAAGTGCAAAACAATTTTCAAAGACTAATGTGACCACTCTAAAGCTAAGACTATATATATATATATATATATATATATATATATATATATATATATATATATATATATATATATATATATATATATATATATATATATATATATATATATATATATATATATATATATATATATATATATATATATATATATATATATGACTTTTCCAGGATGTACACACACATTCACACAAACACACACATGTATGTTTTAAAAAATATATATTTAAATTGTATTTATTTTTTTATTTATTTTTATTTATCTAATTTTTTAATCGCCTCTGTCCAGCCACTCTGACAAGTTATATTGTTGATGATTCACTTTAGAAAAGAGAAGTGCTGGATACTTAACTTTATTCAATGTTTAGGTATAATTTTTTTTTTTTTTTAATAGTTTTCTTTTAGGTAATATATAAAATATACTAGATCTGTTTGTCCACGTTATGGAGGAATGTAATTCATGACAGAACTTGCACACAACGTTATTAAAAAAAGTGTACATTTTAAATAAAAAATCACGAATCGATCTTTTTCCCCGGAGAATTTAATCGTATCTTGTAATGCCTGAATATTCCCAGCCTTAATATAAAATATTATATTCAGAAAATGGAAAAAAAAAAAAATATTCATGATCCCTGGCATGATGTCATCTGTGGTTGCTTTCGACAAAATGTGGATGATATCCATTACTATGTGTTTTTTTATTTTATTTTTTATGTGTGTTTTTATTCTACTCGTGTAAAATATTATATTCAGAAAATTGGAAAAAAAAATATTCATGATCACTGGCACGATGTCATCTGTGGTTTCTTTTGACAAAATGTGGATGATATCCATTACTATGTGTTTTTCATTTAATTTTTTTTATGTGTGTTTTAATTCTACTCGTGTTTGACTTGTTTTTGGTGGTGGAGGAAATGTGCACTTCAGAAAGGAGTTGATGGAATCCAACATGAAGTAGTCCAATGTGTTCAGCACAAAGTCCCTCCAAAGACCGAAGCGATAAAACTTATTGTTGTCATTTGTCTTTTGTGTCTCTGCCAACGTCCTTCTGGTCCTTCTGCTCCTTCTGCTTCGTGTGCAGCACAAAAGAAAGAAGAGGCTGATCTCTAATCACATGACCTCTCTTTGTTCTGTCCTCATTGTCTTCCCCCCCCCCTCCTGCACACACACACACACACACACACACACACACACACACACACACACACACACACACACATTAGCATCAAAATACACGTGCACGCATCATGTCATCCGACTGCTGAATGACCCTTGACCTCACGAGTGGGGGAGGGGGGGTCAAGGGTGAGGCTGCAGAAAACAAGGGGGTGTACAAAGATGATATGTTATGTTGTGATAGCACGTTTTAACTGAAGTGAAACGAAAATAGCAAGAGTGATGCAATACCTGAAAGAGGCCATAAATAGGTAGAGTCTATTAAAAACTGTGAAGATCACTAATTCAGAACAAAAGTTTACTTCAGAGCAGAGTGTCAAACTCACTTTTATATGAATATACATGACTAGAAACATATGATGTCATGCAGTGAAGTGAAGTGAAATATGTTTGTATAGCGCTTTTTCTGTAGTGACTCAAAGCGCTTTACAAAGTGAAACCCAATATGTATTTATTACATTTAAACCAGTGTGGGTGGCACTGGGCGCAGGTGGGTCACGTGGCAAGGACACAACGACAGTGACTAGGATGGCGGAGGCGGGGATCGAACCTGCAACCCTCAAGTTGCTGGCACGGCCGCTCTACCAACCGAGCTATACCGCCCCATGAAACAATATATGGATATAAACATATGATGTCATGTAACAAAACATGGATATAAACATATGATGTCTTGTAACAAAACATGGATATAAACGTATGATGTCATGTAACAATATATGATGTCATGTAACAATATATGATGTCATGGAAGAAAACATGGATATATACATATGATGTCATGTAACAACACATGGATATAAACATATGATGTCATGTAACAATATATGATGTCATGTAACAAAACATGGATATAAACATATGATGTCATGTAACAACACATGGATATAAACATATGATGTCAAGTAACAGTATATGATGTCATGTAACAAAACATGGATATAAACATATGATGTCTTGTAACAAAACATGGATACAAACGTATGATGTCATGTAACAATATATGATGTCATGTAACAAAACATGGATATAAACATATGATGTCATGTAACAACACATGGATATAAACATATGATGTCATGTAACGGTATATGATGTCATGTAACAAAACATGGATATAAACATATGATGTCATGTAACAACACATGGATATAAACATATGATGTCATGTAACAACACATGGGTATAAACATATGATGTCTTGTAACAATATATGGATATAAACATATGATGTCATGTAACAATATATGGATATAAACATGATGATACATGTATGGATATAAACAAAATGGATACATGGATGATACAGCAGAGGATTGGGAGAATGTCATGTGGTCAGATGAAACCAAAATAGAACTTTTAGGTATAAACTCAACTGGTCGTGTTTGGAGGAAGAAGAATACTGAGTTGCATCCCAAGAACACCATACCTACTGTGAAGCATGGGGGTGGACACATCATGCTTTGGGGCTGTTTTTCTGCTAAGGGGACAGGACGATTGATCCGTGTTAAGGAAAGAATGAATGGGGCCATGTATCGTGAGATTTTGAGGCAAAACCTCCTTCCATCAGTGAGAGCTTTGAATGGTTGACCAAATACTTATTTTCCACCATCATTTACAAATAAATTCTTTAAAATTCCTACAATGTGAATTCCTGGATTTTTTTCCCACATTCTGTCTCTCACAGTTGAAGTGTACCTATGATGAAAATTACAGACCTCTGTCATCATTTTAAGTGGGAGAACTTGCACAATCGCTGGCTGACTAAATACTTTTTTGCCCCACTATATATATATTTATATATATATGTGTGTATATATATATATATACACATACATACATACATTTACATGTATGTATATATATATATATATATATATATATATATATATATATATATATATATATATATATATATATATGTACATATACATATACATGTACATGGAATATGTTCACATTGTACATGTGAATACACTACATGTACATGGAATATACCGACATTGTACATGTGAATATACTAACGGTCACCAACAAGCAGTAATCCTCTCAGTATCAATATCAATATTAGTATCAATATCAATATCAATATCAAAATCAATATCAACATGTCAGCTGCACCACCCCAGCTAGCCCATGTTGCTCGTGTACAATGTTGTCATACCAGATCTATCCAACATAGAACATCGATGGAGACCAAAAGTGACGCTAAAAATAATGAGGTAACGTACACACGGCAGCAGGAGACACAAGCTGCTCTTCAACCCAAAATCTGGGTTAACTTGCTCTGGACAATCTGCTCCACTTGTCTTAATCCTCGCCTGCCTGCACCCACTCACACCACACTTGGCCCAATACTGCTAATCATGTACACACATCATACACAACATCATGTTACAACACTTAATACTATACACTCATCATACACAATATCATGTACAACATCATGTTAAAACACTTAATACTATACACTCATCATACACAACATCATGTTACAACACTAATACTATACACTCATCATCATACACAACATCATACACAACATCATGTTACAACACTTAATACTATACACTCATCATACACAACATCATGTTACAACACTTAATACTATACACTCATCATACACAATATCATGTACAACATCATGTTAAAACACTTAATACTATACACTCATCATACACAACATCATGTTACAACACTAATACTATACACTCATCATCATACACAACATCATACACAACATCATGTTACAACACTTAATACTATACACTCATCATACACAACATCATGTTACAACATCATGTTACAACACTAATACTATACACTCATCATACACAACATCATGTTACAACACTAATACTATACACTCATCATCATACACAACATCATACACAACATCATGTTACAACACTTAATACTATACACTCATCATACACAACATCATGTACAACATCATGTTAATACACTTAATACTATACACTCATCATACACAACATCATGTTACAACATCATGTTACAACAGTAATACTATACACTCATCATACACAACATCATGTACAACATCATGTTACAACACTTTATACTATACACTCATCATACACAACATCATGTTACAACACTTAATACTATACACTCATCATACACAACATCATGTACAACATCATGTTACAACACTAATACTATACACTCATCATACACAACATCATGTACAACATCATGTTACAACACTAATACTATACACTCATCATACACAACATCATGTACAACATCATGTTACAACACTAATACTATACACTCATCATACACAACATCATGTACAACATCATGTTACAACACTTAATACTATACACTCATCATACACATCATGTTACAACACTTAATACTATACACTCATCATCATACACACCATCATGTACAACATCATGCTACAACACTTAATACTATACACTATTATACACAACATCAGGTACAACATCATGTTACAACACTTAATACTATACACTCATCATCATACACAACATCATGTACAACATCATGTTACAACACTTAATACTATACACTCATCATACACAACATCATGTTACAACACTTAATACTATACACTCATCATACACAACATCATGTTACAACATCATGTTACAACACTAATACTATACACTCATCATACACAACATCATGTACAACATCATGTTACAACACTTTATACTATACACTCATCATACACAATATCATGTACGACATCATGTTAAAACACTTAATACTATACACTCATCATACACAACATCATGTTACAACACTTAATACTATACACTCATCATACACAACATCATGTACAACATCATGTTACAACACTAATACTATACACTCATCATACACAACATCATGTACAACATCATGTTACAACACTTAATACTATACACTCATCATACACATCATGTTACAACACTTAATACTATACACTCATCATCATACACAACATCATGTACAACATCATGTTACAACACAAATACTATACACTCATCATACACAACATCATGTACAACATCATGTTACAACACTAATACTATACACTCATCATACACAACATCATGTACAACATCATGTTACAACACTAATACTATACACTCATCATACACAACATCATGTACAACATCATGTTACAACACTTAATACTATACACTCATCATACACATCATGTTACAACACTTAATACTATACACTCATCATCATACACAACATCATGTACAACATCATGCTACAACACTTAATACTATACACTATCATACACAACATCAGGTACAACATCATGTTACAACACTTAATACTATACACTCATCATCATACACAACATCATGTACAACATCATGTTACAACACTTAATACTATACACTCATCATACACAACATCATGTACAACATCATGTTACAACACTTAATACTATACACTCATCATACACATCATGTTACAACACTTAATACTATACACTCATCATCATACACAACATCATGTACAACATCATGCTACAACACTTAATACTATACACTATCATACACAACATCAGGTACAACATCATGTTACAACACTTAATACTATACACTCATCATCATACACAACATCATGTACAACATCATGTTACAACACTTAATACTATACACTCATCATACACAACATCATGTACAACATCATGTTACAACACTTAATACTATACACTCATCATACACAACATCATGTACAACATCATGTTACAACACTTAATACTATACACTCATCATACACATCAGGTACAACATCATGTTACAACACTAATACTATACACTCATCATACACATGATCATGTACAACATCATGTTACAACACTAATACTATACACTCATCATACACATGATCATGTACAACATCATGTTACAACACTAATACTATACACTCATCATACACAACATCATGTTACAACACTAACACTATACACTCATCATACACAACATCATGTACAACATCATGTTACAACACTTAATACTATACACTCATCATACACAACATCATGTTACAACACTTAATACTATACACTCATACACAACATCATGTACAACATCATGTTACAACACTTAATACTATACACTCATCATACACAACATCATGTACAACATCATGTTACAACACTTAATACTATACACTCATCATACACAACATCATGTACAACATTATGTTACAACACTTAATACTATACACTCATCATACACAACATCATGTACAACATCATGTTACAACACTTAATACTATACACTCATCATACACAACATCATGTACAACATCATGTTACAACACTTAATACTATACACTTATCATACACAACATCAGGTACAACATCATGTAACAACACTAATACTATACACTCATCATACACATGATCATGTACAACATAATGTTACAACACTAATACTATACACTCATCATACACAACATCATGTTACAACACTAATACTATACACTCACCATACACAACATAATGTTACAACACTATTAATATAGAACACCAATAACACAATACCGCTAATCATGTACATCATTTCACAATATTAATACTATACACTCATCATACACATGATCATGTACAACATCATGTTACAACACTAATACTATACACTCATCATACACAACATCATGTACAACATTATGTTACAACACTTAATACTATACACTCATCATCATACACAACGTCATGTTACAACACTTAATACTATACACTCATCATACACATGATCATGTTACAACACTTAATACTATACACTCATCATAAACAACATCATGTACAACGTCATGTTACAACACTTAATACTATACACTCACCATCATACACAACATCATGTACAACATCATGTTACAACACTAATACTATACACTCATCATACACAATATCATGTACAACATCATGTTAAAACACTTAATACTATACACTCATCATACACAACATCATGTACAACATCATGTTACAACACTAATACTATACACTCATCATACACAACATCATGTACAACATCATGTTACAACACTTAATACTATACACTCATCATACACAACATCATGTACAACATCATGTTACAACACTAATACTATATACTCATCATCATACACAACATCATGTACAACATCATGTTACAACACTTAATACTATACACTCATCATACACAACATCATGTTACAACACTAGTACTATACACTCATCATACACATGATCATGTACAACATCATGTTACAACACTAATACTATACACTCATCATACACATGATCATGTACAACATCATGTTACAACACTAATACTATACACTCATCATACACAACATCATGTTACAGCACTATTAATATACAACACCAATAACACAATACCGCTAATCATGTACATCATTTCACAACACTAATACTATACACTCATCATACACAACATCATGTACAACACTTTTATTACACAACAAAAATAACAGAATACTGCTAACCATGCACAACATCATATTACAACACTATTAATATACACTAATCATATTACAACACTGGTATTCACTAATCATTAACAACATAATATTACAACACTATTAATATACACAAATTATATTATAACACTAGTAGTATACAATAATCATATACATCATAATACAACACTAGTAATATACACTAATCTTATACAACATCATGTTACAACACTTAATATACACTTATCATACACAACATCATATTACAAAACTATTAATATACACTAATCATATACAATATCATATTACAACCCTAATAATAAAACACTAATCATATACAACATTATATTACAACCCTAATAATAAAACACTAATCATATACAACATTATATTACAACACTAATAATGAACACTAATCATACACAACATCATATTACAGCACCAGTATACATTAATAATTAACAATGTCATATTACAACAGTATTAATATACACTAATCATATACAACATCATATTACAACAGTATTAATATACACTAATCATATACAATATCATGTAACAACACTAGTAGTATACACTAATCATATACAAAAACATATAACACTAATTATATACACTAATCATATACAACATCATATTACAACACTAGCATTGATTAATCATATACATAATATTACAACACTAATAATATACAATACCAATAACACAATACTGCTAATCATATAAAATATACACTAATATTACAACACTAATATTTTAAAATAATACAATACTATTAATCATATACAACATACAATAATATTACTTCACTAGTAATATAAAATACCAATAACACAACACTACTAAAGATATACAGTAATATTACAACACTAATAATATACAATACCAATAACACAATAATATTAATTATATACAATATAAAGTAATATTACAACACTAATATTATAAAATAACAATGACACAATACTATTAATCATATACACTAATATTATAAAATAACAATAACAATACTAATAATCAATCAATCAATCAATGTTTATTTATATAGCCCTAAATCACAAATGTCTCAAAGGGCTGTACAAACCACTACGACTACGACATCCTCGGAAGAACCCACATAACATATAATAATCATATACAATGTACAGTAATATTACAACACTAACAATATACAATAACAATAAAACACTCTTAATAATTATATACAATGTACAGTGATATTACACCACTAATATTATAAACTAATCACACAATATGATTAATAATATACAATATGCAGTAATATTACAACACAAATATTATAAAATATTAACACAATACGATTAATCATGTACAATATATAGTAATATTACAACACTAATAATATACAATAACAATAACAAAATACGATTAATTACATACAATATACAGTAATATTACAACACTAATATTATAAAATAACAATAACAATACTAATAATCATATACAATGTAAAGTAATATTACAACACTAACGATATACAATAACACAATACTAATACTCATATACAATGTACAGTAATATTACAAGACTAATATTATAAAATAACAATCACACAATATGATTAATCATGTACAATATATAGTAATATTACAAAAATAATATTATAAAATAACAATAACACAATACAAATAATCATGTGCAATTTATAGTAATATTACAACACTAATAATATACAACACCAAAAACACAATACTATTAATCATGTACAATATACAGTAATATTGCAACACTAATAACATACAATACCAATAACACAATACTATTAATCATATACAATATACAGTAATATTACAACACTAATAATATACAATACCAATAACACAATACTATTAATCATATACAATATACAGTAATATTACAACACGAATAATATACAATACAATAACACAATACTATTGGTCATATAAAATATTCAGTAATATTACACCACTACAATGATAAAATAACAATAACACAACACAAATAGTCATATTTGATATACAGTAACATTACAACACTAATAATATACAATACCAATAACACAATACTATCAATCATATACGATGTAAAGTAATATTACAACACTAACAATATACAATAACACAATATTATTTATCATATACAATGTACAGTAATATTAAAAAACTAATATTATAAAATAATCACACAATATGATTTCTCATATACAATATACAGTAATATTACAACACTAATATGATAAACTATCAACACAATATGATTAATCATGTACAAAATATAGTAATATTACAACAATGATAATATACAATAACATCCATCCATCCATTTCCTACCGCTTATTCCCTTTGGGGTTGCGTGGGGCGCTGGTGCCTATCTCAGCTACAATCGGGCGGAAGGCGGCCGTACACCCTGGACAAGTCGCCACCTCATCGCAGATACAATAACACAATAGTATTAATCACATACAATATACAGTAAAATTACAACACTAATATCAAATAACAATAACACAATACTATTAATCATATACAATGTACAGTAATATTAAAACACTAATATTATAAAATAATAATACAATGCTATTAATCATATACACTATACGGTAATATTACAACACTTACAATATAAAATACAAATAACAAAATACTACTAATCATATACAATATACAGTAATATTACAACACTAATAATATACAATACCAATAACAAAATACTATTAATCATATATGATGTAAAGTAATATTACAACACTAACAATATACAATACCAATAACACACTACTATCAATCATATACAATGTACAGTAATAGTACAACACTAATATTATCAAATAATCAAACAATATGATTAATCATATACAATAGAAAGTAATATCACAACAATGATAATATACAATAACAATAACACAATATGATTAGTCATATACAATATACAGTAATATTACAACACTATTATAAATGATTAACACAATACGATTAATCATGGACAATATATAGTAATATTACAACAATGATAATATAGAATAACAATAACACAATAGTATTAATCATATACAATATACAGTAATATTACACCACTAATATTATAAAATAACACAATACTATTAATCATATACAATGTACAGTAATATTACAACACTAATAATATACAATACCAATAACAAAATACTATTAATCATACATGATGTAAAGTAATATTACAACATTAACAATATACAGTACCAATAACACACTACCATCAATCATATACAATGTACAGTAATAGTACAACACTATTATTATCAAATAATCACACAATATGATTAATCATATACAATAGAAAGTAATATCACAACAATGATAATATACAATAACAATAACACAATATGATCAATCATATACAATATACAGTAATATTACCACACTATTATAAATTATTAACACAATACGATTAATCATGGACAATATATAGTAATATTACAACAATGATAATATAGAATAACAATAACACAATAGTATTAATCATATACAATATACAGTAATATTACACCACTAATATTATAAAATAACACAATACTATTAATCATATACAATGTACAGTAATATTACAACACTAATAATATACAATACCAATAACAAAATACTATTAATCATACATGATGTAAAGTAATATTACAACATTAACAATATACAGTACCAATAACACACTACCATCAATCATATACAATGTACAGTAATAGTACAACACTATTATTATCAAATAATCACACAATATGATTAATCATATACAATAGAAAGTAATATCACAACAATGATAATATACAATAACAATAACACAATATGATTAATCATATACAATATACAGTAATATTACCACACTATTATAAATTATTAACACAATACGATTAATCATGGACAATATATAGTAATATTACAACAATAATATAGAATAACAATAACACAATAGTATTAATCATATACAATATACAGTAATATTACACCACTAATATTATAAGATAACAATAACACAATACTATTAATCATATACAATGTACAGTGATATTACAACACTAATATTATAAAATAACAATAACACAATACTATTAATCATATACAATGTACAGTAATATTACAACACTAATATTATAAAATAACAATAACACAATGCTATTAATCATATACAATGTACAGTAATATTACAACACTAATATAAAATAACAATAATGCAATACTATTAATCATATACAATATACAGTAATACTACAACACTGATAACATGTCTTGGTGATTCAGTCCCTGTCTATTCTCTATTTTATTTTCCGCTATTATCATCACGACTGCCGTGGGGCCAAACAAAGTTGTGAGTGCCAGCACTTTGATAAAGAAGGCGAGAAAGTTTATTGAATTCAACATCTCAATCAATCCCTCTCTGATCAAAAGCTCTGTCACTAACAAGAGTATCTAATGAGTAGTTTATAATTATTTTTTCACTGTCAAGAAAATAGCTACTTTGTTTCATGACTTAAATCCATAGCACGGTCTCTCGTCCTGGATCCCAAACACCTCACCTTGTTGACCCTGGAGACATCTGAGCAGGTGTTGAATCTGCTCCGCAATTTAGTGGAAATCCAGGATATTAGGACTTTCTTAAAGCTTATTCTTGCATAAAATATTAGTCAGCATTGCGGGGGGAAATTGCTAATAAAATCCCCCTAAATTCCGCTCTTTAAGTCGCAACTTTTTTCCTGCGCTTTGACCCCTGCAGCTTATAAAACGGTGTGGCTAATTTATTAATTTTGCTTTTTTGACGGGTGTAATGCAAAAAGTTAAATCTAAAAAAACGTCAATACACTTAATAGGTGTATTATATTTTGTGCTACGGCGCCATCTTATGGACGAGTTTGCTCACTGCTGGCAGTACAGCGCTACATTGCCCATCTGTTTGGACGGGAACTTCCAACCGTAAGTACAATTGCCGTTCAGTCTTCTAGCCGCCAATAGCGGTCGTACTTGCGCCGAGTCTTCATTAATCGCTCCAAGATAAAATATGTAAGTTTTACAATACAACTAAAACAATTCGTACCTTCTATAGCAGGGGTCACCAACATTTTTTAAACCAAAAGCTACTTCTTGGGTACTGATTCATGCGAAGGGCTACCAGTTTGATACACACTTAAATTGCAAGAAATAGCCAATTTGCTCAATTTACCTTTAATAAATACATTTATACAAATAAAAAAATGGGTATTTCTGTCTGTCATTCCGTCGTAATTTTTTTCCTTTTACAGACGTTTTTTGTAGAGAATAAATGATGAAAAAAAAAACCACTTAATTGAACGGTTTAAAAGAGAAGAAAACACAAAAAAAATAAAAATTAAATTTTGAAAGATAGTTTATCTTCAATTTCGACTCTTTAAAATTCAAAATTCAACCGAAAAAAATAAGAGAAAAAATAGCTCATTGGAATCTTTTTGAAAAAATTTAAAAACAGAATTTACGGAACATCATTAGTAATTTTTCCTGATTAAGATTCATTTTAAAATGTTTTAAATAGGTTAAAATCCAATCTGCACTTTGTTAGAATATATAACAAATTGGACCAAACTATATTTCTAACAAAGACAAATCATTATTTCTTCTAGATTTTCCAGAACAAAATTTTTTAAATAAATTCAAAAGACTTTGAAATAAGATTTAAATTTGAATCTACAGATTTTATAGATTTGTCAGAATTTTTTTTTTAAATTTTAATCATAATAAGTTTGAATAAATATTTCACAAATATTCTTCGTCAAAAAACAGAAGCTAAAATGAATAAATAAATTAAAATGTATTTATTATTCTTTATAATAAAATTATTTATTTACTTGAACATTGATTTAAATTGTCAGGAAAGAAGAGGAAGGAATTTAAAAGGTAAAAAGGTATACGTGTTTAAAAATCCTAAAATAATTTTTAAGGTTGCATTTTTTCTCTAAAATTGTCTTTCTGAAATTTATAAGAAGCAAAGTAAAAAAATGAATTTATTCAAACAAGTGAAAACCAAGTCTTTAAAATATTTTCTTGGATTTTTAAATTCTATTTGAGTTTTGTCTCTCTTAGAATTAAAAATGTCGAACAAAGCGAGACCAGCTTGCTAGGAAATAAATACAATTTAAAAAATTGAGGCAGCTCACTGGTAAGTGCTGCTATTTGAGCTATTTTTAGAACAGGCCAGGGGGCGACTCATCTGGTCCTTACGGGCACCGCGTTGGTGACCCCTGGTCTAGAACGTTCCATGTGTGATGTATGTAGAAGTTTTTTCAATAATGCGTAATGCGATGAAGCGAGTGTCGTTAGCATTAGCCGAGTTTACATCTTTGTCATTATTAGTAACGTACGATTGCATTCTTTTCGTATCGTCTCAGTTTGACAAATCCACCGTTATTGAGTCCGTTTCGCTGAGTAGAGCGCTAGCTACCGTTGGTTCATGATGGCTTCTGTTTTGTTTGATCACCCGTTTTACTGCCGTGTTACAGACAGCGTTTGGAAACAATTAAGGTATGAAAATAAAGATTTTACAGAATAATTTCACGACGCATATATCTGCGGCGTGTGAATGTGAGTGTGATTGTTGTCTGTCTATCTGTGTTGGCCCTGCGATGAGGTGGCGACTTGTCCAGGGTGTACACCGCCATCCGCCTGATTGTAGCTGAGATAGGCACCAGCGCCCCCGCGACACAAAGGGAATAAGCGGTAGAAAATGGATAGATGGATGGATATATCTGCAGCTTATAGTCCGGCGTGGCTAATATACAGAATAATATTTTTTCATTTAGAATTTAATGGGTGTGGCTTATATAGCGGTGCCAACAACACCCGTTTGTCGTCCATCTTTTAGACGTATTGTACAAACCCCGTTTCCATATGAGTTGGGAAATTGTGTTAGATGTAAATATAAACAGAATACAATGATTTGCAAATCCTTTTCAACCCATATTCAGTTGAATATGCTACAAAGACAACATATTTGATGTTCAAACTCATAAACTTTATTTTTTTTTTGCAAATAATAATTAACTTAGAATTTCATGGCTGCAACACGTGCCAAAGTAGTTGGGAAAGGGCATGTTCACCACTGTGTTACATCACCTTTTCTTTTAACAACACTCAATAAACGTTTGGGAACTGAGGAAACTAAT
>NC_084631.1:39469559-39504559 GCF_033978795.1 Nerophis ophidion | reverse complement strand
CTAGTCACTGCCGTTGTGTCCTTGGGCAAGACACTTTACCCACCTGCTCCCAGTGCCACCCACACAAGTTTGAATGTAACTTAGATATTGGGTTTCACTATGTAAAGCACTTTGAGCCACTAGAGAAAAGCGCTATATAAATATAATTCACTAATTCACAAAGTGTGGTATTGTCCCAAAAACGAGGACAGGAAGTCAACGTCTACAGTATGTTAGTAACTACTATCAAGTGGAGAATGGCTAAGTTGAAACAACTTTTTCAGACATGCTGTATCGATACATGAAAACATGTCAATGGTATCACTTTGTACCTTCAACAATAACAACTATATTGTGTTATATTATCATACGATTATATGACTTTGTAAATATTCTCACTCCACATAACCTTCAGGCACAACAACTACATGGGAAGAGAAGAGTGAAGTGCACGCCCTCCTCTAATTACTGGAGTGTGTGTTCTCATTGTGTGACCATGTGCTCCTCTCTCATCGTCATCACCCCTCAAATACTTCCATCCATCGTTAACGATAATCATCACTCATCAAAGTCTCCTCTCTTTGTTGGTGGCGCTCCTGTTTTACGTCAACATTCCATTCGTCATCACACTGGGATCATCCCCATCAGCAGAAGCACTTGTACAAGTACAGTATAAATGCATAAATATGCAGTGTATACATGCGTAAATATGCAGTATATATATATATATATCTGCGATGAGGTGGCGACTTGTCCAGGGTGTACCCAGACTTCCGCCTGATTGTAGTTGAGATAGGCACCCCCCGCGACCCCAAAAAGGGAATAAGCGGTAGAAAATGGATGGAGATATATATATATATATATATACATAGATATAGTGTGTGTATATATATATATATATATATTATTATATGCAGTGTATATATAATAAGAGTAAATTTGCAGTGTGTGTGTGTATATATATATATATATATATATATATATATATATATATATATATGTATATACATATATATACACACACAGTGTATATATGCATATATATGCAGTGTATATATACACTGTATTTATATATACAGTGTATATATGCATATACTGTACATGCAGTGTAATATACAGTGTATGTGTGCATATATACGCAGTGTATATATACCCTATATATAGACAGTGTATATATGCATTGTATATATGCAGTGTATATGTGTACATATGCAGTCTATATTGATATACAGTGTATACAGTATATGCAATGTATATATATATATATATGTATGTATATATGTACATGTATATATATGTATATATATATATATATAGTGTATATATGCACTGCATATATGAAGTGTATATATGCATATATATGGAGTGTATATATATATATATATATATATATATATATATATATATATATATATATATATATATATATATAGTGTGTATATAAACACTGCATATGCAGTGTATATATACACACTATATACATATATATATATGCACTGCATATATGTCGTGTATATATGTGTATATATATATATATATATATATATATATATATATGCTGCATATATATATGCATATATGCCTTGCATATATGCAGTGTATATACAGTATGCAGTATACATACAGTGTATATACAGTGTATATATATAGTGTACAGTGTATGTACAGTGTACAGTGTATACAATATACAGTACATACTGGATGACGCATGAGGCTCTGCTACAAAAATCACGTCCAGTCCCACTGAAACTTGAGCCTGAGGATGTCGATGCGCCAACGAAGCCGTCGGCGTCAGCATGACAACAACAATGTTTACATATGAATATTTGACCGCAGCAGCGCCCGACGGGACGTCCTTTTTTTTTTCCCGCCCGGTCAGCATGTTCCCACAGCGTGCGCCACACCGACCACCACGTACCTGTTTGCCAGCGGTACCTGGCTCCGGTTTCCACTGCGGTTTGCGCGCCGAGTTCCCAGATGGAGAGAAAGAGCAGCGCTAGCCTCCAGAGCCGGGCGTTCCTTTCCAGGACCCCCGAGGTCCCCCCTGCTGTGCCGGCCAGCCCCATGGCCACTGCCCAGCCAGCCCCCCCGGCTTCCCGACGCAGGCGACGGATCGACAGGAAGCCACGAGGTGAAGAAGTGTGTGTCGCTTTTGTCTAGTCCGCCACGTCCGGGAGAGGTAATCCTGCTGGGTCCTCACTTGTCCTCAGCCGGTCCTCACTTGTCCTCGGCCGGTCCTCCGTGTCTCCTTCTCTCCCTCGGCTCCTTCATTACACAGAATGGCACCAATAAGACCAGGAACAATAGATCCCAACGCCGGGTGGATGCAGCGCCTCCCTCCCTTCTTTTCCTCACACACACACACACACTTACACACTATACACATAAGGACACACCCACCTGCTCTACCCTGCCTCCTCCTTTCACATTCTAGTATCCACATAGACACAAAGTACCCTGTAAAAAAAAAAAAAATGCCACAATACGATCCAGGACCTTATGTTTTTGAGGCCGAACACAAAGAGGATGAGCAATAAGTTTGAGAAGCCGAGCGGTGGATGCAGGTGCATTGTGACACTATAGCACAGGTGCTAAACGTGCAAAGTGACGATAACAAAGCAGAATAAAACAAAGACTAACTGTGATATTCCCACTCTCGTTGGGTCGCCGTTTAGATGAAGATTCAATCGCAATTCTCACAAAGGGTTAAAAAACAAGTTCCTGCAGGAAGCGTCTTGTCGGGGGGGGGGGGGTGGTGTCAGAGTGGACCAGCCTGTCAGAGCATGGTCACGTGTGTCCACTAGCAGGCGAGAGATGCAGGAATTATAGTCCAGAAGTTTGAGACCGAGCAAAAGCAGCCATCAGCGTAATCTAGCATTAGCTCCCGGCTACCAATGTGCAGCTAAAATTATGTGGCGCCATTAGGGACATAATTCAGAATTACTCCTTACATACACTACTGAAATGCTCTCACATAAACAAATGAAATATTTTTCTCTCACACACACTACTGAAACACTCTTATACATGAGAGCTTTTCAGTAGTGTGTGTAAGAGGTAATTCTGAATAATGTCCCTAATGGCCCCTCATAACACGACGAGTTGAGTTTATACCAAAAAGTTCTATTTTTGGTTTCATCCGACCACATGACATTCTCCCAATCCTCTGCTCATCGTGTTTGGAGGAAGAAGAATACTGAGTTGCATCCCAAGAACACCACACCTACTGTGAAGCATGGGGGTGGAGCAATAAGTTTGAGAAGCCGAGCGGTGGATGCAGGTGCATTGTGACACTATAGCACAGGTGCTAAACGTGCAAAGTGACGATAACAAAGCAGAATAAAAAAAAGACTAACTGTGATATTCCCACTCTCGTTGGGTCGCCGTTTAGATGAAGATTCAATCGCAATCCTCACAAAGGGTTAAAAAACAAGTTCCTGCAGGAAGCGTCTTGTCGGGGGGGGGGGGGGGATGTCAGAGTGGACCAGCCTGTCAGACCATGGTCACGTGTGTCCACTAGCAGGCGAGAGATGCAGGAATTATAGTCTAGAAGTTTGAGACCGAGCAGAAGCAGCCATCAGCGGAATCTAGCATTAGCTCCCGGCTACCAATGTGCAGCTAAAATTATGTGGCGCCATTAGGGACATAATTCAGAATTACTTCTTAAATACACTACTAAAATGGTTTTCTCTCACACACAATACTGAAACACACATAAACGCGAGCTTTTCAGTAGTGTATGTAAGAGGTAATTCTGAATAATGTCCCTAATGGCCCCTCATAACACGACGAGTTGAGTTTATACCAAAAAGTTCTATTTTTGGTTTCATCCGACCACATGACATTCTCCCAATCCTCTGCTCGTCGTGTTTGGAGGAAGAAGAATACTGAGTTGCATCCCAAGAACACCATACCTACTGTGAAGCATGGGGGTGGGGAGCAATAAGTTTGAGAAGCCGAGCGGTGGATGCAGGTGCATTGTGACACTAAAGCACAGGTGCTAAACGTGCAAAGTGACGATAACAAAGCAGAATAAAACAAAGACTAACTGTGATATTCCCACTCTCGTTGGGTCGCCGTTTAGATGAAGATTCAATCGCAATCCTCACAAAGGGTTAAAAAACAAGTTCCTGCAGGAAGCGTCTTGTCGGGGGGGGGGATGTCAGAGTGGACCAGCCTGTCAGACCATGGTCACGTGTGTCCACTAGCAGGTGAGATGCAGGAATTATAGTCTAGAAGTTTGAGACCGAGCAGAAGCAGCCATCAGCGGAATCTAGCATTAGCTCCCGGCTACCAATGTGCAGCTAAAATTATGTGGCGCCATTAGGGACATAATTCAGAATTACTCCTTACATACACTACTGAAATGCTCTCACATAAACAAATGAAATGTTTTTCTCTCACACACACTACTGAAACACTCTTATACACGAGAGCTTTTCAGTAGTGTGTGTAAGAGGTAATTCTGAATAATGTCCCTAATGGCCCCACATAACACGACGAGTTGAGTTTATACCAAAAAGTTATATTTTTGGTTTCATCCGACCACATGACATTCTCCCAATCCTCTGCTCGTCGTGTTTGGAGGAAGAAGAATACTGAGTTGCATCCCAAGAACACCATGCCTACTGTGAAGCATGGGGGTGGAGCAATAAGTTTGAGAAGCCGAGCGGTGGATGCAGGTGCATTGTGACACTATAGCACAGGTGCTAAACGTGCAAAGTGACGATAACAAAGCAGAATAAAACAAAGACTAACCGTGATATTCCCACTCTCGTTGGGTCGCCGTTTAGATGAAGATTCAATCGCAATCCTCACAAAGGGTTAAAAAACAAGTACCTGCAGGAAGCGTCTTGTCGGGGGGGGATGTCAGAGTGGACCAGCCTGTCAGACCATGGCCACATGTGTCCACTAGCAGGCGAGAGATGCAGGAATTATAGTCTAGAAGTTTGAGACCGAGCAGAAGCAGCCATCAGCAGAATCTAGCATTAGCTCCCGGCTACCAATGTGCAGCTAAAATTATGTGGAGCCATTAGGGACATATTTCAGAATTACTCCTTACATACACTACTGAAATGCTCTCACGTAAACAACTGAAATGTTTTTCTCTCACACACACTACTGAAACACTCTTATACACGAGAGCTTTTCAGTAGTGTGTGTAAGAGGTCATTCTGAATAATGTCCCTAATGGCCCCTCATAACACGACGAGTTGAGTTTATACCAAAAAGTTCTATTTTTGGTTTCATCCGACCACATGACATTCTCCCAATCCTCTGCTCATCGTGTTTGGAGGAAGAAGAATACTGAGTTGCATCCCAAGAACACCATACCTACTGTGAAGCATGGGGGTGGAGCAATAAGTTTGAGAAGCCGAGCGGTGGATGCAGGTGCATTGTGACACTATAGCACAGGTGCTAAACGTGCAAAGTGACGATAACAAAGCAGAATAAAACAAAGACTAACTGTGATATTCCCACTCTCGCTGGTTCGCCGTTTAGATGAAGATTCAATCGCAATCCTCACAAAGGGTTAAAAAAACAAGTTCCTGCAGGAAGCGTCTTGTCGGGGGGGGGGGGGGATGTCAGAGTGGACCAGCCTGTCAGACCATGGTCACGTGTGTCCACTAGCAGGCGAGAGATGCACGAATTATAGTCTAGAAGTTTGAAACCGAGCAGAAGCAGCCATCAGCGGAATCTAGCATTAGCTCCCGGCTACCAATGTGCAGCTAAAATTATGTGGGGCCATTAGGGACATAATTCAGAATTACTTCTTAAATACACTACTAAAATGTTTTTCTCTCACACACACTACTGAAACACTCTTATACACGAGAGCTTTTCAGTAGTGTGTGTAAGAGGTAATTCTGAATAATGTCCCTAATGGCCCCTCATAACACGACGAGTTGAGTTTATACCAAAAAGTTCTATTTTTGGTTTCATCCGACCACATGACATTCTCCCAATCCTCTGCTCATCGTGTTTGGAGGAAGAAGAATACTGAGTTGCATCCCAAGAACACCATACCTACTGTGAAGCATGGGGGTGGAGCAATAAGTTTGAGAAGCCGAGCGGTGGATGCAGGTGCATTGTGACACTAAAGCACAGGTGCTAAACGTGCAAAGTGACGATAACAAAGCAGAATAAAACAAAGACTAACTGTGATATTCCCACTCTCGTTGGGTCGCCGTTTAGATGAAGATTCAATCGCAATCCTCACAAAGGGTTAAATACCAAGTTCCTGCAGGAAGCGTCTTGTCGGGGGGGGGGGATGTCAGAGTGGACCAGCCTGTCAGACCATGGCCACATGTGTCCACTAGCAGGTGAGAGATGCAGGAATTATAGTCTAGAAGTTTGAGACCGAGCAGAAGCAGCCATCAGCGGAATCTAGCATTAGCTCCCGGCTACCAATGTGCAGCTAAAATTATGTGGCGCCATTAGGGACATAATTCAGAATTACTCCTTACATACACTACTGAAATGCTCTCACATAAACAAATGAAATGTTTTTCTCTCACACACACTACTGAAACACTCTTATACACGAGAGCTTTTCAGTAGTGTGTGTAAGAGGTAATTCTGAATAATGTCCCTAATGGCCCCTCATAACACGACGAGTTGAGTTTATACCAAAAAGTTCTATTTTTGGTTTCAACTGACCACATGACATTCTCCCAATCCTCTGCTCGTGGTGTTTGGAGGAAGAAGAATACTGAGTTGCATCCCAAGAACACCATACCTACTGTGAAGCATGGGGGTGGAGCAATAAGTTTGAGAAGCCGAGCGGTGGATGCAGGTGCATTGTGACACTAAAGCACAGGTGCTAAACGTGCAAAGTGACGATAACAAAGCAGAATAAAACAAAGACTAACTGTGATATTCCCACTCTCGTTGGGTCGCCGTTTAGATGAAGATTCAATCGCAATCCTCACAAAGGGTTAAATACCAAGTTCCTGCAGGAAGCGTCTTGTCGGGGGGGGGGGATGTCAGAGTGGACCAGCCTGTCAGACCATGGCCACATGTGTCCACTAGCAGGTGAGAGATGCAGGAATTATAGTCTAGAAGTTTGAGACCGAGCAGAAGCAGCCATCAGCGGAATCTAGCATTAGCTCCCGGCTACCAATGTGCAGCTAAAATTATGTGGCGCCATTAGGGACATAATTCAGAATTACTCCTTACATACACTACTGAAATGCTCTCACATAAACAAATGAAATGTTTTTCTCTCACACACACTACTGAAACACTCTTATACACGAGAGCTTTTCAGTAGTGTGTGTAAGAGGTAATTCTGAATAATGTCCCTAATGGCCCCTCATAACACGACGAGTTGAGTTTATACCAAAAAGTTCTATTTTTGGTTTCAACTGACCACATGACATTCTCCCAATCCTCTGCTCGTGGTGTTTGGAGGAAGAAGAATACTGAGTTGCATCCCAAGAACACCACACCTACTGTGAAGCATGGGGGTGGAGCAATAAGTTTGAGAAGCCGAGCGGTGGATGCAGGTGCATTGTGACACTAAAGCACAGGTGCTAAACGTGCAAAGTGACGATAACAAAGCAGATTAAAAGAAAGACTAACTGTGATATTCCCACTCTCGTTGGGTCGCCGTTTAGATGAAGATTCAATCGCAATTCTCACAAAGGGTTAAAAAACAAGTTCCTGCAGGAAGCGTCTTGTCGGGGGGTGGGGGGGGTGTCAGAGTGGACCAGCCTGTCAGACCATGGCCACATGTGTCCACTAGCAGGTCAGAGATGCAGGAATTATAGTCTAGAAGTTTGAGACCGAGCAGAAGCAGCCATCAGCAGAATCTAGCATTAGCTCCCGGCTACCAATGTGCAGCTAAAATTATGTGGCGCCATTAGGGACATATTTCAGAATTACTCCTTACATAGACTACTGAAATGCTCTCACATAAACAACTGAAATGTTTTTCTCTCACACACACTACTGAAACACTCTTATACACGAGAGCTTTTCAGTAGTGTGTGTAAGAGGTAATTCTGAATAATGTCCCTAATGGCCCCTCATAACACGACGAGTTGAGTTTATACCAAAAAGTTCTATTTTTGGTTTCATCCGACCACATGACATTCTCCCAATCCTCTGCTCGTCGTGTTTGGAGGAAGAAGAATACTGAGTTGCATCCCAAGAACACCATGCCTACTGTGAAGCATGGGGGTGGAAACATCATGCTTTGGGGCTGTTTTTCTGCTAAGGGGACAGGACGATTGATCCGTGTTAAGGAAAGAATGAATGGGGCCATGTATCGTGAGATTTGGAGCCAGTCTTAAAAGTACTTATTTTCCAACATAATTCACAAATAAATTCTTTAAAATTCCTACAATGTGAATTCCTGGATTTTTTTTTCACATTCTGTCTGTCACAGTTGAAGTGTACCTATGATGAAAATGACAGACCTCTGTCATCATTTTAAGTGGGAGAACTTGCACAATCGCTGGCTGACTAAATACTTTTTTTTGCCCCACTGTATATAAAAGTATGTATATTTATATGTACATATATTTATGCATGTATGTTTATATGTATATATATATTTGTATGGATATATGTATGTATTTTTATATATATGCATGTATGTTATATATATAAAAGCTATATCTATATATGTATATTTGTATATGTATGTATATTAATGTATGTATATGTATGTTTATATACATGTATGTACTGTATATATATACATATGTATATATATGTATATATGCATATATGTGCATATGTATTTATACATGTAAATGTATATTTAAATATACACATGTATGTATACATATATATGTATTTATTTATACTGTAGTGAAGTGAAGTGAATTATATTTATATAGCGCTTTTCTCTAGTGACTCAAAGCACTTTTACATAGTGAAACCCAATATCTAAGTTACATTTAAACCAGTGGTGGGTGGCACTGGGAGCAGGTGGGTAAAGTGTCTTGCCCAAGGACACAACGGCATTGACTAGGATGGCGGAAGCGGGAATCGAACCTGCAACCCTTTAAGTTGCTGGCACGGCCGCTCTACCAACCGAGCTATGCCGTAGATAGAGGTTCCGCAGCCTCCGTAGCAGAACCTCCAGGTTGTGTAACAGCTTCTTCCCCCGGGCCGTAAGACTCTTGAACGCATCATAATAATCCCCTCATTTCCCTCCAAAAATGTGTGAAGTGGCTGGAATATAAAGACAATATAACATACATCCATAAACCTGGATGCATGTGCAAAAGTGCGATATATTATATTTATCTGTACAGTCATCTATTGATTTTTATCTGCACCTTATTGCTCCTTTATCCTGCTCTACCATGAGCAAATGCAACGCAATTTCGTCCTTATCTGTACTGTAAAGTTTACATTTGGATGAAAATAAAAAGGAAGTCGAAGTCTATATATATATATACATATATATATGTCAATGGCATACAAATATGAATTAATATTGTACTGTAGACGTCCAGTCATTGATTAATCATTAATTGAGCTCAGGTTGACCTTGTGTGATATTAGAATATTTTATTCATGGGAGAGGATCCCTGCACTCCATGGAAGAAGATCATAAATGTGATCAGCTGCATGCGGGTCACTGGATCAGTCGTGAAAACAAGTTATTAATATTGTTCATAAAGACAACTTAACTCTCCAAGTACCACCTTAAAGACCAACATTAAATACAGTAGTGTAGTACACCTAAGTATTCATTAAGTACCACCTTAAAGACCAACATTAAATACAGTAGTGTAGTACACCTAAGTATTCATTAAGTACCACCATAATGACAACTTTAAAGTACAGTAGTGTAGTAGACCTAAGTATTCATTAAGTACCACCATAATGACAACATTAAAGTACAGTAGCGTAGTAGACGTAAGTATTCATTAAGCACCACCATAATGACCAACATTAAATACAGTAGTGTAGTAGACTAAAGTATTCATTAAGCACCACCATGATGACAACATTAATGTACAGTAGTGTAGTAGACCCAAGTATTCATTAAGTACCACCATAATGACAACATTAAATACAGTAGTATAGTAGACTAAAGTATTCATTAAGTACCACCATAATGACCAACATTAAATACAGTAGTGTAGCAGACCTAAGTATTCATTAAGTACCACCATAATGACAACATTAAACACAGTAGTGTAGTAGACTAAAGTATTCATTAAGTACCACCATGATGACAACATTAATGTACAGTGGTGTAGTAGACATAAGTATTCATTAAGTCCCACCATAATGACAACATTAAATACAGTAGTGTAGTAGGCCTAAGTATTCATTAAGTACCACCATAAAGACCAACATTAACATACAGTAGTGTAGTAGACCTAAGTATTCATTAAGTACCACCATAATGACAACATTAAATACAGTAGTGTAGTAGGCCTAAGTATTCATTAAGTACCACCATAAAGACCAACATTAACATACAGTAGTGTAGTAGACCTAAGTATTCATTAAGTACCACGATAATGACCAACATTAAAATACAGTACTGTAATAGACCAAAAGTATTCATCAAGTACCACTATAATGACAACATTAATATACAGTAGTGTAGTAGACCTAAGCATTCATTAAGTACCACCATAATGACAACATTAAAGTACAGTGGCGTAGTAGACCTAAGTATACATTAAGTACCACCATAATGACAACATTAAATACAGTAGTGCTGTAGACCTAAGCATTCATTAAGTACCACCATAATGACAACATTAAATACAGTAGTGTTGTAGACTAAAGTATTCATTAAGCACCACCATGATGACAACATTAATGTACAGTAGTGTAGTAGACCCAAGTATTCATTAAGTACCACCATAATGACAACATTAAAGTACAGTAGCGTAGTTGACGTAAGTATTCATTAAGTACCACCATAATGACAAGATTAAAGTACAGTAGCGTAGTAGACGTAAGTATTCATTAAGTACCACCATAATGACCAACATTAAATACAGTAGTGTAGTAGACCTAAGTATTCATTAAGTACCACCATAATGACCAACATTAAATACAGTAGTGTAGTAGACCTAAGTATTCATTAAGTACCACCATAATGAACAACATTAAATACAGTAGTGTAGTAGACCTAAGTATTCATTAAGTACCACCATAATGACAACATTAAATAGAGTAGTGTAGTAGACCTAAGTATTCATTAAGTACCACCATAATGACAACATTAAATACAGTAGTGTAGCAGACCTAAGTATTCATTAAGTACCACCATAATGACAACATTAAATACAGTAGTGTAGTAGACCGAAGTATTCATTAAGTACCACCATAATGACAAGATTAAATACAGTAGTGTAGCAGACCTAAGTATTCATTAAGTACCACCATAATGACAACATTAAATACAGTAGTGTAGTAGACTAAAGTATTCATTAAGTACCACCATGATGACAACATTAATGTACAGTGGTGTAGTAGGCCTAAGTATTCATTAAGTACCACCATAAAGACCAACATTAACATACAGTAGTGTAGTAGACCTAAGTATTCATTAAGTACCACCATAATGACAACATTAAATACAGTAGTGTAGTAGGCCTAAGTATTCATTAAGTACCACCATAAAGACCAACATTAACATACAGTAGTGTAGTAGACCTAAGTATTCAATAAGTACCACGATAATGACCAACATTAAAATACAGTACTGTAATAGACCAAAAGTATTCATCAAGTACCACTATAATGACAACATTAATATACAGTAGTGTAGTAGACCTAAGTATTCATTAAGTCCCACCATAATGACAACATTAATATACAGTAGTGTAGTAGACCTAAGTATTCATTAAGTACCACCATAATGACAACATTAATATACAGTAGTGTAGTAGACCTAAGTATTCATTAAGTACCACCATAATGACAACATTAAAGTACAGTGGCATAGTAGACCTAAGTATACATTAAGTACCACCATAATGACAACATTAAAATACAGTAGTGTAGTAGACCTAAGTATTCATTAAGTACCACCATAATGACAACATTAAAGTACAGTGGCGTAGTAGACCTAAGTATACATTAAGTACCACCATAATGACAACATTAAAATACAGTAGTGTAGTAGACGTAAGTATTCATTAAGTACCACCATAATGACAACATTAAAGTACAGTAGCGTAGTAGACGTAAGTATTCATTAAGTACCACCATAATGACCAACATTAAATACAGTAGTGTAGTAGACCTAAGTATTCATTAAGTACCACCTTAAAGACCAACATTAACATACAGTAACGTAGTAGGCCTAAGTAGTCATTAAGTACCACCATAAAGACCAACATTAAATACAGTAGTGTAGTAGACCTAAGTATTCATTAAGTACCACCATAATGACAACATTAAATACAGTAGTGTAGTAGACCTAAGTATTCATTAAGTACCACCATAATGACACCATGAAATACAGTAGTGTAGTAGACTAAAGTATTCATTAAGCACCCCCATGATGACAACATTAATGTACAGTAGTGTAGTAGGCCTAAGTATTCATTAAGTACCACCATAATGACAACATTAAAGTACAGTAGTGTAGAAGACCTAAGTATTCATTAAGTACCACCATAATGACAACATTAAAGTACAGTGGCGTAGTAGACCTAAGTATACATTAAGTACCACCATAATGACAACATTAAAATACAGTAGTGTAGTAGACCTAAGTATTCATTAAGTACCACCATAATGACAACATTAAATACAGTAGTGTAGTAGACTAAAGTATTCATTAAGTACCACCATAATGACAACATTAACATACAGTGGTGTAGTAGGCCTAAGTATTCATTAAGTACCACCATAATGTGAGTGTAGTAATGTGAGCACTAGAACTGGGTGTAGTAATGTGAACACTAGACTTGAGTGTAGTAATGTGAGCACTAGACTTGAGTGTAGTAATGTGAGCACTAGACTTGAGTGCAGTAATGTGAGCACTAGACTTGAGTGTAGTAATGTGAGCACTAGACTTGAGTGCAGTAATGTGAGCACTAGACTTGAGTGCAGTAATGTGAGCACTAGACTTGAGTGTAGTAATGTGAGCACTAGACTTGAGTGCAGTAATGTGAGCACTAGACTTGAGTGTAGTAATGTGAGCACTAGAACTGGGTGTAGTAATGTGAGCACTAGACTTGAGTGCAGTAATGTGACCACTAGACTTGAGTGTAGTAATGTGAGCACTAGACTTGAGTGCAGTAATGTGAGCACTAGACTTGAGTGCAGTAATGTGAGCACTAGACTTGAGTGCAGTAATGTGAGCACTAGACTTGAGTGCAGTAATGTGAGCACTAGACTTGAGTGCAGTAATGTGAGCACTAGACTTGAGTGTAGTAATGTGAGCACTAGAACTGGGTGTAGTAATGTGAGCACTAGACTTGAGTGTAGTAATGTGAGCACTAGACTTGAGTGTAGTAATGTGAGCACTAGAACTGGGTGTAGTAATGTGAGCACTAGGCTTGAGTGCAGTAATGTGAGCACTAGGCTTGAGTGCAGTAACGTGAGCACTAGACTTAAGTGCAGTAACGTGAGCACTAGACTTGAGTGTAGTAATGTGAGCACTAGACTTGAGTGCAGTAATGTGAGCACTAGACTTGAGTCAAGTGACGTGAGCACTAGACTTGAGTGTAGTGATGTGAGCACTAGACTTGAGTGTAGTAATGTGAGCACTAGACTTGAGTGCAGTGATGTGAGCACTAGACTTGAGTGTAGTAATGTGAGCACTAGACTTGAGTGCAGTAACGTGAGAACTAGACTTGAGTGTAGTAATGTGAGCACTAGACTTGAGTGTAGTAACGTGAGCACTAGACTTGAGTGTAGTAATGTGAGCACTAGAACTGGGTGTAGTAATGTGAGCACTAGACTTGAGTGTAGTAATGTGAGCACTAGAACTGGGTGCAGTAATGTGAGCACTAGACTTGAGTGTAGTAACGTGAACACTAGAACTGGGTGTAGTAATGTGAGCACTAGACTTGAGTGTAGTAATGTGAGCACTAGAACTGGGTGTAGTAATGTGAGCACTAGACTTGAGTGCAGTAATGTGAGCACTAGACTTGAGTGTAGTAATGTGAGCACTAGACTTGAGTGCAGTAATGTGAGCACTAGACTTGAGTGCAGTAATGTGAGCACTAGACTTGAGTGTAGTAATGTGAGCACTAGACTTGAGTGTAGTAATGTGAGCACTAGACTTGAGTGTAGTAATGTGAGCACTAGACTTGAGTGTAGTAATGTGAGCACTAGACTTGAGTGCAGTAATGTGAGCACTAGACTTGAGTGTAGTAATGTGAGCACTAGACTTGAGTGCAGTAATGTGAGCACTAGACTTGAGTGTAGTAATGTGAGCACTAGACCTGAGTGTAGTAATGTGAGCACTAGACTTGAGTGTAGTAATGTGAGCACTAGACTTGAGTGTAGTAATGTGAGCACTAGACTTGAGTGCAGTAATGTGAGCACTAGACTTGAGTGTAGTAATGTGAGCACTAGACTTGAGTGCAGTAATGTGAGCACTAGAACTGGGTGTAGTAATGTGAGCACTAGAACTAGGTGTAGTAATGTGAGCACTAGACTTGAGTGTAGTAATGTGAGCACTAGACTTGAGTGCAGTAATGTGAGCACTAGAACTAGGTGTAGTAATGTGAGCACTAGACTTGAGTGCAGTAATGTGAGCACTAGACTTGAGTGTAATAATGTGAGCACTAGACTTGAGTGCAGTAATGTGAGCACTAGACTTGAGTGCAGTAATGTGAGCACTAGACTTGAGTGTAGTAATGTGAGCACTAGACTTGAGTGCAGTAATGTGAGCACTAGAACTAGGTGTAGTAATGTGAGCACTAGACTTGAGTGCAGTAATGTGAGCACTAGACTTGAGTGTAGTAATGTGAGCACTAGACTTGAGTGCAGTAATGTGAGCACTAGACTTGAGTGTAGTAATGTGAGCACTAGACTTGAGTGTAGTAATGTGAGCACTAGAACTGGGTGTAGTAAAGTGAGCACTAGACTTGAGTGCAGTAATGTGAACACTAGACTTGAGTGCAGTAATGTGAGCACTAGACTTGAGTGCAGTAATGTGAGCACTAGACTTGAGTGTAGTAATGTGAGCACTAGACTTGAGTGCAGTAATGTGAGCACTAGACTTGAGTGCAGTAATGTGAGCACTAGACTTGAATGTAGTAATGTGAGCACTAGACTTGAGTGCAGTAATGTGAGCACTAGACTTGAGTGTAGTAATGTGAGCACTAGACTTGAGTGTAGTAATGTGAGCACTAGACTTGAGTGCAGTAACGTGAGAACTAGATTTGAGTGTAGTAATGTGAGCACTAGACTTGAGTTCAGTAATGTGAGCACTAGACTTGAGTGTAGTAATGTGAGCACTAGAACTGGGTGTAGTAATGTGAGCACTAGACTTGAGTGTAGTAATGTGAGCACTAGAACTGGGTGCAGTAATGTGAGCACTAGACGTGAGTGTAGTAACGTGAACACTAGAACTGGGTGTAGTAATGTGAGCACTAGACTTGAGTGTAGTAATGTGAGCACTAGACTTGAGTGCAGTAATGTGAGCACTAGACTTGAGTGTAGTAATGTGAGCACTAGACTTGAGTGCAGTAATGTGAGCACTAGACTTGAGTGCAGTAATGTGAGCACTAGACTTGAGTGTAGTAATGTGAGCACTAGACTTGAGTGTAGTAATGTGAGCACTAGACTTGAGTGTAGTAATGTGAGCACTAGACTTGAGTGTAGTAATGTGAGCACTAGACTTGAGTGCAGTAATGTGAGCACTAGACTTGAGTGTAGTAATGTGAGCACTAGACTTGAGTGCAGTAATGTGAGCACTAGACTTGAGTGTAGTAATGTGAGCACTAGACTTGAGTGTAGTAATGTGAGCACTAGACTTGAGTGTAGTAATGTGAGCACTAGACTTGAGTGTAGTAATGTGAGCACTAGACTTGAGTGCAGTAATGTGAGCACTAGACTTGAGTGTAGTAATGTGAACACTAGACTTGAGTGTAGTAACGTGAGCACTAGAACTGAGTGTAGTAATGTGAGCACTAGACTTGAGTGCAGTAATGTGAGCACTAGACTTGAGTGTAGTAATGTGAGCACTAGACTTGAGTGCAGTAATGTGAGCACTAGACTTGAGTGTAGTAACGTGAGCACTAGACTTGAGTGCAGTAATGTGAGCACTAGACTTGAGTGCATTAATGTGAGCACTAGACTTGAGTGCAGTAATGTGAGCACTAGACTTGAGTGTAGTAATGTAAGCACTAGACTTGAGTGTAGTAATGTGAGCAGTAGACTTGAGTGCAGTAATGTGAGCACTAGACTTGAGTGCAGTAATGTGAGCACTAGACTTGAGTGTAGTAATGTGAGCACTAGACTTGAGTGCAGTAATGTGAGCACCAGAC
The DNA here is from genome assembly GCF_033978795.1 of Nerophis ophidion. Classification (NCBI taxonomy): domain Eukaryota; kingdom Metazoa; phylum Chordata; class Actinopteri; order Syngnathiformes; family Syngnathidae; genus Nerophis; species Nerophis ophidion. The sequence goes on along the minus strand of NC_084631.1, from coordinate 39,488,138 downwards.
TTGAGTGCAGTAATGTGAGCACTAGACTTGAGTGCAGTAATGTGGGCACTAGAACTGGGTGTAGTAATGTGAACACTAGACTTGAGTGTAGTAACGTGAGCACTAGAACTGAGTGTAGAAATGTGAGCACTAGACTTGAGTGTAGTAACGTGAGCACTAGAACTGAGTGTAGTAATGTGAGCACTGGACTTGAGTGCAGTAATGTGAGCACTAGACTTGAGTGTAGTAATGTGAGCACTAGAACTGGGTGTAGTAATGTGAACACTAGACTTGAGTGTAGTAACGTGAGCACTAGAACTGAGTGTAGAAATGTGAGCACTAGACTTGAGTGTAGTAACGTGAGCACTAGAACTGAGTGTAGTAATGTGAGCACTGGACTTGAGTGCAGTAATGTGAGCACTAGACTTGAGTGTAGTAATGTGAGCACTAGAACTGGGTGTAGTAATGTGAACACTAGACTTGAGTGTAGTAACGTGAGCACTAGAACTGAGTGTAGTAATGTGAGCACTGGACTTGAGTGCAGTAATGTGAGCACTAGACTTGAGTGTAGTAATGTGAGCACTAGACTTGAGTGTAGTAATATGAACACTAGACTTGAGTGCAGTAATGTGAGCACTAGACTTGAGTGTAGTAATGTGAGCACTAGACTTGAGTGCAGTAATGTGAGCACTAGAACTGGGTGTAGCAACGTGACCCACCGCTGCTGCTCACTACTCCCCTCACCTGCCAGGGTGAAAATACAAATAAAAATACGTCACTGAACACTTGGCCGGAGAATAAAACATTTTAGTGTCATTTCAAGTAAGAAATGATTGTATTATTAATGTTGACGAGTAAATCCTCATCATTAGTCAGCAAAAATGTTCTCCCCCCATAATCAATATAAGTAGGTGGTTCCATTCCAAGTAGCAGATGGGCGACAGGATGTTGGTGCCAAGAGTCCAGTAAAAGTACCCCCCCCCCCCCACCCCACCCCGCCCCTGCCCTACAAGCGACCCTTTAGTCATTTCACAGCTATTAACTTGCTAAAAGAACGTGTCAGCCGCCGCTCATGTGCGGACCGCCACTACAAATTGGTTGAACATCTGTCATGCTTGGCCTCTTCTCACTGCGGCGACCCGGCCGCCGCCAGGAATTACGGCCGCCGTTAATAAAGAAATGGTCGCGTCCCGGATGGAGGAAGTGGAAGGTTTCGGCAGACTTCGGGTATTTTGAAAACGGGCTTCGAGGAAACTGTTTGCAAATCTTCCGACGTTCAAAGATTACGCGGGGAAACTGACTCCATTGACATCTGATCCTTCCGGGTTGTCATTCCAGAATTTACACCATTGTCAATACTTATAATTATTATCAAGGCTGAACCCATGTGTGGAGAGGCGGAGCCAACGTTCCGACATACGGGCAGGACACGCTGGAGCCCGGCCCAAGATGGCGGCGAGGAGGCGGCGACGGCGAGCAAGCGGCGAGGCGAAGCCTCAATCAAGATCAGGTGCGTAGATCACGCACCTGGGGACAATCATGCAATCCTCTCGCACTGGTTCAAAGGGCGGCGGCCGTGAACGTCGGGGAGAGAGGCGGAGAGACTGGATGAAGCAGGAGTAACGCAAAGAGAGAGAGAAGTAGAGCCGAAGACAGACGACGAGCAAGCGGAAAAGAGGAGCGGAAAGGCGACCTGGACTGAGGTGTTTATTGAAAAATAAACAAAGTCAAACTGCTCGAAGTAATGTCCTTCCTTGGTGGTCCTGGGAACCCGCAAGACGACGGCTTGAGATCGTCACATCATGTACTTTATTTACATTTATTGAAAAATGGGCTTCACGGTGGAAGAGGGGTTAGTGCGTCTGCCTCACAATACGAAGTTCCTGCAGTCCTGGGTTCAAATCCAGGCTCGGGATCTTTCTGTGTGGAGTTTGCGTGTTCTCCCCATGAATGTGTGGGTTCCCTCCGGGTACTCCGGCTTCCTCCCACTTCCAAAGACATGCACCTGGGGATAGGCCCCGCCCACTTCCAAAGACATGCACCTGCGGATAAGACCCTCCCACCTCCAAAGACATGCACCTGGGGATAGGCCCCTCCCACCTCCAAAGACATGCACCTGGGGATAGGCCCCTCCCACCTCCAAAGACATGCACCTGGGGATAGGCCCCTCCCACCTCCAAAGACATGCACCTGGGGATAGGCCCCTCCCACCTCCAAAGACATGCACCTGGGGATAGGCCCCTCCCACCTCCAAAGACATGCACCTGGGGATAGGTTGATTGGCAACTCTAAATGGTCCCTAGTGTGTGAATGTGAGTGTGAATGTTGTCTGTCTATCTGTGTTGGCCCTGCGATGAGGTGGCGACTTGTCCAGAGTGTACCCCGCCTTCCGCCCGATTGTAGCTGAGATAGGCGCCAGCGCCCCCCGCGACCCCAAAAGGGAATAAGCGGTAGAAAATGGATGGATGGTGTTCAAAGTGTCAAGTATCTAAAAGGTTCCTCGAATCCTGACATTATTTTATAGTTGTGGACCTAAGAATGAAAAAATAGTTTGAACACCTCTCCTTTAGCTCCAAAATCAATCAATCAATCAATGTTTATTTATATAGCCCTCAATCACAAGTGTCTCAAAGGGCTGCACGAGCCACAATGACATCCTCGGTCCAGAGCCCACATACAGGGCGGTATAGCTCGGTTGGTAGAGTGGCTGTGCCAGCAACTTAAAGGGTTTCAGGTTCGATCCCCGTGGATTCCTCTAATCCTGACATTATGTTTTATTTGTGGACCTAAGAATGAAAAAATTGTTTGAACACCCCTCCTTTAGCTCTAAAATCAATCAATCAATCAATCAATGTTTATTTATATAGCCCTCAATCACAAGTGTCTCAAAGGGCTGCACAAGCCACAACGACATCCTCGGTCCAGAGCCCACATACAGGGCGGTATAGCTCGGTTGGTAGAGTGGCTGTGCCAGCAACTTAAAGGGTTTCAGGTTCGATCCCCAGGGATTCCTCTAATCCTGACATTATGTTTTAGTTGTGGACCTAAGAATGAAAAAATAGTTTGAACACCTCTCCTTTAGCTCCAAAATCAATCAATCAATCAATGTTTATTTATATAGCCCTCAATCACAAGTGTCTCAAAGGGCTGCACAAGCCACAACGACATCCTCGGTCCAGAGCCCACATACAGGGCGGTATAGCTCGGTTGGTGGAGTGGCTGTGCCAGCAACTTGAGGGTTTCAGGTTCGATCCCTGGGGATTCCTCTAATCCTGACCTTATCTTATAGTTTTGGACCTAAGAATGAAAAAAATGTTCAATGTATTTTGATACTTTTCTAAATAAAGGGGACTGCAAAGAATGTCATTATTGACTTTATGCGAACAAACATGAAACATGTTTATCATTGTAATTTAGTCCTTAAATAAAATGTTGAACATACTAGACAACTTGTCTTTTAGTAGTAAGTAAACAAACAAAGATTCCTAATTAGTATGCAGTAACATTTTGTGTCTTTTATACACCTATTATTTTGTTTACATTATGAGGGACAAACTGTAAAAATTGATTATTAATCTACTTGTTCATTTACTGTTAATATCTGCTTATTTTCTGTTTTAATAAGTTCAATCTACACGTCTGGTAAAAAATAATAATCACTTATTCTTAGTTTATTATTAGTTTGGGGGATACTACCAATACCAAGTAGTTACAGGGTCAAACAATGGTCATATTAAAGTCATCCCGTGTTGAAGGATGTATTTCTTGGGTTTATAAACAATCAAAAATGACAAAATAGTTTGTGAAACAAAATAATATCAATGTAATCATCGTAGTATCTACTAAATACACTCTTCTACTTGGTATCATTACAGGCAATCTCTGCTTGTCCAGCCCGATACCATTTTTTTGGTAACGGAACCTAAATGTATTTCGATACTTTTCAATGCTTTTTTATTTCAATGTAAAAAATTGTATTATCTTTATTTAAACAAAAATGTTAGTGTACATGAAACATGTTTATTATTGTCATTTAGTCTGTAAATAAAATGTTGAACATACTAGACAACTTGTCTTTTAGTAGTAAGTAAACAAACAAAGACTGCTAATTAGTCTGCAGTAACATATTGTGTCATTTTTACACTTATTATTTTGTAAATGAGGGACAAACTGTAAAAATTGATTATTAATCTACTTGTTCATTTACTGTTAATATCTGCTTATTTTCTGTTTTAACAAGTTCTATCTACACATCTGGTAAAATATAATAATGACTTATTCTTAGTTTATTATTGGTTTGGGTGATACTACCAATACCAAGTAGTTACAGGGTCATACATTGGTCATATTAAAGTCATCCCGTGTTGAAGGATGTATTTCTTGGGTTTATAAACAATCAAAAATGATAAAATAGTTTGTGAAACGAAAAAATATCAATATAAATACAGTCTTGTACTTGGTATCATTACAGTCAATATCTGCTTGTCCCGCCCGATACCATTATTTTGGTGACGGAACCTAAATGTATTTTGATATTTTTCAATGCTTTTTTTTTCAATGTAAAAATTGTTATTTTTATTTGAATAAACAATGTTAGTGTTCATGAAACATGTTTATTATTGTCATTTAGTCTGTAAATAAAATGTTGAACATACTAGACAACTTGTCTTTTAGTAGTAAGTAAACAAACAAAGACTCCTAATTAGTATGCAGTAACATTTTGTGTCATTTATACACCTATTATTTTGTTTACGTTATGAGGGACAAACTGTAAAAATTGATTATTAATCTACTTGTTCATTTACTGTTAATATCTGCTTATTTTCTCTTTTAACAAGTTCTATCTACACGTCTGGTAAAATATAATAATCACTTATTCTTAGTTTATTATTAGTTTGGGTGATACTACCAATACCAAGTAGTTACAGGGTCATACATTGGTCATATTAAAGTCATCCCATGTTGAAGGATGTATTTCTTGGGTTTATAAACAATCAAAAATGACAAAATAGTTTGTGAAACGAAAAAATATCAATATAAATACAGTCTTGTACTTGGTATCATTACAGTCAATATCTGCTTGTCCCGCCCGATACCATTATTTTGGTGACGGAACCTAAATGTATTTTGATACTTTTCAATGCTTTTTTTTTCAATGTAAAACATTATTTTTATTTAAACAAAAAATGTTAGTGTACATGAAACAAATGTTTATTATTGTCATTTAGTCCTTAAATAAAACCGTGAACTAAAAGTATCATGGCTTGTGTTTAAATGTGTTTACACTTGTTTTAGTCCCACAAAGCAGGAGGAAAGAGTCACCAATAATCCATCCTTCAAAGGGGAATCATCCCTAAAATGTTGAGTTGACTTCCACCAGGCTTTAGTCTGATCCCCATTGTCCGCTCCTCCATTTGCTTCAGACGGCCGACCAGATTAGGGGCCACCAGGCTTTTAGAGCCCCACAAGTCTGCCCATGCACCCCAAAAGAGGATTATTCTATATATTTATTATGTTTGTGCTCCCGTTGTCCGCACCATTGCACCGAGAAACCGGGTCATCGTCTTTAAAGCTATTTTTAGCACGCTCGACGTTACATTAGTGATTAGTGACCAGGGTCTGGTTGGAGAGGAAAAAACCTTGAAGAAAACCTGGAATGATTATTAGGTGATATTATGTCACACATAAATGAGAACGCTGCAGGACTGCTTGTATCGCACATGATACACACAAGTGAACACACTGCAGGACTGCTTGTATCGCACATGATATCACACACAAGTATACATGCTGCAGGACTGCTTGTATCGCACATGATATCCCACACAAGTAAATATGCTGGAGGCCTGCTTGTATCGCACATGATATCACACACAAGTAAATACACTGCAGGACCGCTTGTATCACACATGATATCACACAAGTAAACAAGCTGCATGACTGCGTGTATCGCACATGATATCACACACAAGTATACACGTTGCAAGACTGTTTATATTGTACATGATATCAAACACAAGTGAACACGCTGCAGGACCGCTTTGTATCACACATGATATCCCACACAAGTATACATGCTGCAGGACTGCTTGTATCGCACATGATATCCCACACAAGTATACATTCTGCAGGACTGCTTGTATCGCACATGATATCCCACACAAGTAAATATGCTGCAGGCCTGCTTGTATCGCACATGATATCACACACAAGTAAACACGCTGCAGGACTGCTTGAATCGCACATGATATCAAACCAGTGAACTCGCTGCAGGACTGCCTGCCTCGCACATGGTATCACACACAATCAAACATGCTGCACGACTGCTTGTATCGCACATGGTATCACACACAATCAAATACGCTGCAGGACTGCTTGAATTGCACATGATATCAAACAAATTAACACGCTGTAGGACTGCTTGTATCGCACATGGTATCACACACAAGTAAATACACTGCATATATATATATATAAATATATATATTTACATATATTTACACACACATATATATAAATGTGTGTGTATACATACATATACACACACATATACATATATACATACATACATATATATATATATATATACATACATACATATATATATATATATATACACATACATACATATATATATATATACACATACATACATATATATATATATATATATATACACACATATACATACACACACACACATATAAATATACACACATATATATATATATATATATATATATATATATATATATATATATATATATATATATATATGGTTGGGTACAGGCAGGCGTACAGCGTGGTGATTGGCTCATGTGTTACCTAGGAGGTGTTTCCGTCTGTGGCGGCATGTTGAAATGATTTCACTGCGCTTGTTGAGGGATGACAGATCTGGATGATATATAATAAACAGTTTCTCTTTTAAACATAAGTTGCATATTTTATTATTATATATCATCCAGATTTATTATTCATCATCCAGAACTGTTTATTATATATCATCCAGATCTGTCATCCCTCAACAAGCGCAGTGAAATCATTTCAACTTGCCGCCACAGACGGAAACACCTCCTAGGTAACACATGAGCCAATCACCACGCCCCTACGCCTGCCTGTACCCACCCACTCTGTGCCCTATATAAACTATTGTATGTGAATGCTTCCATTAAAATCTCCTGATGATTGAGGGAACCCCTCATGAAACACTTCTGTAGAGATGAAGTAGTCTTGTGATTTTTCCCACACCTACCACGGTATCGAGCACTATTCTCTGGATAATCCAATCAAGACATATATACATACACACACACACATATATATGTGTATTTATACACACACGCATATGTGTATGTGTGTGTGCATTGTGTGTTGTTTGTAAAACAGGGTGTGTGTGATGCATCAGTGCAGTAGCACTGCGTAGAAGTGCTTGTAGTTAGCACATGTTACATGTTGCATGTTTCATGTTGCTTCTGCCTGCTACTGTCTGCTTTCAACTACAGCCACCAGCTAGCCCTCCTTATGGGGGGTGAAAAGAGGAGCCAAGCGCTTAAACCTCCTCTTGCCGGTACACAGTCTCTCCACCACCAAGACTCCTACAGTGCCTCCTTGTGGCCACACAAGGTAACTGAGACCTCGTGGTCCCAGGCTAAACTGTAGATCAGGGGTGCCCATTACGTCGATCGCGAGCTACCAGTCGACCGCGGGGGGTGTGTCAGTCCATCTCCAGCCAGGCTTTTAAAAAAAATAGACCTAAAAATGAGTGATCATCAATCTTCACCAAGACGTCACTTAAATGACATTCACGGTACCGGAGGGTCTTGTGAGATGACGCTGGCTGCTGCAAGATCATTATTATGAAAATATGACCGAGAGGAAGGCGAGAAACACTTTTTATTTCAACAGACTCTCGCGCCGTACCTTCCGTCAAAACTCTAAAGGCCGACTGCACATTTCCTATCTTCACAATAAAAGCCCTGCTTCATGCTGCCTGCGCTAACTAGATACAGAGTCTCGGAAAACTGGCGTGCACAAGCGATCCCTCAGAAAGCTGGCGTGCACATCACTTGTGCACGCCAGCTTTCCGAGACTCTTATTTTGTTAGCGCAGGCAGCATGAAGCAGGGCTTTTATTGTGAAGATAGGAAATTTGCAGTCGGCCTTTAGAGTTTTGACGGAAGGGACGGCGCGAAAGTCTGTTGAAATAAAAAGTGTTTCTCGCCTTCCTCTCTGTCATTTTTTCATAATAATGAACTGGCAGCAGCCAGCGTCATCTCACAAGACCCTCGGGTGCCGTGAATGTCAATCAAGCAAGCTACGGAATTTGCCGCCAATGTTTTTCTTGTAAAGTGTATGGAAGCTGGATGAATTAGATGCCAAAAAACAACCACTTTCATGTGGTATTGTACAGAAAGGACCATTTTTTTTTCTCCTCCATTTGAAAATGTGGGGGTTATCATCATTACTGTCTGATTCCTATCAATGCAAGTCATCAGAATCAGGTAATACACCAACTTATATTCTTGTCTTTGTGAAAGAAAAACATCTATATGTGTTACACATGCTTGTATTATCATTAAACACATTTAACTTATTTACAAAAATGTCTCTTTCATAAATAAATAAATATAAATGATATATATAAATGAGGTAGATCCCCTCGAGTTGGTCAATTGAAAAGTAGCTCGCCTGCAGAAAAAGTGTGAGCGCCCCTGCTGTAGGGGATCTCGGAGCAGCAGTGGGCCCCAAGGCGAAGTGTGCAGGCCCACCTGTGTGTGGACACGCCCTGGCATCCACAGACCACTGCAACGTCTATGGGTCAAATAGTTGTCATACATATACACATATACATATACACACACAAACATATATATATATATATATATATATATATATATATATATATATATATATATATATGTATGACAAATTTTACACACACAACAGGACTGGCGAAAATTGCCATCTAATAAAAAACCAAACCCCAAAACTCAAAATTGCATTCTAGCGCCCCATAGGAAAAAAACACAAACAAAACTGCTTGTAACTTCCATTAGGAATGTCCTAGAGACATGAAACAAAAACCTCTATTTAGGTCCGACGTAGACCTACATTTCATACACTGACCTCTTTCAGAAAAAATCAACAGGAAGTTGGCAAAAACCCCTTCAAAACAAAAGTTTCCTAAAAAAAAATTTCATTTTTGCCTCTGAGCTGTAATTTGACCCCCTTAAAAAGCTTCAAAACTCACCAAATTTGACACACACATCAGGACTGGCGAAAATTGCCATCTAATAAAAAACCAAACCCCAAAACTTAAAATTGCGCCCCCTAGGAATAAAACACGGACAAAACTGCTCTAAGAAAGAAAACACAGACAAAACTGCTTTTTACTTCCGGTAGGAATGTCATAGAGACATGAAACAAAAACCTCTATGTAGGTCTCACTTAGACCTACATTTCATATACTGATCTCCTTCAGCAAAAATCAACAGGAAGTTGGCAAAAACCCCTTCAAAACAAAAGTTTCCTAAAAATGTCATTCTTGCCTCTTTGAGCTGTAATTTGACCCCCTTAAAATGCTTCAAAACTCACCAAATTTGACACACACATCAGGACTGGCGAAAATTGCCATCTACTAAAAAACAAACTCCAAAACTTAAAATTGCACTGTAGCGCCCCCTAGGAATAAAAAACACAGACAAAACTGCTTGTAACATCCGTTAGGAATGTCGTAGAGACATGAAACAAAAACCTCGATTTAGGTCTGACGTAGACCTACATTTCATACACTGACCTCCTTCAGCAAAAATCAACAGAAAGTTGGCTAAAAACCCCTTCAAAACAAAAGTTTCTTAAAATATGTCATTTTTTCCTCTTTGAGCTGTAATTTGACCCCCTTAAAATGCTTCAAAACTCACCAAATTTGACACACACATCAGGACTGGTGAAATTTGCCATCTACTAAAAAACAAACCCCAAAACTTAAAATTGCGCTCTAGCGCCCCCTAGGAAAAAAACACAGACAAAACTGCTTGTAACTTCCGTTAGGAATGTCGTAGAGACATGAAACAAAAACCTCGATTTAGGTCTGACGCAGACCTACATTCCACACACTGACTTCCTTCAGGAAAAATCAACAGAAAGTTGGCAAAAACCCCTTCAAAACAAAAGTTTCCTAAAAAAATGTCATTTTTGCCTCTTTGAGCTGTAATTTGACCCCCTTAAAATGCTTCAAAACTCACCAGATTTGACACACACATCAGGACTGGCAAAAATTGCTATCTAATAAAAAACCAAACCCCAAAGCTTAAAATTGCGCCCCCTAGGAATAAAACACAGACAAAACTGCTCTGAGAAAGAAAACACGGACAAAACTGCTTGTTACTTCCGGTAGGAATGTCATAGAGAAATGAAAAAAAAACCTCTATGTAGGTCTCACTTAGAACTACATTTCATATACTGATCTCCTTCAGCAAAAATCAACAGGAAGTTGGCAAAAAACCCTTTAAAACAAAAGTTTCCTAAAAAATATAATTTTTGCCTTTTTGAGCTGTAATTTGACCCCCTTAAAATGCTTCAAAATTCACCAAACTGGACACACACATCAGGACTGGTGAAATTTGCCATCTACTAAAAAACAAACCCCAAAACTTAAAATTGCGCTCTAGCGCCCCCTAGGAATAAAATACAGACAAAATTGCTTGTAACCTCCGTTAAGAATGTCCTAGAGACATGAAACAAAACCTCTCTTTAGGTTTGACGTAGACCTACATTTCATACACTGACTTCCTTCAGCAAAAATCAACAGAAAGTTGGCAAAAACCCCTTCAAAACAAAAGTTTCCTAAAAAGAATTTCATTTTTGCCTCTTTGAGCTGTAATTTGACCCCCTTAAAATGCTTCAAAACTCACCAAATTTGACACATTCATCAGGACTGGCGAAAATTGCCATCTAATAAAAAACCAAACCCCAAAGCTTAAAATTGCGCCCCCTAGGAATAAAACACAGGCAAAACTGCTCTGAGAAAGAAAACACAGACAAAACTGCTTGTTACTTCCGGTAGGAATGTCATAGAGACATGAAACAAAAACCTCTATGTAGGTCTCACTTAGACCTACATTTCATATATTGATCTCCTTCAGCAAAAATCAACAGGAAGTTGGCAAAAAACCCTTTAAAACAAAAGTTTCCTAAAAAATGTAATTTTTGCCTCTTTGAGCTGTAATTTGACCCCCTTAAAATGCTTCAAAATTCACCAAACTGGACACACCCATCAGGACTGGTGAAATTTGCCATTTCCTAAAAAGCAAACCCCAAAACTTAAAATTGCGCTCTAGCGCCCCCTAGGAATAAAATACAGACAAAACTGCTCTGAGAAAGAAAACACAGACAAAACTGCTTGTTACTTCCGGTAAGAATGTCCTAGAGACATGAAACAAAACCTCTATTTAAGTCTGATGTAGACCTACATTTCATACACTAACTTCCTTCAGCAAAAATCAACAGGAAGTTGGCAAAAAACCCTTTAAAACAAAAGTTTCCTAAAAAATGTCATTTTTGCCTCTTTGAGCTGTAATTTGACCCCCTTAAAATGCTTCAAAATTCACCAAACTGGACACACACATCAGGACTGGTGAAATTTGCCATCTACTAAAAAACAAACCCCAAAACTTAAAATTGCGCTCTAGCGCCCCCTAGGAATCAAATACAGACAAAACTGCTTGTAACCTCCGTTAAGAACGTCCTAGCGACATGAAACAAAACCTCTATTTAGGTCTGACGTAGACCTACATTTCACACACTGACCTCCTTCAGCAAAAATCAACAGAAAGTTGGCAAAAACCCCTTCAAAACAAAAGTTTCCTAAAAATGTCATTCTTGCCTCTTTGAGCTGTAATTTGACCCCCTTAAAATGCTTCAAAACTCACCAAATTTGACACACACATCAGGACTGGCGAAAATTGCCATCTACTAAAAAACAAACCCCAAAACTAAAAATTGCGCTCTAGCGCCCCCTAGGAATAAAAAACACAGACAAAACTGCTTGTAACTTCCGTTAGGAATGTCATAGAGACATGAAACAAAAACCTCGATTTAGGTCTGACGTAGACCTATATTTCATACACTGACCTCCTTCAGCAAAAATCAACAAAAAGTTGGCAAAAAAAACCCTTCAAAACAAAAGTTTCCTAAAATATGTCATTTTTTCCTCTTTGAGCTGTAATTTGACCCCCTTAAAATGCTTCAAAACTCACCAAATTTGACACACACATCAGGACTGGCAAAAATTGCCATCTAATAAAAAACCAAACCCTAAAACTCAAAATTGCGTTCTAGCGCCCCCTAGGAAAAAACACACAGACAAAACTGCTTGTAACGTCCGTTAGGAATGTCCTAGAGACATGAAACAAAAACCTCGATTTAGGTCTGACGTAGACCTACATTTCATACACTGACCTCTTTCAGCAAAAATCAACAGGAAGTTGGCAAAAACCCCTTCAAAACAAAAGTTTCCTAAAAAAATGTCATTTTTGCCTCTTTGAGCTGTAATTTGACCCCCTTAAAATGCTTCAAAACTCACCAAATTTGACACACACATCAGGACTGGCGAAAATTGCCATCTACTAAAAAACAAACTCCAAAACTTAAAATTGCACTGTAGCGCCCCCTAGGAATAAAATACAGACAAAATTGCTTGTAACCTCCGTTAAGAATGTCCTAAAGACATGAAACAAAAACCTCGATTTAGGTCTGACGTAGACCTACATTTCATACACTGACCTCCTTCAGCAAAAATCAACAGAAAGTTGGCAAAAAACCCCTTCAAAACAAAAGTTTCCTAAAAAATCTCATTTTTGCCCCTTTGAGCTGTAATTTGACCCCCTTAAAATGCTTCAAAACTCACCAAATATATGAATGTTAATTATTGTGGTGGTCAAAAGACCAATTGTGCATGTTTCAGCAGTTTTGGAATGAAAAGTGGTTCTCATTTCCCGAGCGGCACTAAAATGTGGTGAAAGTTGCCGTCATATTGCAGAAACATGCAGGCGTGTTTTTGCATTTCCCCCCCCATGTGCTCCCCATCCCCCAGCCCAAACCCCCACAACTGCACTCCCCGTGACCCCCCAGGATCTGCCAGCCTCTGCCAATGAGAGCGGGAGAGGACCATTCCTTCCCGGAGACAAGAACCTTCAGGTCTGATGCTGCTCACCAATCACACGCTCGTCTTCACGCTGCTGCAAAAATAACATGTTGGTTGTTTTTTTTTTTCAAACCCTAAAGTGAAATATGGACTTTTGCATTTTCACACATTTTGGATTAAAAGTCCAACCAAAGAGGTGTTTGCCTTCAATGATCACCAGTGGGAGCATCTCTATCAGGCTTTGCTGCACACGCCGCAGCTCCTCCAGGATTACACTCAACCCTCTCAGCAGAATAGCACCATCAATGTCACACGTTGGGAGCTGGGACCTCATTATAGTCCATATTTACTATATTCATAGTTTATTAGGGACCGAATGTCTCTTTGGGACAGAGGACCCTATTGTATTTCCAAGGTTTTATGGCTATTATACCGCCACCTTTTTGAGCTGTAATTTGACCCCCTTAACATGCTTCAAAACTCAATTTTACACACACATCAGGACGAGCGAAAATTGCCATCTAGTAAAAAACCAAACCCCAAAACTCAAAATTGCGTTCTAGCGCCCCCTAGGAAAAAAACAGACAAAACTGCTTGTAACTTCCGTTAGGAATGTCGTAGAGACATGAAACGAAAACCTCTATGTAGGTCTGACCTAGACCTATATTTCATATATTAACTTCCTTCAGCAAAAATCAACAGGAAGTTGGCAAAAAACCCTTCAAAACAAAAGTTTCCTAAAAAAATGTCATTTTTGCCTGTTTGAGCTGTAATTTGACTCCTTAAAATGCTTCAAAACTCACCAAATTTGACACACACATCAGGACTGGCGAAAATTGCCATCTAATAAAAAACCAAATCCTAAAACTCAAAATTGCATTCTAGCGCCCCCTAGGGAAAAAAACACAGACAAAACTGCTTGTAACTTCCGTTAAGAATGTCGTAGAGACATGAAACACAAACCTCTATGTAGGTCTGACTTAGACCTACATTTCATTAATTGACATCCTTCAGCAAAAATCAACAGGAAGTTGGCAAAAACCCCTTCAAGACAAAAGTTTCCTACAAAATGTAATTTTTGCCTCTTTGAGCTGTAAATTGACCCCTTTAAAATGCTTCAAAATTCACCAAACTGGACACACACATCAGGACTGGCAAAAATTGCCATCTACTAAAATAATAAACCCCAAAACTTAAAATTGCGCTCTAGCGCCCCCTAGGAAAAACACAGACAAAACTGCTTGTAACTTCCATTAGGAATGTCGTAGAGACATGAAATAAAAACCTCTATTTAGGTCTGACGTAGACCTACATTTCATACACTGACCTCCTTCAGCAAAAATCAACAGGAAGTTGGCAAAAAAACCCTTCAAAACAAAAGTTTCTTAAAAAATGTCATTTTTGCCTCTTTGAGCTGTAATTTGACCCCCTTAAAATGCTTCAAAACTCACCAAATTTGACAGACACATCAGGACTAGCGAAAATTGCCATCTAATAAAACAACCAAACCCCAAAACTCAAAATTGCGTTCTAGCGCCCCCTAGGGAAAAAAACACAGACAAAACTGCTTGTAACTTTCGTTACAAGCAGTAATATCATGTGATATCATGTGCGATACAAGCAGTCCTGCAACGTGTCTACTTGTGTCTGATATCAATTGTGATACAAGCAGTCCTGCAACGTGTCTCCTTGTGTGTGTGATATCATGTGTGATACAAGCAGTCCTGCAGCGTGTTGACTTGTGTGTGATATCATGTGCGATAGATTAGATTAGATTAGATTAGATTAGATAGTACTTTATTTATTCCTTCAGGAGAGTTCCTTCAGGAAAATTAAAATTTTCAGCACAATACAAGCAGTCCTGCAACGTGTCTACTTGTGTCTGATATCAATTGTGATACAAGCAGTCCTGCATAGGTCTCCTTGTGTGTGATATCATGTGTGATACAAGCAGTCCTGCAACATATCTACTTGTGTCTGATATCAATTGTGATACAAGCAGTCCTGCATAGGTCTCCTTGTGTGTGATATCATGTGTGATACAAGCAGTCCTGCAGCGTGTTGACTTGTGTGTGATATCAATTGTGATACAAGCAGTCCTGCAACGTGTCTCCTTGTGTGTGTGATATCATGTGTGATACAAGCAGTCCTGCAGCGCGATCACTTGTGTGTGATATCATGTGCAATACAAGCAGTCCTGCAGCGTGTTGACTTGTGTGTGATATCATGTGTGATACAAGCAGTCCTGCAACGTGTCTACTTGTGTGTGGTATCATGTGTGATACAAGCAGTCCTGCAGCGTGTTTACTTGTATGTGATATCATGTGCAATATAAACAATCTTGCAACGTGTTTACTTGTGTGTGATACTATGTGCGATACAAGCAGTACTGCAGCGTGTTTACTTCTGTGTGATATCATGTGCGAGACAAGCAGTCCTGCAGCATGTTTACTTGTGTGTGATATCATGTGCGATACAAGCAGTCCTGCAGCATGTTTACTTGTGTGTTATATCATGTGCGATATAAACAATCTTGCAACGTGTTTACTTGTGTGTGATACTATGTGCGATACAAGCAGTACTGCAACGTGTTTACTTGTGTGTGATACTATGTGCGATACAAGCAGTACTGCAGCGTGTTTACTTGTGTGTTATATCATGTGCGATATAAACAATCTTGCAACGTGTTTACTTGTGTGTGATACTATGTGCGATACAAGCAGTACTGCAGCGTGTTTACTTGTGTGTGACATCATGTGCGAGACAAGCAGTCCTGCAGTATGTTTACCAGTGTGTGATATCATGTCTGATACAAGCAGTCCTGCAGCATGTTTACTTGTGTGTGATATCATGTGCGATATAAACAATCTTGCAACGTGTTTACTTGTATGTGATACTATGTGCGA
This sequence comes from Nerophis ophidion, assembly GCF_033978795.1. NCBI lineage: Eukaryota > Metazoa > Chordata > Actinopteri > Syngnathiformes > Syngnathidae > Nerophis > Nerophis ophidion. The sequence goes on along the minus strand of NC_084631.1, from coordinate 39,472,110 downwards.
TACAAGCAGTACTGCAGCGTGTTTACTTCTGTGTGATATCATGTGCGAGACAAGCAGTCCTGCAGTATGTTTACCAGTGTGTGATATCATGTCTGATACAAGCAGTCCTGCAACGTGTTTCCTTGTGTGTGATATCATGTGTGATACAAGCAGTCCTGCAGCGTGTTGACTTGTGGGTGATATCAATTGTGATACAAGCAGTCCTGCAACGTGTCTCCTTGTGTGTGATATCAATTGTGATACAAGCAGTCCTGCAACGTGTCTCCTTGTGTGTGATATCATGTGTGATACAAGCAGTCCTGCAACATATCTACTTGTGTCTGATATCAATTGTGATACAAGCAGTCCTGCATAGGTCTCCTTGTGTGTGATATCATGTGTGATACAAGCAGTCCTGCAGCGTGTTGACTTGTGTGTGATATCAATTGTGATACAAGCAGTCCTGCAACGTGTCTCCTTGTGTGTGTGATATCATGTGTGATACAAGCAGTCCTGCAACGTGTCTCCTTGTGTGTGTGATATCATGTGTGATACAAGCAGTCCTGCAGCGCGATCCCTTGTGTGTGATATCATGTGCAATACAAGCAGTCCTGCAGCGTGTTGACTTGTGTGTGATATCATGTGTGATACAAGCAGTCCTGCAACGTGTCTACTTGTGTGTGGTATCATGTGTGATACAAGCAGTCCTGCAGCGTGTTCACTCGTGTGTGATATCATGTGCGATACAAGCAGTCCTTTTTTTGTTCAAATAAAGACAATAATTCCATTTTTTGCAGAAAAGTATTGCAATACATGTTGGTACCGGTATCAAAATATTCCTTTCTCTGGAACGTGTAATTTATTCCATCTATATCAGCTTCTCATTCATCTAAAACTGGAAAATACTTTTTTTTTTTTTAAAAACAACTAATAACTGGATATGTATTTAAATGTTGTCTCTGAGTGAGTTAGAGACCCAATCTTTTGTATTCTTTATTACAAAGAATAAGCGGTAGAAAATGGATGGATGGATGGATGGATGTTTGATTGTCACATGATGTTTGTTTACATTATGTGACAAGAATCTAGTATTGAGGAGTGATATTCCTGGAAAGTAGGTCATGTTTCTTGCTCGCTGCTTTGCAGCTGAGGCCCACTCTGATCCACTTTGGTTGGTTAGTGTGATGAAGTGGATCAAAGCAGACCAACATCCAGAATCTGAACATACACACATGACCAATAATGACTGGATAACAAAGTATATTGCGCATTGTTCTCTTACACAAATACCGTAATTTGTCATTAAAGTACACTTCCATTTTCTAATAAAAAATGTCACATTGTTCTCTTACACAAATACCGTAATTTGTCATTAAAGTACACTTCCATTTTCTAATAAAAAATGCCACATTGTTGTCTTACACAAATACCGTAATTTGTCGTTAAAGTACACTTTTATTTTGTAATAAAAAATGTCTCATTGTTCTCTTACACAAATACCGTAATTTGTCATTAAAGTACACTTTCATTTTCTAATAAAAAATGTCACGTTTTTCTCTTACACAAATACCGTAATTTGTTATTAAAGTACACTTCTATTTTGTAATAAAAAATGTCACATTTTTCTCTTACACAAATACCGTAATTTGTCATTAAAGTACACTTTCATTTTCTAATAAAAAATGTCACATTTTTCTCTTACACAAATACCGTAATTTGTTATTAAAGTACACTTCTATTTTGTAATAAAAAATGTCACATTTTTCTCTTACACAAATACCGTAATTTGTCATTAAAGTACACTTTTATTTTCTAATAAAAAATGTCACATTTTTGTCTTACACAAATACCGTAATTTGTCATTAAAGTACACTTTCATTTTCTAATAAAAAATGTCACATTTTTCTCTTACACAAATACCGTAATTTGTCATTAAAGTACACTTTCATTTTCTAAAAAAAAATGTCACATTGTTCTCTTACACAAATACCGTAATTTGTCATTAAAGTACACTTTCATTTTCTAAAAAAAAATGTCACATTGTTCTCTTACACAAATACCGTAATTTGTTGTTAAAGTACACTTCCATTATGTAATAAAAAGTGTCACATTTTTCTCTTACACAAATATCGTAATTTGTCATTAAAGTACACTACCATTTTGTAATAAAAAAATGTCACATATTTCTCTTACACAAATACCGTAATTTGTCATTAAAGTACACTTTCATTTTCTAATAAAAAATGTCACATTGTTCTCTTACACAAATACCATAATTTGTCATTAAAGTACACTTTCATTTTCCAATAAAAAATTTCACATTTTTCTCTTACACAAATACCGTATTTTGTTATTAAAGTGCACTTCTATTTTGTAATAAAAAATGTCACATTTTTCTCTTACACAAATACCGTAATTTGTCGTTAATGTACACTTCCATTTTGTAATAATAAATGTCACATTGATCTCTTACACAAATACCGTAATTCGTCATTAAAGTACACTTTCATTTGTTAATAAAAAATGTCACATTGTTGTCTTACACAAATATCGTAATTTGTCATAAAGTACA
>NC_084631.1:39417059-39464559 GCF_033978795.1 Nerophis ophidion | reverse complement strand
GCACACACTACCAGTCAGCAGGATTGCAGGTAAGAATATGTTTTAATATAATAAAACAAAAGAACACTGGTACAAAAAAGGAGAAAAACAAAGCGCGTGCCAATGCACGGAAAGCTAATGCTAAAAACGTAGCAGGAAACAGAAAACATTAAACGACGTGCCACACGCACGTGAAGCTAAGGCGGAACTTAGCACAAAATAATCGAGGGCAGAAGGATACAAAACGTGACGTGTTGCGAAAAGCAAGTAATGGACCGAGGACGAACTGAGGAATCAGGTGGGCTTAAATACACAAATAATAATAATCAAAAACAGGTGTGACAGGAGCCCGTGAGGAGGAGCACAATCAATCATCAATCAATCAATCAATGTTTATTTATATAGCCCCAAATCACAAATGTCTCAAAGGACTGCACAAATCATTACGACTACAACATCCTCGGAAGAACCCACAAAACGTTGCCATGGTGACTAAACAAACGGGGAAGTGCTCAAACACAAGGAATCGGCAGAGTCCAGAACTAAACATGAACAAAGACATATAAGCGGCAAAACAACAAACGATCCGCATACCGGATCGTGACACTTTCCCAACAGAGCAGAAATTGCTCAGTGGTATTCATGGATTTGCATGAAATATATCATTTATAATTTATATTTTATGTTTTTGTTTTTATAATTTGTTTGTTTTTTGTTTTATAATTTGTTTTTGTTTTTGTTTTGTTTTATAATGTATGTTTTATGTGTTTTGTTGTGTTTTATTTTTGTTGTAAGTTTAATTTTTTATGTTTTATTGTTTATGTTTTTTGTTTAGTTTTATATGCTTGATGTTTTATGTGTAATGTTTTTAGTTTTATGTCTTATGTTTTTTGTTTTTTTATGTTGTATGTTTTTTCATTTCATGTTTTATGTTTTATGTTTTTTGGTTCATGTTTCTGGTTTTATGTTCCTGTTTTTTATGTTTTATTGTTTTTTTTGTTTTATGTTTTTTTTTATTGTTTATTGTATTTTGTTTTTGTATTTTCTTTTTTGTATTTTGTTTTAATGTTTTTTTGTTTTGTGGTTTATGCTTTCTTAATGTTTTATGTTTTTTATTTTATGTTTTATGTTGTATGCTTTATGTTTTGAGTTTTATCATGTTTTTGTTTGTTTTTTTGTTTTGTGTTTTTTTATGTTTTTTTTTGTTTTATGTTTTATTGTTTATGGGGTTTTTTTTGTTTTGTATGCTTGATGTTTTATGTGTAATGTTTTTAGTTTTATGTCTTATGTTTGTTTTTTTATGTTGTATGTTTTTTCGTTTCATGTTTTATGTTTTTTGGTTCATGTTTCTGGTTTTATGTTTTGTTTTATGTTCCTGTTTTTTGTTTATGTTTTTTATGTTTTATTGTTTTTTTTGTTTTAAGTTTTTTTTAATGTTTATTGTATTTAGTTTTTGTATTTTGTTTTAATGTTTTTTGTTTTGTGGTTTATGCTTTATGTTTTACGTTTATGTTTTTTATTTTATGTTTTTTGTTGTATGCTTTATGTTTTGAGTTTTATCATGTTTTTGTTAGTTTTTTTGTTGTGTTTTTTTTATGTTTTTTTTTGTTTTATGTTTTATTGTTTATGTTTTTTGTTTTTGTTTTATGTTTTATAATGTATGAAATTTTTTGTTTTATGTTTTATTTTTTATAATTTATGTTTTATATTTGATGTTTTATATTTTATGTTGTTTTTTGGGTTTCTTCAGTGGTATTCATGTTTTGCATGAAATATGAGGTTATATTCAAGTGTTTGCATGAAATATGAGGTTATATTCATGTGTTTGCATGAAATATGAGGTTATATTCATTTATTTGCATGAAATATAAGGTTATATTCAAGTAATTGCATGAAATATGAGGTTATATTCATGTGTTTGCATGAAATATGAGGTTATATTCATGTGTTTGCATGAAATATGAGGTTATATTCATGTGTTTGCATGAAATATGAGGTTATATTCATGTGTTTGCATGAAACGTGAGGTTATATTCAAGTAATTGCATGAAATATGAGGTTATATTCATGTGTTTGCATGAAATATGAGGTTAAATTCAAGTGTTTGCATGAAATGTGAGGTTATATTCATGTGTTTGCATGAAATGTGAGGTTATATTCATGTGTTTGCATGAAACGTGAGTTTATATTCATGTGTTTGCATGAAACGTGAGGTTATATTCATGTGTTTGCATGAAACGTGAGTTTATATTCATGTGTTTGCATGAAACGTGAGGTTATATTCATGTGTTTGCATGAAACGTGAGGTTATATTCATGTGTTTGCATGAAACGTGAGGTTATATTCATGTGTTTGCATGAAACGTGAGGTTATATTCATGTGTTTGCATGAAATATGAGGTTATATTCATGTTTTTGCATGAAATGTGAGGTTATATTCATGTGTTTGCATGAAACGTGAGGTTATATTCATGTGTTTGCATGAAATATGAGGTTATATTCATGTTTTTGCATGAAATGTGAGGTCATATTCATGTGTTTGCATGAAATATGAAATTATATTCATTTATTTGCATGAAATGTGAGGTTATATTCATGTGTTTGCATGAAATGTGAGGTTATATTCATGTGTTTGCATGAAATATGAGGTTATATTCATGTGTTTGCATGAAATATGAGGTTATATTCATGTGTTTGCATGAAATATGAGGTTATATTCATGTTTTTGCATGAAATATGAGGTTATATTCATGTGTTTGCATGAAATATGAGGTTATATTCATGTTTTTGCATGAAATATGAGGTTATATTCATGTTTTTGCATGAAATATGAGGTTATATTCATGTGTTTGCATGAAATATGAGGTTATATTCATGTTTTTGCATGAAATATGAGGTTATATTCATGTGTTTGCATGAAATATGAGGTTATATTCATGTGTTTGCATGAAATGTGAAGTTATATTCATGTGTTTGCATGAAACGTGATGTTGTGTGCATGTAGAAGACAGAGATGGTTAGAATGTTGGAGGAGAAGTGCAAGATGATGCTGTTACCTGCAGTCAGTGGGCAGAGAGGAAGAAGAGAGGAGTGCAATCCAGTGAGCGGAGTTGATGGACACAATCAAAGCTCCTTTTTGGCGTCTGGAGAAGACAAGAAGAGCGAGGTTAGCATGAGCAGCAATCAGCAGGTAATCCTCATGAGCGGCAATCACGGCTGATTTGTGCTGACCTCAGCTCATCAGACCCTCTTGGGACAGAAATATGAGAGACAAGAAGGTCAAAGACACCACAAAGAAGTCAAATGTGTTGTTACGGCTGCGATTGTCCTGTTCCCCTCCGAAGCAAGAAACAAAATCCAAAATACAAACTGAGGACGCTAACAAGCGTGGAGCTTAACAAAACCAAAATGTCACCAAGGATGAAGAACCCGGAATGCTCGTGTATCAAATCACTGTAGAGAGGAGAAAAAAACCTTAGAAACATAAATGTTGCTTATTGTGAACATTGACCCAGCAACTCATGCTGGGTGACAGGAAACTACAAAGGGGAGTGATCGACCAAAACACCTGGTGGGAACACTAATTGCTCAACACTGGCAGGTGAGGTGAATCAGTGGCCATGGACACCAACACTAAACATCGAACGAAGCTGCAACCAGGAAATAGACTACCAAACACGACATATGTCATGTTTATGGTTTATCTTTTATCATTTATATTTTACATCATTTATGTTTTTTGGTTTAGGCACCAGCGCCCCCCCGCGTTCCCAAAGGGAATAAGCGGGAAAAAATGGATGGATGGATGTTCTTTGGTTTTTGTTTTATGTTTTATATAATTTGTTTTATGTTTTCTGTTGTATTTTTTATGTTTTTGTTTTGTTTTTGTTTTATGTTTTATAATTCATGGGGTTTTTTGTTTTATTTTTTTACAATTTATGTTTTATGTTTTTGTTTTATAATTATTTTTTTGTTTTATGTTTGATAATTTATGTTTTTTGTTTTGGTTTTTGTTTTATAATTTATGTTTTATTTTTTATATAATTTGTTTTATGTTTTTTGTTTTATGTTTTATGTTTTTTGTTTTTGTTTTATTTTTTGTGTTTTTGTTTTTTATTTTATATTTGTTTAATGTTTTATAATTTATGTTTTTTTTGTTTGTTTTTTATCATTTATGTTTTAGTTTTTGGTTTTATGTTTATAATTTATGTTTTTTTGTTTTGTTTTATGTTTTATAATTTATATTTTATGTTTTATTTGTATGGTTTATGGTTTCTGTTTTTTGCTTTATAATTTTTTTGTTTTGTGTTTTTTTTGTTGTTGTCTGTTATTGTTTTTTTTTATGTTTTATAATTTATAATTTTTGTTTTATTTTTTTACAATTTTTTTAATGTTTTTTGTTTTATGTTTTGTTTTTTTCGTGTATGTGTTTTTGTTTTTTGTTTTATATTTGTTTTATAATTTATGGGTTTTTTGTTTTTTGTTTTATTTTTTATAATTTATGTTTTAGTTTTTTGTTTTATGTTTTATAATTTATGTTTTTTTGTTTTGTTTTATGTTTTATAATTTATATTTTATATTTTATGTTTTATTTTTTTGGTTTATGGTTTATCTTTTTTGTGTTATGCTTTTTGTTTTGTGTTTTATTTTGTTGTTGTATGTTTTACGGTTTATGTTTTATTTTTATTTTTTGTTCTATGTTTTTTTATGCTTGATGTTTTATGTTTTATTATTTATGTTTTTTGTTTTTGTTTCATGTTTCATGTTTTATGTTTAATGGTTTATGTTGTTTGGTTCATGTTTCATGTTTTTTGTTTTATGTTTTATGTTCATGTTTTTGTTTTATGTTTTAAGTTTTTAGTTTATGTTTTGTTTTTGTTTTAAGTTTTTTGTTTTATGTTTCATTGTTTGTTTTTGTTTGTTTTTGTTTGTTTTGTTATATGTTTTATTGTTTATTGTTTTTGTTTTATGTTCTTATATTTTCTTTTTTGTATTTTGTTTTAATGTTTTTTGTTTTATGTTTTTTATTGTATGTTTTATGTTTTTTTTGTTGTTGTATGTTTATGTTTTAAGTTTTATTGTTTGTTTTATGGTGTATGTTGATTTTTTATGTTTTTTGTTTAATGTTTCATGGTTTATGTCTTTTGTGTAATGTTTAATGTTTTATATATAAATGTTACAATGGTGAATGTATAAATGTTACAATGTTTGTATTTCCTGTCTGGTCAGACACATTACCACCAGTAACGTGCAGCTGATCAGCGCCCCCTGGTGTCAGTGCTGTTTGTTACATTATCCACACAACGCAGAGGAAGAGGAACACCTAACACATGACGTCACCTCATACTTCAACTAACTGACGCGACATCGGATTTTCAAACCTCGAACCACCGTAATTGTAGCAAAGACCGTCTGTGTAACATTTGTTGTCTTTGGTTTACTTCAGCCTACGTTGTTCACTTTTACGACACTGGGGGGGGGGGGCTTTGAACGCATCATTGCATCGCCAAGCTGTTTAAATTACAGTCAGCATGCTGGTCCATCCATCCATTTTCTACTGTTGTTTATTATTTAATTACAGTGAACATGCTTGTCTATTATTGAATTACAGTAAACATACTTGTCTATTATTTAATTACAGTAAACATGTTTGTCTATTATTTAATTACAGTGAACATATTTGTCTATAATTTAATTACAGTGAACATGGTTCCACAAGCCCTGCGATGAGGTGACGACTTGTCCACGGTGTACACCGCCTTCCGCCCGACTGTAGCTGAGATAGGCACCAGCGCCCCCTGCGACCCCAAAGGGAATAAGCGGTAGAAAATGGATGGATGGGTGGATGGTTCCACAAGCTTTTGGTTATACTTTTGAACACTCCTCTTGCTAAAATTGGTGCAGTTTAACTAAAGGTGTTGCTTTTCTGCCATGGACTTGTTTCTTCAGCATTGTCCACACCTTTAAGTCAGGACTTTGGGAAGCTTATTATTTTTTCATTTTCCCTTTAGCAATGCTACATTTAAAATCGAAGTGCTTCGTCACTGTAAGAAATGACACATTGAAAGCCATAATCATATAATAATAATAATAATATTTAAAATCGGGGGAAAAAATCCTTGCTTAGGCTGCTGCCCCCGTGACCCAACCTCAGATAAGCGGAAGAAGATGGATAATGAAAATAGCAATGATAATAATATTGATAACAATAATGGTCGTAATAACAGTATTAATAATAACAATAATAGTAATTAATAGTAATAATAATAATCATTAAATAAAGATTCAGTCACAAAATATGGAAATGGTTTCTTTTGCTGACATATTGCCACCTGCTGGCGGGACATAATATTACACATTTTTGCCAACAACAAAGAAAATATCAATCATTTAAAACATGATGGCGTGTGTCAAGCATAACATTATTTAGCAACAATAATTCAACTGTAAGTTCAAATGTAGAAAATATACACCACTTGCATTCAAATTATAAATCATAAAGAAAAATAAATAAATGTTTCTTGACGTTCATGGCTGTTAAGAGCAGACGTTTATTTATTTCATATATATATATTTAGACTAACAATTTCTTTTTCAGTGACTTTAAAAACAATAAACACGTCATTTTTAATTTTTAAAATCAAGTCTTCCAGTTAAGTATTCTTCCTTGTGTCGCTCATTAAACTAAATATTTCATGGTCCAAAGCTTCAGTCAAAATAACACAGACAATAATTACTTAGTCTTGTTGGCGCGTGAAAAAAACAAAAACAAAAAAAAAAACCACGATGCTCAAATCCATGCTTTTATTTTGAAAGCCTTACAGGAAGTTATTCCGATGAAGCCCAGCGTACCGGAAGCAGATTCTATTTCCGTGATTGTTCAAACGCGTTTTTAAATTAATTTTTTTTTAAAGTTTGATACATTTTGGACAATAAAAGTGGTAATAAAAATAACACCATGTAAGGCAACATACGCAAATTTAATCCAAAACAAACATTTTTGATTTGATTTGCGGCAAATTGCTGTCATAAATATATCTCACGAATAATCAATTTTTACAATAAAAACAAAGTCCATCAAATAAGTGTTCATGTTGTGTTGACTCCTTTAACTACACCAATGGACAAAGCAAGGAAAAGTAGAATATTAATAACATATTTTCCTCAAGTAAGCAATAGTTATTCATTCCTGCAGTACTCGCACACGCCACCTGGGGGCAGTAATGCTCTGCAACAGGGGTCACCAACCTTTTTGAAACCAAGAGCTACTTTTTGGGTACTGATTAAATAAATTGCCAGAAATAGCCAATTTGCTCAATTTACTTTTAACTCTATGTTATTATTAATAATTAAAAAAAAGCGAATCTTTTAGAAAAAAATTTAAAAAGAATTTACGGAACATCATTTGTAATTTTTCCTGATTAAGATTAATTTTAGTATTTTGATGACATGTTTTAAATAGGTTAAAATCCAATCTGCACTTTGTTAGAATATATAACGAATTGGACCAAGCTATATTTCTAACAAAGACGATTCATTATTTCTTCTAGATTTTCCAATAAATTGTTTTTAAAATAATTCAAGATTTAAATTTGATTCTACAGATTTTCTAGATTTGCCAGAATATTTTTTTTTAAATTTTATTCCTAATAAGTTTGAAGAAATATTTCACAAATATTCTTCGTCGAAAATATAGAAGCTAAAATGAAGAATTAAATTATAATTAAATTAAAAAGACAAATCATTATTTTTTCTAGATTTTCCGGAACAAAAATTTTAAAATGAATTCAAAAGACTTTGAAATAAGATTTAAATTTGATTCTACAGATTTTCTAGATTTGCCAGAATAATTTTTGGGAATTTTAATCATAATAAGTGTAACTACAACTCTGTCACATCACGCCGTGACTTATTTGGACTTTGTTGCTGTTTTCCTGTGGGTCGTGTTTTACTTCTCGGTCTTGCGCTCCTATTTTGGTGGCTTTTTCTCTTTATTTTGGTATTTTCCTGTTGCGATATTTCCTGCATCTACATTGTTTTAGCAATCAAGACTATTTCAGTTGCTTTTATCCTTCTTTGTGGGGACTTTGTTGATTGTCATGTCATGTACGGGATGTACTTTGTGGACGCCATCTGCTCCACAGTAAGTCTTTGATTTGTCTAAGATTTGCCAGAATATTTTTATTTTTATTTTATTCCTAATAAGTTTGAAGAAATATTTCACAAATATTCTTCGTCGAAAAAATAGAAGCTAAAATTAATAATTAAATTAAAAGGACAAATCTTTAGTTTTTTCTAGATTTTCCAGAACAACATTTTTAAAATGAATTCAAAAGACTTTGAAATAAGATTTAAATTTGATTCTACAGATTTTCTAGATTTGCCAGAATAATTTTTGGGAATTTTAATCATAATAAGTGTAACTACAACTCTGTCACATCACGCCGTGACTTATTTGGACTTTGTTGCTGTTTTCCTTCTTGTCTTGCGCTCCTATTTTGGTGGCTTTTTCTCTTTATTTTGGTATTTTCCTGTTGCGATATTTCCTGCATCTACTTTTTTTTTAGCAATCAAGACTATTTCAGTTGCTTTTATCCTTCTTTGTGGGGACTTTGTTGATTGTCATGTCATGTACGGGATGTACTTTGTGGACGCCATCTGCTCCACAGTAAGTCTTTGATTTGTCTAAGATTTGCCAGAATATTTTTATTTTTATTTTATTCCTAATAAGTTTGAAGAAATATTTCACAAATATTCTTCGTCGAAAAAATAGAAGCTAGAATTAATAATTAAATTAAAATTAAATTAAAAAGACAAGTCTTTAGTTTTTTCTAGATTTTCCAGAACAACATTTTTAAAATGAATTCAAAAGACTTTGAAATAAGATTTGAATTTGATTCTACAGATTTTCTAGATTTGCCAGAATAATTTTTGGGAATTTTAATCATAATAAGTGTAACTACAACTCTGTCACATCACGCCGTGACTTATTTGGACTTTGTTGCTGTTTTCCTGTGGGTTGTGTTTTACTTCTCGGTCTGCTCCTATTTTGGTGGCTTTTTCTCTTTATTTTGGTATTTTCCTGTTGCGATATTTCCTGCATCTACTTTGTTTTAGCAATCAAGACTATTTCAGTTGCGTTTATCCTTCTTTGTGGGGACTTTGTTGATTGTCATGTCATGTACGGGATGTACTTTGTGGACGCCATCTGCTCTACAGTAAGTCTTTGATTTGTCTAAGATTTGCCAGAATATTTTTATTTTTATTTTATTCCTAATAAGTTTGAAGAAATATTCCACAAATATTCTTCGTCGAAAAAATAGAAGCTAAAATTAATAATTAAATTAAAAGGACAAATCTTTAGTTTTTTCTAGATTTTCCAGAACAACATTTTTAAAATGAATTCAAAAGACTTTGAAATAAGATTTAAATTTGATTCTACAGATTTTCTAGATTTGCCAGAATAATTTTGGGGAATTTTAATCATAATAAGTGTAACTACAACTCTGTCACATCACGCCGTGACTTATTTGGACTTTGTTGCTGTTTTCTTGTGGGTCGTGTTTTACTTCTTGTCTTGCGCTCCTATTTTGGTGGCTTTTTCTCTTTATTTTGGTATTTTCCTGTTGCGATATTTCCTGCATCTACTTTGTTTTAGCAATCAAGACTATTTCAGTTGCTTTTATCCTTCTTTGTGGGGACTTTGTTGATTGTCATGTCATGTACGGGATGTACTTTGTGGACGCCATCTGCTCCACAGTAAGTCTTTGATTTGTCTAAGATTTGCCAGAATATTTTTATTTTTATTTTATTCCTAATAAGTTTGAAGAAATATTCCACAAATATTCTTCGTCGAAAAAATAGAAGCTAAAATTAATAATTAAATTAAAAGGACAAATCTTTAGTTTTTTCTAGATTTTCCAGAACAACATTTTTAAAATGAATTCAAAAGACTTTGAAATAAGATTTAAATTGGATTCTACAGATTTTCTAGATTTGCCAGAATAATTTTTGGGAATTTTAATCATAATAAGTGTAACTACAACTCTGTCACATCACGCCGTGACTTATTTGGACTTTGTTGCTGTTTTCCTGTGGGTCGTGTTTTACTTCTTGTCTTGCGCTCCTATTTTGGTGGCTTTTTCTCTTTATTTTGGTATTTTCCTGTTGCGATATTTCCTGCATCTACTTTGTTTTAGCAATCAAGACTATTTCAGTTGCTTTTATCCTTCTTTGTGGGGACTTTGTTGATTGTCATGTCATGTACGGGATGTACTTTGTGGACGCCATCTGCTCCACTGTAAGTCTTTGCTGTCGTCCAGCATTCTGTTTTTGTTTACTTTGTAGCCAGTTCGGTTTTTGTTTCATTCCGCATAGCCTTCCCTAAGCTTTAATGCCTTTTTTAGCGGCACTCACCTTTTGTTTATTTTTGGTTTAAGCATGTTAGAATAATTATGTATATATTATCACACTAACTTTAGAATGCTTAAAGTCTGTTGCTTTAGTTATTAGCTATTGTGCTCAAGTTAGACTTTTTTTCTTATCTATGCAAGGACAAAACTTCTTGTCTGAGCGCTGGCCTCAGCCACATGATGTTATCATACTTTTGGCTCGCTGGCAGCCAAGGACTTCGGAGACTTCGGGGAGCAGACGAGACAGAGACTACGACGAACTCGACGACAAGGCAAAATCACATTCCGTCACGTACTATGCGTCCTGGTCCTGCTTTGCATAATATATGTGACCACTCCTTTTAGAACTCTGAATAAAAAGGAGAACGCGGCAACTGGACCTTAGAGCGTAGGGCGAGACTGTGACTAAGTGTGCAGTGCCCTCGTTCTCCTCATGAGCCCTATTTAACTCTGTCTGCTTGATTCCTTGCTTCTTGTCTGATTAATAGATGTCAACAGTGTTTGAACCTGACAAAGCATTGGACACAATTTTACCTGCACACTGCCTTCCGCTATTTTTCGACATTTACAAAGCAATGAGCTACCTGCTGCCACCTAGTGCATTTCACGGTTAATCCGCCGAGCTCTAGACAGCACCGACCCTCAACAACAACAACACATCATTTGCAGACTATAATTACTGGTTTGCAAAAAAATATTTTTAACCCAAATAGGTGAAATCAGACAATCTCCCACGGCACACCAGACTGTATCTCAGCACAGTGGTTGAAAAACACTGGAATATCAAACAAATACTAACATATATGCATATATTAAAACGTGTGCATGTATATGCAAATATCAAAATATGTATATGCGTATGTCAAACAAATATGAATGTGTTACTTTTATGCAAAACAGATATTTTATTTTTACTCAATCTCATTGTGGTCCACATACTTATTTTGGAAAGTAGGTGTATGTGGAGAGGCGGAGCCGACGGTCCGAAGGCGGGGCAGGGCACGATGGCGGCAGGGAGGCGGAGAATGCGGCTGAGCGGAGAGGCGGGGCGTGCCGGGATCGACGCCGCAATCTAATTCAGGTGCGTGGATCGCGCACCGGCACACGATTAACATTTCTCCTTACGCTGCATAAAAGGGGAGAAGGAGGAGAGATCGGGTCAGAAGGAGGAGAGTCCGTAGCAGATACGGCGCAAGAGAAGATGGCGACGACGAAAGCGACCGAAGAGCGAGCAGCAGATGAGGAGCTGAAAGGCAACTCGGCAAAAGACATCTTTATTTGAAAAAATAAAAAGAGTCAAACCTGCTCAAAGCAATGTCCTTCCTGAGTGGTCCATGGAACCCGCACGACGACAGCAAGGAACTGTCACAAATACATTTTTTCAAATAAAGCTGTCTCTTGCCAGGTTGCTTTTCAGCTCTTCCTCTGCTGCTCGCTCTTCGTTCGCTTTCGTCGTCTTTCAATCTTGCGCTGCATCTGCTGCGGACTCTCCTCCTTCTGCCCCGATCTCTCCTCCTTCTCCCCTTTTATGAAGCGTAAGGAGAAATGTTAATCGTGTGCCGGTGCGCAATCCCCGCACCTGAATTACATTGCGGCGGCGCTCCCGGCACGTCCCGCCTCTCCGCTCAGCCGCATTCTCCGCCTCCTTGCCGCCATCTTGGGCAGGGCTCCGCCTCTCCACAATGTATTTTCCTAATATGGCCAATTCAAAACTAAGTTGGTGTTTTTATACTTGCTGGTTTATTGCAGAGTAAAAGCATGTTTAAAACGTTGCCTCGAATTATCCTTAAGAATTATCATCTTACTGGAAAATTTCTAGACGTACAAACTTTACGTAGTGCTTGGTGACTCCAAGTTGTCTTAAAAGGTACAGTGCCCCTAGAAAGTGTACGACAGTACTGACAGAAGGTGTATTACAGTACTAAAAGGTGTATTACAGTACTGCTAGAAGGTGTACTACAGTACCACAATAAGGTGTACAACAGTACTACTAGAAGGTGTATTACAATAAGGTGTACAACAGTACTACTAGAAGGTGTATTACAGTTCAACTAGAAGGTGTATTACAGTACTACAATGTACTTTAGGAGTAAGTTTTAATGTTGTGATCGATCTATTTGCACAGGAGAATGACAGTCAGACGTATAATTTGATAAAAGTACACACGAGTACTGGGACCATCTTCCTGTAAACATGTTCAGCTGCTTACTCAGCAATACTTATCTTTTTCAAACAAGGGCTTTTCCTTCTTCTCATAGAGATACAGTATATAGATATATATATATTTACAGTATATGCATGTATTTACCACTGGGATTGGTTTTGTCCCCTCGACATAAAGCAAAACACTACTAACCTGGAAGTGTTTTACGTCAACAACTTTGGTCCCAGCATTGACCCCTGGGGTACACCATCAAGTATATCCAAGCACGGAGAAACTTGTTAACTTCCCACAATGGCAGAGCTAACCCTGATGTTGCAGCGTTCCACGGATCAATAACCATTCTGTGATTGATTGTACAGCTCATTCATGTGTAAATATTTGCAACGTAACAAAACAAGAACATAAATAGAATAATATCCCTTCTGTAGTTACCTCCTCGTGGCCAGCTTGACTCTACTTGCTTAAGTTCCACATCATGCAGAAGTAAGGAGGGCTTGTGAGATTCTGTGGTTACACTTGAAGGAGATTAGAGAGTCAGTGGTCGTACTTGAAGGAGTTTTTGGAGAGTCAGTGGTCGTACTTGAAGGAGTTTTTGGAGAGTCAGTGGTCAGAATTGGAGGTGTTTAGAGAGTCAGTGGTCGTACTTGAAGGAGTTTTTGGAGAGTCAGTGGTCGTACTTGAAGGAGTTTGGAAATACTTTGGTCAGAATTGGAGGTGTTTAGAGAGTCAGTGGTCGCACTTGAAGGAGTTTGGAAATACTTTGGTCACAATTGAAGGTGTTTAGAGTCAGTAGTCGTACTTGAAGGAGTTTTTGGAGAGTCAGTGGTCGTACTTGAAGGAGTTTGGAAATACTTTGGTCACAATTGGAGGTGTTTAGAGAGTCAGTGGTCGCACTTGAAGGAGTTTGGAAATACTTTGGTCACAATTGAAGGTGTTTAGAGTCAGCGGTCGTACTTGAAGGAGTTTTTGGAGAGTCAGTGGTCGTACTTGAAGGAGTTTGGAAATACTTTGGTCACAATTGGAGGTGTTTAGAGAGTCAGTGGTCGCACTTGAAGGAGTTTGGAAATACTTTGGTCACAATTGAAGGTGTTTAGAGTCAGCGGTCGTACTTGAAGGAGTTTTTGGAGAGTCAGTGGTCGTACTTGAAGGAGTTTTGGAAATACTTTGGTCAGAATTGGAGGTGTTTAGAGAGTCAGTGGTCATACTTGAAGGAGTTTTTGGAGAGTCAGTGGTCGTACTTGAAGGAGTTTGGAAATACTTTGGTCAGAATTGGAGGTGTTTAGAGTCAGTGGTCGTAGTTGAAGGAGTTTTTGGAGTCAGTGGTCGTACTTGAAGGAGTTTGGAAATACTTTGGTCAGAATTGGAGGTGTTTAGAGAGTCAGTGGTCGTACTTGAAGGAGTTTGGAAATACTTTGGTCACAATTGAAGGTGTTAAGAGAGTCAGTGGTCGCACTTGAAGGAGTTTTGAAATACTTTGGTCACATTTGAATGTGTAGAATCAGTGCTCACTTTAATGACTTGGGAGAGTCAGTGGTCGTACTTCAAGGAGTTTGGAAATACTTTGGTCACAATTGAAGGTGTTTAGAGAGTCAGTGGTTGTACTTGAAGGAGTTTTTGGAGAGTCCAGTGGTCGTACTTGAAGGAGTTTGGAAATACTTCGGTCAGAATTGGAGGTGTTTAGAGTCAGTGGTCGTAGTTGAAGGAGTTTGGAAATACTTTGGTCACAATTGAAGGTGTTTAGAGTCAGTGGTCGTAGTTGAAGGAGTTTTTTGGAGAGTCAGTGGTCGTACTTGAAGGAGTTTGAAAATACTTTGGTCACAATTGAAGGTGTTTAGAGTCAGTGGTCGTAGTTGAAGGAGTTTTTGGAGAGTCAGTGGTCGTACTTGAAGGAGTTTGAAAATACTTTGGTCAGAATTGGAGGTGTTTAGAGAGTCAGTGGTCGTAGTTGAAGGAGTTTGAAAATACTTTGGTCACAATTGGAGGTGTTTAGAGTCAGTGGTCGTAGTTGAAGGAGTTTTTTGGAGGAGTCAGTGGTTGTACTTGAAGGAGTTTGGAAATACTTTGGTCACAATTGAAGGTGTTTAGAGTCAGTGGTCGTAGTTGAAGGAGTTTTTGGAGAGTCAGTGGTCGTACTTGAAGGAGTTTGAAAATACTTTGGTCAGAATTGGAGGTGTTTAGAGAGTCAGTGGTCGTAGTTGAAGGAGTTTGAAAATACTTTGGTCACAATTGAAGGTGTTTAGAGTCAGTGGTCGTAGTTGAAGAAGTTTTTGGAGAGTCAGTGGTCGTAATTGAAGAAGTTTTTGGAGAGTCAGTGGTCGTACTTGAAGGAGTTTGAAAATACTTTGGTCACAATTGGAGGTGTTTAGAGAGTTAGTGGTCGTACTTGAAGGAGTTTTTGGAGAGTCAGTGATCGTACTTGAAGGAGTTTGGAAATACTTTGGTCACAATTGAATGTGTTTAGAGTCAGTGGTCGTAGTTGAAGAGTCAGTGGTCGTACTTGAAGGAGTTTGTAGTCAGTGGTCGTACTTGAAGGAATTTGGAGTCAGTGGTCATAATTGAAGGGAGTTTGGAAATACCTTGGTCACAATTGCAATTGAAGGTGTTTAAAGAGTCATTGGTCGTACTTGAAGGAGTTTGGAAATACTTTGGTCACAATTGAAGGTGTTTAGAGTCAGTGGTTGTAGTTGAAGGAGTTTTTTGGAGAGTCAGTGGTCGTACTTGAAGGAGTTTGAAAATTCTTTGGTCACAATTGGAGGTGTTTAGAGTCAGTGGTCGTAGTTGAAGAAGTTTTTGGAGAGTCAGTGGTCGTACTTGAAGGAGTTTGAAAATACTTTGGTCACAATTGGAGGTGTTTTAGAGAGTCATTGGTCGTACTTGAAGGAGTTTGGAAATACTTTGGTCACAATTGAAGGTGTTTAGAGTCAGTGGTTGTAGTTGAAGGAGTTTTTGGAGAGTCAGTGGTCGTACTTGAAGGAGTTTTTGGAGAGTCAGTGATCGTACTTGAAGGAGTTTGGAAATACTTTGGTCACAATTGAATGTGTTTAGAGTCAGTGGTCGTAGTTGAAGAGTCAGTGGTCGTACTTGAAGGAATTTGGAGTCAGTGGTCATAATTGAAGGGAGTTTGGAAATACCTTGGTCACAATTGCAATTGAAGGTGTTTAAAGAGTCATTGGTCGTACTTGAAGGAGTTTGGAAATACTTTGGTCACAAGTGAATGTGTAGAGTCAGTGCTCACTTTCATGACTTGGGAGAGTCAGTGGTCACACTTGAAGGAGTTTGGAAATACTTTGGTCACAATTGAAGGTATTTGGAGAGTCAGTAGTCCGTACTTGAAGGAGTTTAGATAGTCAGTGGTCGCACTTGAAGGAGTTTTGGAAATACTTTGGTCACAATTGAAGGGGTTTAGAGTCAGTGGTCGTACTTGAAGGAGTTTGGAAATACTTTGGTCACAATTGAAGGTATTTGGAGAGTCAGTAGTCGTACTTGAAGGAGTTTGGAAATACTTTGGTCTCAATTGAAGGTGTTTGGAGAGTCAGTAGTCGTACTTGAAGGAGTTTGGAAATACTTTGGTCTCAATTGGAGGTGTTTAGAGAGTCAGTGGTCGTACTTGAAGGAGTTTTTGGAGAGTCAGTAGTCGTACTTGAAGGAGTTTGGAAATACTTTGGTCACAATTGAAGGTATTTGGAGAGTCACTAGTCGTACTTGAAGGAGTTTGGAAATACTTTGGTCTCAATTGAAGGTGTTTGGAGAGTCAGTAGTCGCACTTGAAGTTTGGATAGTCAGTGGTCACACTTGAAGGAGTTTGGAGAGTCAGTGGTCTTATTTGAAGGAGTTTGGAGAGTCTGTGGTACACTAAAATGTGTTTAGAGAGTCAGTGGTCGTATTTGAAGGAGTTTGGGGAGTCAGTGGTCACACTTCAAGGAGTTTGGAGAGTCAGTGGTCTTATTTGAAGGAGTTTGGAGAGTATGTGGTACACTAAAATGTGTTTAGAGAGTCAGTGGTCGTATTTGAAGGAGTTTGGGGAGTCAGTGGTCACACTTGAAGGAGTTTGGAGAGTCAGTGGTCTTATTTGAAGGAGTTTGGAGAGTCAGTGGTCACACTTCAAGGAGTTTGGAGAGTCAGTGTTCTTATTTGAAGGAGGTTGGAGAGTCTGTGGTACACTAAAATGTGTTTAGAGAGTCAGTGGTCGTATTTGAAGGAGTTTGGGGAGTCAGTGGTCACACTTGAAGAAGTTTGGAGAGTCAGTGGTCTTATTTGAAGGAGTGTGGAGAGTCAGTGGTACACTCAAATGTGTTTAGAGAGTCAGTGGTCACACTTGAAGGAGTTTGGAGAGTCAGTGGAACACTCAAATGTGTTTAGAGAGTCAGTGGTCACACTTGAAGGAGTTTGGAGAGTCAGTGGTCGCACTTGAAGTACTCCTTCAAGTGCGACTGCTGACTCTCTGAACACCTTGAAGTACGATCACTGACTCTCGAAACTCCTTCAACTTTGATCACTGACTCCCTAAGCCCCATTAAGCGTAACCACTGACTTTCCGAACATCTTCAAGTGCGACCACTGACTCCCCAAACTCCTTCAGGTGCGACCAATGACATCCAAACATCTTCAAGTGTGACCACAGAATTTCCAAACACCTTGAAGTGTGACGACTGACTCTCGAAAGTCCTTCAGTTGCGACCACTGACTCTCCAAACTCCTTCAAGAGTGACCGCTGACATCCAAACACCTTGTTTGTGTTTGGATGTCAGCGGTCGCACTTGAAGGAGTTTGGAGAGTCAGTGGTCGCAATTGAAGGTGTTTTTGGATGTCAGTGGTCGTATTTCAAGGTGTTTGGAGTCAGTTGTCAAACCTGAAGGAGTTGCGAGAGCCAGTGGTCACAATTGAAGGAATTTGGAGCGTAAGTGGTCACAATTGAAGGAGTATGGAGAGTAAGTGGTCGCACTTGAAGGAGTTTGGAAATTCTGTGGTCGTACTTGAAGGAGTTTAATTGTTTAGAGAGTCAGTTGCCACACTTGAAGGTGTTTGGAGAGTCAGTTGTAGCACTTGAAAGTCTTTGGAGAATCAGTTGTCGCACTTGAAGATGTTTGGAGAGTCAGCGGTCGCATTTGAAGGAGTTATGATTGTTTGGATGTCTGTAGTCACACTTGGAGAAGTTTGGAGAGCTAGTGGTCACATCTGAAGGAGTTCGGAGAGTCTCTGATCCCACTTGAAGGAATTCGGAGAGTCTCTGATCACACTTGAAGGAGTTTGGACAGTCAGTGGTCACACTTAAATGAATTTGGAGAGTCTGTGGTCACAACTGAAGGAGAATGGATAGTCAGCGGTCACACTTAAAGGAATTTGGAGAGTCTCTGGTCACAACTGAAGGAGATTGGAGAGTATGTGGTCACAAGTGAAAGAGTTTGGATAGTCAGTGCTCACACTTAAAGAAATTTGGAGAGTCTGTGGTCACAACTGAAGGAGATTGGATAGTCAGTGGTCACATCTGAAGGAGTTCGGAGAGTCTCAGATCTTACTTGAAGGAATTCGGAGAGTCTCTGATCACACTTGAAGGAGTTTGGATAGTCAGTGGTCACACTTAAAGGAATTTGGAGAGTCCGTGGTCACAACTGAAGGAGATTGGAGAGTCCGTGGTCGCAACTGAAGGAGATTGGAGAGTCTGTGGTCAAAAGTGAAGGAGTTTGGATGGTCAGTGGTCACACTTGGAAGGTGTAAAAGGTCTAGCTGATGGAGTCTTCTTCTGTGCTAGTGCTGGTGGAGACTTGAGTGGTAAAAGCGTGCGATGTTGATGATGTTGTGCCGTCCTCGTCTTCCTGGGATGGCACGCCGGGCGCTACATGCAGGGATGCTGGGAGTCTGACGGGACAGAATGCTGAGCCGGTCGGGATGAAGTTGACCTTGTTTTTGTCAGGGCAGGAGAAGAGGAGCGCTGATGCTGAGCTGGACTGTCGGGAGCTGGAAGGAAATTAGCGCTTGTAAGTTAGCTACTTTAACTTTAATTAGTTAGCCAGTTAGTAAGCATCAAGTGCAGCTCGGACTGAAGCAAAGTACCTCATCTCCTCGAAAGCTTTGATCTTCTCGCAACCTTCGGGCGGCTCTCGCTTGAACATGTAACTGTTGTTGGGTTTTGGTGAGGAGGCGAATTTGGGGAGCGGTGAACTGCTCTCACCGTCTGTGAAGGAACACATCAAACATAGAATATGATGGAATGATTTCAGCAAACTCAATGAACCTGCTCAGAAAAGTGTGACTGGAACGTTTGCGACAAAAACTAGCAGAATTGTCTTGGAAAAGTGCAATGCTTCAATGACGAAATAGTTGAAATGGGTTGAAAAATGTGGTA
This sequence comes from Nerophis ophidion, assembly GCF_033978795.1. Lineage (NCBI taxonomy): Eukaryota > Metazoa > Chordata > Actinopteri > Syngnathiformes > Syngnathidae > Nerophis > Nerophis ophidion. Next base: position 39,445,662 of record NC_084631.1, on the reverse strand, counting down.
CAAATATTGGGAAGCTGGAAACAGAGGGAATTCTGGGAACTTTGAAAAAGTGTTAGTTTGAATGTTGAAGATGATTGGAATATGTTGTTGGCTAAATGTTCGAAGGAAAATGGCAAACTAAGAGGAATTCAAATACTTGCCAGCATTCACACAATAACAACTACACTAATAATAATAATAATGCACTTGGTAGGATTTGAAAGACGGCGAAGACATGGCAGGGAAATGAGAACATGCTAACAGTTAGCATGTTTCACTTACCAAGTTATATGACTATGAGGTGTATGGCTGCGGAATTAGAGAAAAATATATAAAATTTGCCCAAAAAAAGGTGAGCACTTTGTTAGCGTGTGGAGTCAGTGATCGTAAATCGAGGTGTTCAGAGAGTCAGCGGTCGCACTTGAAGGAGTCCTTCAAGTATGACCACTGACTCTCCAAACCTCTTCAAGTGCGACCACTGACTCTCCAAACTCCTTCAAATGCGACCACTGACTTTCCAAACTCCTTCAAATACAACCAATGACTCTCTAAACACATTCAAGTATGACCACTGACTCTCCAAATTCCTTCAAGTGCAACCACTGACTCTCCAAACTCCTTCAAGAACGACAACTGACTCACCAAAAAACCTTCAACTGCGAATGGAGCATTTTCAAACATCTTCAAATACGACCACTGACTCTCTAAACACATTTGAGTATGACCACAGACTCTCTAAACACATTTGAGTGTGACCACTGACTCTCCAACACCTTCAAGTACGACCACTGACTGGAATGGCCTCAATCTCTTTGCCCTGCGTAATGACAAAGCTGATTCTGATTCTGACTCTCCAAACACATTCAAATACAATCACTGACTCTCTAAACACATTCGAGTGTGACCACAGACTCTCCAAACTCCTTTAAGTGTGACCACTGACTCTCCAAACTCCTTCAAGTGTGACCACTGACTCTCCAAACTCCTTCAAGAACGACAACTGACTCTCCAAACTCCTTCAAGTGTGACCACTGACTCTCCAAACTCCTTTAAGTGCGACCAATGACTCCCCAAACTCCTTCAAATACGACCACTGACTCTCTAAACACATTTGAGTGTGACCACTGACTCTCCAACACCTTCAAGTACAACCACTGACTGGAATGGCCTCAATCTCTTTACCCTGCGTAATGACAAAGCTGATTCTGATTCTGACTCTCCAAACACCTTCAAATACAATCACTGACTCACCAAACTCCTTTAAGTATGACCACTGACTCTCTAAACACATTCAAGTGTGACCACAGACTCTCCAAACTCCTTCAAGTGTGACCACTGACTCTCCAAACTCCTTCAAGTGTGACCACTGACTCTCCAAACTCCTTCAAGTGTGACCACTGACTCTCCAAACACCTTCAAGTGTGACCACTGACTCTCCAAACTCCTTCAAGTGTGACCACTGACTCTCCAAACACTTTCAAGTGTGACCACTGACTCTCCAAACTCCTTCAAGTGTGACCACTGATTCTCCAAACTCCTTCAAGTGTGACCACTGACTCTCCAAACTCCTTCAAGTGTGACCACTGACTCTCCAAACTCCTTCAACTACGACCACTGACTCTCTAAACACATTCGAGTGTCACCACAGCCTCTCCAAACTCCTTCAAGTGTGACCACTGACTCTCCAAACTCCTTCAAGTATGACCACTGACTCTCCAAACTCCTTCAAGTACGACCACTGACTCTCCAAACTCCTTCAAGTATGACCACTGACTCTCCAAACTCTTTCAAGTGTGACCACTGACTCGCCAAACTCCTTCAAGTACGACCACTGACTCTCCAAACTCCTTCAAGTGTGACCACTGACTCTCCAAACTCCTTCAAGTACGACCACTGACTCTCTAAACACATTTGAGTGTGACCACTGACTCTCCAACACCTTCAAGTACGACCACTGACTGGAATGGCTTCAATCTCTTTACCCTGCGTAATGACAAAGCTGATTCTGATTCTGACTCACCAAACTCCTTTAAGTATGACCACTGACTCTCCAAACACCTTCAAATACAACCACTGACTCTCTAAACACATTCGAGTGTGACCACTGACTCTCCAAACTCCTTCAAGTGTGACCACTGACTCTCCAAACACCTTCAAGTGTGACCACTGACTCTCCAAACACCTTCAAGTGTGACCACTGACTCTCCAAACTCCTTCAAGTGTGACCACTGACTCTCCAAACTCCTTCAAGTGTGACCACTGACTCTCCAAACTCCTTCAACTACGACCACTGACTCTCTAAACACATTCGAGTGTCACCACAGCCTCTCCAAACTCCTTCAAGTGTGACCACTGACTCTCCAAACTCCTTTAAGTGTGACCACTGACTCTCCAAACTCCTTCAACTACGACCACTGACTCTCTAAACACATTCGAGTGTCACCACAGCCTCTCCAAACTCCTTCAAGTGTGACCACTGACTCTCCAAACTCCTTCAAGTGTGACCACTGACTCTCCAAACTCCTTCAAGTGTGACCACTGACTCTCCAAACTCCTTCAAGAACGACAACTGACTCTCCCAACTCCTTCAAGTATGACCACTGACTCTCCAAACTCCTTTAAGTGCGACCAATGACTCCCCAAACTCCTTCAAATACGACCACTGACTCTCTAAACACATTTGAGTGTGACCACTGACTCTCCAACACCTTCAAGTACAACCACTGACTGGAATGGCCTCAATCTCTTTACCCTGCGTAATGACAAAGCTGATTCTGATTCTGACTCTCCAAACACCTTCAAATACAATCACTGACTCACCAAACTCCTTTAAGTATGACCACTGACTCTCTAAACACCTTCAAGTGTGACCACTGACTCTCCAAACTCCTTCAAGTGTGACCACTGACTCTCCAAACACCTTCAAGTGTGACCACTGACTCTCCAAACTCCTTCAAGGGTGACCACTGACTCTCCAAACACCTTCAAGTGTGACCACTGACTCTCCAAACACCTTCAAGTGTGACCACTGACTCTCCAAACTCCTTCAAGTGTGACCACTGACTCGCCAAACTCCTTCAAGTGTGACCACTGACTCTCCAAACTCCTTCAACTACGACCACTGACTCTCTAAACACATTCGAGTGTCACCAAAGCCTCTCCAAACTCCTTCAAGTGTGACCACTGACTCTCCAAACTCCTTCAAGTATGACCACTGACTCTCCAAACTCCTTCAAGTACGACCACTGACTCTCCAAACTCCTTCAAGTATGACCACTGACTCTCCAAACTCCTTCAAGTATGACACCGACTCTCCAAACTCCTTCAAGTATGACCACTGACTCTACAAACTCCTTCAAGTATGACCACCGGCTCTCCAAACTCCTTCAAGTGTGACCACTGACTCTCCAAACTCCTTCAAGTATGACCACTGACTCTCTAAACACATTTGAGTGTGACCACTGACTCTCCAACACCTTCAAGTACAACCACTGACTGGAATGGCCTCAATCTCTTTACCCTGCGTAATGACAAAGCTGATTCTGATTCTGACTCTCCAAACACCTTCAAATACAATCACTGACTCACCAAACTCCTTCAAGTATGACCACTGACTATCCAAACACCTTCAAATACAACCACTGACTCTCTAAACACATTTGAGTGTGACCACAGACTCTCCAAACTCCTTCAAGTATGACCACAGACTCTCCAAACTCCTTCAAGTGCGACCACTGACTCTCCAAACTCCTTCAAGTACGACCACTGACTCTCCAAACTCCTTCAAGTATGACCACAGACTCTCCAAACTCCTTCAAGTATGACCACAGACTCTCCAAACTCCTTCAAGTGCGACCACTGACTCTCCAAACTCCTTCAAGTGCGACCACTGACTCTCCAAACTCCTTCAAGTGTGACCACTGACTCTCCAAACTCCTTCAAGTGTGACCACTGACTCTCCAAACTCCAAGTGCGACCACTGACTCCAAACTCCTTCAAGTATGACCACTGACTCTCCAAAAACCTTCAAGTGTGACCACAGACTCTCCAAACACCTTCAAGTACGACCACTGACTCTCCAAACTCCTTCAACTACGACCACTGACTCTCTAAACACATTCGAGTGTCACCAAAGCCTCTCCAAACTCCTTCAAGTGTGACCACTGACTCTCCAAACTCCTTCAAGTATGACCACTGACTCTCCAAACTCCTTCAAGTACGACCACTGACTCTCCAAACTCCTTCAAGTATGACCACTGACTCTCCAAACTCCTTCAAGTATGACACCGACTCTCCAAACTCCTTCAAGTATGACCACTGACTCTACAAACTCCTTCAAGTATGACCACCGGCTCTCCAAACTCCTTCAAGTGTGACCACTGACTCTCCAAACTCCTTCAAGTATGACCACTGACTCTCTAAACACATTTGAGTGTGACCACTGACTCTCCAACACCTTCAAGTACAACCACTGACTGGAATGGCCTCAATCTCTTTACCCTGCGTAATGACAAAGCTGATTCTGATTCTGACTCTCCAAACACCTTCAAATACAATCACTGACTCACCAAACTCCTTCAAGTATGACCACTGACTATCCAAACACCTTCAAATACAACCACTGACTCTCTAAACACATTTGAGTGTGACCACAGACTCTCCAAACTCCTTCAAGTATGACCACAGACTCTCCAAACTCCTTCAAGTGCGACCACTGACTCTCCAAACTCCTTCAAGTACGACCACTGACTCTCCAAACTCCTTCAAGTATGACCACAGACTCTCCAAACTCCTTCAAGTATGACCACAGACTCTCCAAACTCCTTCAAGTGCGACCACTGACTCTCCAAACTCCTTCAAGTGCGACCACTGACTCTCCAAACTCCTTCAAGTGTGACCACTGACTCTCCAAACTCCTTCAAGTGTGACCACTGACTCTCCAAACTCCAAGTGCGACCACTGACTCCAAACTCCTTCAAGTATGACCACTGACTCTCCAAAAACCTTCAAGTGTGACCACAGACTCTCCAAACACCTTCAAGTACGACCACTGACTCTCCAAACTCCTTCAAGTGCGACCACTGACTCTCCAAACTCCTTCAAGTGTGACCACTGACTCTCCAAACTCCTTCAAGTGCGACCACTGACTCTCCAAACTCCTTCAAATACAACCACTGACTCTCTAAACACATTCAAGTATGACCACTGACTCTCCAAACTCCTTCAAGAACGACAACTGACTATCCAAACTCCTTCAACTGCGAATGCAGAATTTTCAAACATCTTCAAATACGACCACTGACTCTCTACACACATTTGAGTGTGACCACTGACTCTCCAACACCTTCAAGTACGACCACTGACTGGAATGGCCTCAATCTCTTTACCCTGCGTAATGACAAAGCTGATTCTGATTCTGACTCTCCAAACATATTCAAATACAATCACTGACTCTCTAAACTCATTCGAGTGTGACCAGAGACTCTCCAAACTCCTTTAAGTGTGACCACTGACTCTCCAAACTCCTTCAAGTGCGACCACTGACTCCCCAAACTCTTTCAAATACAACCAATGACTCTCTAAACACCTTCAAATACAACCACTGACTCTCTAAACACATTCAAGTATGACCACTGACTCTCCAAATTCCTTCAAGTGCAACCGCTGACTCTCCAAACACCTTCAAATACAACCACTGACTCTCTAAACACATTCAAGTATGACCACTGACTCTCCAAACTCCTTCAAGAACGACAACTGACTCACCAAAAAACCTTCAACTGCGAATGCAGAATTTTCAAACATCTGCAAATACGACCACTGACTCTCTAAACACATTTGAGTGTGACCACTGACTCTCCAACACCTTCAAGTACAACCACTGACTGGAATGGCCTCAATCTCTTTACCCTGCGTAATGACAAAGCTGATTCTGATTCTGACTCTCCAAACACATTCAAATACAATCACTGACTCTCTAAACACATTCGAGTGTGACCACAGACTCTCCAAACTCCTTTAAGTGTGACCACTGACTCTCCAAACTCCTTCAAGTGTGACCACTGACTCTCCAAACTCCTTTTAGTGTGACCACTGACTCTCCAAACTCCTTCAAGAACGACAACTGACTCTCCAAACACCTTCAAATACAACCATTGACTCTCCAAACACCTTAAAAAACAACCACTGACTCTCTAAACACATTCAAGTATGACCACTGACTCTCCAAACTCCTTCAAGAACGACAACTGACTGACTAAACACCTTCAACTGCGAACGCAGAATTTTCAAACATCTTCAAATACGACCACTGACTCTCTAAACACATTTGAGTGTGACCACTGACTCTCCAAACTCCTTCAAGTATGACCACTGACTCTCCAAACTCCTTCAAGTGTGACCACTGACTCTCCAAACTCCTTCAAGTGTGACCACTGACTCTCCAAACTCCTTCAAGTGTGACCACTGACTCTCCAAACTCCTTTAAGTGCGACCAATGACTCCCCAAACTCCTTCAAATACGACCACTGACTCTCTAAACACATTTGAGTGTGACCACTGACTCTCCAACACCTTCAAGTACAACCACTGACTGGAATGGCCTCAATCTCTTTACCCTGCGTAATGACAAAGCTGATTCTGATTCTGACTCTCCAAACACCTTCAAATACAATCACTGACTCACCAAACTCCTTTAAGTATGACCACTGACTCTCTAAACACATTCAAGTGTGACCACAGACTCTCCAAACTCCTTCAAGTGTGACCACTGACTCTCCAAACTCCTTCAAGTGTGACCACTGACTCGCCAAACTCCTTCAAGTGTGACCACTGACTCGCCAAACTCCTTCAAGTGTGACCACTGACTCGCCAAACTCCTTCAACTACGACCACTGACTCTCTAAACACATTCGAGTGTCACCACAGCCTCTCCAAACACCTTCAAGTATGACCACTGACTCTCCAAACTTCTTCAAGTATGACCACTGACTCTCCAAACTCCTTCAAGTACGACCACTGACTCTCCAAACTCCTTCAAGTATGACACCGACTCTCCAAACTCCTTCAAGTATGACCACTGAGTCTACAAACTCCTTCAAGTATGACCACCGGCTCTCCAAACTCCTTCAAGTGTGACCACTGACTCTCCAAACTCCTTCAAGTATGACCACTGACTCTCTAAACACATTTGAGTGTGACCACTGACTCTCCAAACTCCTTCAAGTATGACACCGACTCTCCAAACACCTTCAAGTGTGACCACTGACTCTCCAAACTCCTTCAAGTGTGACCACTGACTCTCCAAACTCCTTCAAGTGTGACCACTGACTCTCCAAACTCCTTCAAGTATGACCACTGACTCTCTAAACACATTCGAGTGTCACCACAGACTCTCCAAACTCTTTCAAGTGTGACCACTGACTCCCCAAACTCCTTCAAGTGTGACCACTGACTCTCCAAACTCCTTCAAGTGTGACCACTGACTCTCCAAACTCCTTCAAGTGTGACCACTGACTCTCCAAACTCCTTCAAGTGTGACCACTGACTCTCCAAACTCCTTCAAGTACGACCACTGACTCTCTAAACACATTCCAGTGTCACCACAGCCTCTCCAAACTCCTTCAAGTGTGACCACTGACTCTCCAAACTCCTTCAAGTATGACCACTGACTCTCCAAACTCCTTCAAGTACGACCACTGACTCTCCAAACTCCTTCAAGTACGACCACTGACTCTCCAAACTCCTTCAAGTATGACCACTGACTCTCCAAACTCCTTCAAGTATGACACCGACTCTCCAAACTCCTTCAAGTATGACCACTGACTCTACAAACTCCTTCAAGTATGACCACCGGCTCTCCAAACTCCTTCAAGTGTGACCACTGACTCTCCAAACTCCTTCAAGTATGACCACTGACTCTCTAAACACATTTGAGTGTGACCACTGACTCTCCAACAGCTTCAAGTACAACCACTGACTGGAATGGCCTCAATCTCTTTACCCTGCGTAATGACAAAGCTGATTCTGATTCTGACTCTCCAAACACCTTCAAATACAATCACTGACTCACCAAACTCCTTCAAGTATGACCACTGACTATCCAAACACCTTCAAATACAACCACTGACTCTCCAAACTCCTTCAAGTATGACCAAAGACTCTCCAAACTCCTTCAAGTGTGACCACTGACTCTCCAAACACCTTCAAGTGCGACCACTGACTCTCCAAACTCCTTCAAGTATGACCAAAGACTCTCCAAACTCCTTCAAGTGCGACCACTGACTCTCCAAACTCCTTCAAGTGTGACCACTGACTCTCCAAACTCCTTCAAGTGCGACCACTGACTCTCCAAACTCCTTCAAGTGTGACCACTGACTCTCCAAACTCCTTCAAGTGTGACCACTGACTCTCCAAACTCCTTCAAGTATGACTACAGACTCTCCAAACTCCTTCAAGTGCGACCACTGACTCTCCAAACTCCTTCAAGTGTGACCACTGACTCTCCAAACTCCAAGTGCGACCACTGACTCTCCAAACTCCTTCAAGTACGACCACTGACTCTCCAAAAACCTTCAAGTGTGACCACTGACTCTCCAAACTCCTTCAAGTATGACCACTGACTCTCCAAACTCCTTCAAGTGTGACCACTGACTCCCCAAACTCCAAGTGCGACCACTGACTCTCCAAACTCCTTCAAGTACGACCACTGACTCTCCAAAAACCTTCAAGTGTGACCACAGACTCTCCAAACACCTTCAAGTACGACCACTGACTCTCCAAACTCCTTCAAGTGTGACCACTGACTCTCCAAACTTCTTCAAGTACGACCACTGACTCTCCAAACTCCTTCAAGTGTGACCGCTGACTCTCCAAACTCCTTCAAGTGTGACCACAGACTCTCCAAACTCCTTCAAGTGTGACCACTGACTCTACAAACTCCTTCAAGTGTGACCACAGACTCTCCAAACACCTTCAAGTATGACCACTGACTCTCCAAACTCCTTCAAGTACGACCACTGACTCTCCAAACTCCTTCAAGTGTGACCACTGACTCTCCAAACTCCTTCAAGTTTTACCACTGACTCTCCAAACTCCTTCAAGTGTGACCACTGACTCTCCAAACTCCTTCAAGTGTGACCACTGACTCTCCAAACTCCTTCAAGTACGACCACTGACTCTCCAAACTCCTTCAAGTATGACCACCGACTCTCCAAACTCCTTCAAGTATGACCACCGACTCTCCAAACTCCTTCAAGTATGACCACTGACTCTCCAAACTCCTTCAAGTATGACCACTGACTCTCCAAACTCCTTCAAGTACGACCACTGACTCTCCAAACTCCTTCAAGTACGACCACTGACTTTACAAACCCACTCAAGTATGACCACTGACTCTACAAGCTAAGATTAGCATGCTGACAGTGAACAATTGCCACGTACCAAAAGCGTATTTTCGGGGCTCTAGTAAATTAGAGTGGACGCCATCCCCTAAAATGGGAAAACCCCGACGGAGTTGCCTCCTTCCGATGGCCATCCAGCCAAAATGAAACATTGGACGTCAAAACCGGTTTAAAGTAGACAATTGTGTGAACAATATGGCGGCAAGGAGGTGGAGAATGCGGTTGAGCGGACAGGCGGGGCGTGCCGGTAGCGACGCCGCCGCAATCAAATTCAGTTGCATAGATCGCGCACCGGCACACATTTGACATTTTTCTTCTGGCTGTATAAAAGGGGAGAAGGAGGAGGGATCATGGCAGAAGGAGTAGGAGAACCAGCAGCAGAAGCTGACGAGCGAAAACGACCAAGAGCGAGCCGAAGACAGCAACGAAGACGCGGCCGACTGAAAGCGAGAGAGGGGCGAGCAGGAGAGGAGCAGCTGAAAAGCGGTCTGACCAAAAGACAAAGCTTTATTTGAAAAAATAAAAAGAGTCAAACCTGCAACGCGATGTCCTTCCTTGAAGGTCCATGCAACCTGCACGACGACGGCAAGAGACCGTCACAGTTGTTTTGTTTTTTTTACTCGTGAATGGCATCGCCATTGTAACACAAAATGTTCCCAACTTAAAGTACACGAAAAAATGACACCTTTCTGACGGTATAACATATGTGGGGGTTTGTCACGTATTGAGCATAAGAGAAACATGTGGAATTATAATAATAAAAGTTGAAGGATGAGCAATAATAATATAGGCTGCTTGCATTGCAGCAGGCCCACAATATAAATAGTAATAATAATAGTAGCTCTATCCATCCATCCATTTCCTTCCACTTATCCGAGGTCGGGTCGCGGGGGCAGCAGCCTAAGCAGAGAAGCCTATACTTCTCTCTCCCAAGCCACTTCGCCCAGCTCTTCCCGGGGGATCCCGAGGCGTTCCCAGGCCAGCCAGGAGACATAGTCTTCCCAACGTGGCATCCTGACCAGATGCCCGAACCACCTCATCTGGCTCCTCTCCATGTGAAGGAGCAGCGGCTTTACTCTGAGCTCCTCCCGGATGAGAGAGCTTCACATCCTATCTCTAAGGGAGAGACCCAAACTCATTTTGGCCGCTTGTACCCGTGATCTTGTCCTTTCGGTCATAACCCAAAGCTCATGACCTTAGGTGAGGACGGGGACGTAGATCGACCGGTAAATTGAGAGCTTTGCCTTCCGGCTCAGATCCTTCTTCACCACAATGGATCGATACAGCGTCTGCATGTCGATCTCGCCATCCACTCTTCCCTCATTCATGAACAAGACTCCGAGGTACTTGAACTCCTCCACTTGGGGCGAGATCTCCTCCCCAACCTGAAGACGGCACTCCATCCTTTCCCGGGAGAGAACCATGGACTCGGACTTGGAGGTGCTGATTCACACTCGGCTGCGAACCGATCCAGTGAGAGCTGAAGATCCCGGACAGTTGAAGCCATCAGGACCACATCATCTGCAAAAATCAGAGACCTAATACCTTCAACGCCCTGACTGCGCCTAGAAATTCTGTCCGTAAAAGTTATGAACAGAATCGGTGACAAAGGACAGCCTTGGCGGAGTCCAACCCTCACGGGAAATGTGTTTGACTTACTGCCGGCAATGCGGACTAAGCTCTGGCACTGATCGTACAGGGAGCGGACCGCCACAATCAGACAGTCCGATACCCCATACTCTCTGAGCACTTCCCATAGGACTTCCCGATGGACACGGTCCAATGCCTTCTCCAAGTCCACAAAGCACATGTAGACCGGTTGGGCAAACTCCCATGCACCCTCAAGAACCCTGCCCAGAGAAATGAGCTGGTCCACAGTTCCACAACCAGGACGAAAACCACTGTTCCTCCTGCCACCAAACCAGATCCCCTCAACGCCTTGACTGTGCCTAGAAATTCTGTCCATAAAAGTTATGAACAGAATCAGTGACAAAGGACAGCCTTGGCGGAGTCCAACCCTCACGGGAAACGTGTTCGACTTACTGCCGGCAACGCGGACCAAGCTCTGGCACTGATCATACAGGGAGCGGACCGCCACAATCAGACAGTCCGATACCCCATACTCTCTGAGCACTTCCCATAGGACTTCCCGATGGACACGGTCCAATGCCTTCTCCAAGTCCATAAAGCACATGTAGACCGGTTGGGCAAAATCCCATGCACCCTCAAGAACCCTGCCCAGAGAAATGAGCTGGTCCACAGTTCCACAACCAGGACGAAAACCACTGTTCCTCCTGCTACCAAACCAGATCCCCTCAACGCCTTGACTGTGCCTAGAAATTCTGTCCATAAAAGTTATGAACAGAATCAGTGACAAAGGACAGCCTTGGCGGAGTCCAACCCTCACTGGAAACCGGTCCGACTTACTGCCGGCAATGCGGACCAAGCTCTGACACTGATCATACAGGGAGCGGACCGCCACAATCAGACAGTCCGATACCCCATACTCTCTGAGCACTCCCCACAGGACTTCCCGAGGGACACAGTGGAAAGACTTCTCCAAGTCCACAAAGCACATGCAGACCGGTTGGGCAAACTCCGATGCACCCTCAAGAGTATAGAGCTGGTCCACAGTTCCACGACCAGGACGAAAACCACACTGTTCTTCCTGAATAGTAGTTATAGTCCTAACCATAATAAAATTCATCATAATAATCATACGAGGAGAGGAGACCAGTTGAGGGAAAGAAAGAAGATGTGTTCAACCTTTGTCAGGATCGTAGAGTAGGTCCTCGGTGGAGTAAGGACTGCTGTCATGTGACCCAGGTGGGCAGGCAGGTGAGGGGCAAGGTGACAAGCTGGAACAGCTGCTGGAGCGACCAGGACCTGAAGGAGTCTGGGTGTCGGCGCTGCGCTGGCTGCTGCTGCGCTGCTGGGGCGGGAAAGGAGCTCGGCGGCCGTCAGGAACCTCCAGCGACTGAACGTGAAGAAGAATCAGCCAGCAGTCAATCATTCTCCTCTCTCTCTATTCAATTTTGCAAACCTTGTGTGTGATGTGATGCGACATGGAGGTGTCGGTTTCTTTGATCTATTGACAGCCACAGGAAAAGCTTGTCCTGACTCGAGAACTACAAAGATGTGTGTTCTTGTCTCTCATAATGATTGTGAGCAATAGGCAAAATTTGAAGGAACATAAGTGCAGTTCCCCTTTAAGGGCCCTGGACTTATTTTATTACGTGTGTGCAAAATAATGTTTCAACTTCTAGTAGCGCTGGACTTTTAATAATTTTATTATGTGGTATACACTGCATTCAAACTTCCAGTGCTAAATAATGTTACACCCTCAAAGGGCGCTGGACTTAGTATTTTATTACGTGTGGTGTACACTATATTCAAATTTCAAGTACAAAATAATGTTTTACCCTCTAAGGGCGCTGGGCCGATTATTTTATTATGTGTGGTGTACACTATATCCAAACTTTAAGTACAAAATAATGTTACACCCTTTAAGGGCGCTGGGCTTAATATATTATTATGTGTGGTGTACACTATATCCAAACTTCAAGTACAAAATAATGTTACACCCTTTAAGGGCGCTGGACTTAATATTTAATTACGTGTGGTGTACACTATATTCAAATTTCAAGTACAAAATAATGTTTTACCCTCTAAGGGCGCTGGGCCGATTATTTTATTATGTGTGGTGTACACTATATCCAAACTTCAAGTACAAAATAATGTTACACCCTTTAAGGGCGCTGGACTTAATATTTAATTACGTGTGGTGTACACTATATCCAAACTTCTAGTGCAAAATAATGTTTCACCCTATGAGGGCACTGGACTTCATATTTTATTATGTGTGGTGTACACTATATCCAAACTTCAAGTACAAAATAATGTTTCCACCTTTAAGGGCACTGGACTTAATATTTTATTATATTTTATTATGTGTGGCGTACACTATATCCAAACTTTTAGTGCAAAATAATGTTACACCCTTTAAGGGCACTGGACTTAATATTTTATTATGTGTGGTGTACACTATATCCAAATTTCAAGTGCAAAATAATATTACACCCTTTAAGGTCGCTGGACTTAATATTTTATTATATTTTATTATGTGTGGCGTACACTGTATCCAAACTTCAAGTACAAAATAATGTTACACCCTTTAAGGGCGCTGGACTTCATATTTAATTACGTGTGGTGTACACTATATCCAAACTTCTAGTGCAAAATAATGTTTCACCCTATGAGGGCACTGGACTTCATATTTTATTATGTGTGGTGTACACTATATCCAAACTTCAAGTACAAAATAATGTTTCCACCTTTAAGGGCACTGGACTTAACATTTTATTACGTGTGGTGTACACTATATCCAAATTTCAAGTGCAAAATAATATTACACCTTTTAAGGTCGCTGGACTTAATATTTTATTATATTTTATTATGTGTGGCGTACACTATATCCAAACTTTTAGTGCAAAATAATGTTACACCCTTTAAGGGCGCTGGACTTAATATTTTATTATGTGTGGTGTACACTATATCCAAATTTCAAGTGCAAAATAATATTACACCCTTTAAGGTCGCTGGACTTAATATTTTATTATATTTTATTATGTGTGGCGTACACTGTATCCAAACTTCAAGTACAAAATAATGTTTCCACCTTTAAGGGCACTGGACTTAATATTTTATTACATGCGGTGTACACTATATCCAAACTTCAAGTACAAAATAATGTTACACCCTTTAAGGGCACTGGACTTAATATTTTATTACATGTGGTGTACACTATATCCAAACTTCTAGTGCAAAATAATGTTTCACCCTATGAGGGCACTGGACTTCATATTTTATTAGGTGTGGTGTACACTATATCCAAACTTCTAGTACAAAATAATGTTTTACCCTCTAAGGGCGCTGGACTTAATATTTTCTTACATGTGGTGTACACTATATCCAAACTTCAAGTACACAATAATGTTTCCACCTTTAAGGGCACTGGACTTAACATTTTATTACGTGTGGTGTACACTATATCCAAATTTCAAGTGCAAAATAATGTTACACCCTTTAAGGTCGCTGGACTTAATATTTTATTACGTGTGGTGTACACTATATCCAAACTTCAAGTACAAAATAATGTTACACCCTTTAAGGTCGCTGGACTTATTATTTTATTACGTGTGGCGTACACTATATCCAAACTTTAAGTACAAAATAATGTTACACCGTTTAAGGGCGCTGGACTTAGTATTTTATTACATGCGGTGTACACTATATCCAAACTTCAAGTACAAAATAATGTTTTACCCTCTAAGAGCGCTGGACTTAATATTTTATTACATGTGGTGTACACTATATCCAAACTTCAAGTACAAAATAATGTTTTACCCTCTAAGAGCGCTGGACTTAATATTTTATTACATGTGGTGTACACTATATCCAAACTTCAAGTACAAAATAATGTTTCCACCTTTAAGGGCACTGGACTTAATATTTTATTACATGTGGTGTACACTATATCCAAACTTCAAAAACAAAATAATGTTACACCCTTTAAGGGCACTGGACTTAACATTTTATTACGTGTGGTGTACACTATATCCAAATTTCAAGTGCAAAATAATATTACACCCTTTAAGGTCGCTGGACTTAATATTTTATTATATTTTATTATGTGTGGCGTACACTATATCCAAACTTTTAGTGCAAAATAATGTTACACCCTTTAAGGGCGCTGGACTTAATATTTTATTACATGTGGTGTACACTATATCCAAACTTCAAGTACAAAATTATGTTACAGCCTTTAAGGGCGCTGGGCCTATTATTTTATTACATGTGGTGTACACTATATCCAAACTTCAAAAACAAAATAATGTTACACCCTTTAAGGGCACTGGACTTAACATTTTATTACGTGTGGTGTACACTATATCCAAATTTCAAGTGCAAAATAATGTTACACCCTTTAAGGTCGCTGGACTTAATATTTTATTACGTGTGGTGTACACTATATCCAAACTTCTAGTGCAAAATAATGTTTCACCCTATGAGGGCACTGGACTTCATATTTTATTATGTGTGGTGTACACTATATCCAAACTTCAAAAACAAAATAATGTTACACCCTTTAAGGGCACTGGACTTAACATTTTATTACGTGTGGTGTACACTATATCCAAATTTCAAGTGCAAAATAATATTACACCCTTTAAGGTCGCTGGACTTAATATTTTATTATATTTTATTATGTGTGGCGTACACTATATCCAAACTTTTAGTGCAAAATAATGTTACACCCTTTAAGGGCGCTGGACTTAATATTTTATTACGTGTGGTGTACATTGTATCCAAACTTCAAGAACAAAATAATGTTACACCCTATAAGGGTGGGTACTGGACTTAATATTTTATTACATGTGGTGTACACTATATCCAAACTTCAAGTACAAAATTATGTTACAGCCTTTAAGGGCGCTGGGCCTATTATTTTATTATGTGTGGTGTACACTATATCCAAACTTCTGGAGCAAAATAATGCAACACCCTTTAAGGTCGCTGGAATTCATATTTAATTACGTGTGGTGTACACTATATCAAAACTTCAAGAGCAAAATAATGCTACACCCTTTAAGGGCGCTGGGCCTATTATTTTATTACGTGTTGTGTACAGCACACTGCATCTTAAACTTCAAATGCAATATAATGTTCCACCTGCAGGGGCGCTATACTTATTGCAAAGGCACATAAAACCAAAGTTCTTAAGTGGACAGAAAATAGTGTTGCTGTGGACCTAAAACACAAAATCTGTACCTAAAGATCCAATACCGTCCTGCACACTTCTATGAAATGTGCCTAAATAATACTGTAGAAAATTACAAAGCCAAATAAAAAAAAAAGGGAAGCCCACCTTCAGCTCCTCCTTGTCTGCGTTGTCTTTGATGAAGACCTTCTCCAGCTCGTGGTTGATGCCCTCCATGCTGCTGGGCACGCGGGAAATGGAGGGCTTTGGCACGCTGATGTTGGACAGTGGCATCTGGCTGGACTTGGACATGGACGGTGCTGGAGGACACACACACACACACACACACACACACACACACACACACACACACACACACACACACACACACACACACACACACACACACACACACACACACAAATACACAAATACACAAATACACAAATACACTCTGTGAGTGGGTACACATATTTAAATAATATATTGTGTATTACATACAACTGTTCAATCAAAACAAAGTCAATGATACACAATAATTACAAACCCCGTTTCCATATGAGTTGGGAAATTGTGTTAGATGTAAATATAAACAGAATACAATGATTTGCAAATCCTTTTCAACCCATATTCAGTTGAATATGCTACAAAGACAACATATTTGATGTTCAAACTGATAAGTTTCTTTGTTGTTGCAAATAATCATTAACTTTAGAACTTGATGCCAGCAACACGTGACACAGAAGTTGGGAAAGGTGGCAATAAATACTGATAAAGTTGAGGAATGCTCATCAAACGCTTATGTGGAACATCCCACAGGTGTGCAGGCCAATTGGGAACAGATTGGGTATAAAAACAGCTTCCCAAAAAATGCTCAGTCTTTCACAAGAAAGGATGGGGCGAGGTACACCCCTTTGTCCACAACTGCGTGAGCAAATAGTCAAAAACTTTAAGAACAACGTTTCTCAAAGTGCAATTGCAAGAAATGTAGGGATTTCAACATCCACGCTCCATAATATCATCAAAAGGTTCAGAAACCAACATTAAATGACCGTGACCTTCCATCCCTCAGACAGCACTGTATCAAAAACCGACATCAATCTCTAAAGGATATCACCACATGGGCTCGGGAACACTTCAGAAAACCACTGTCACTAAATTCAGTTCGTCACTACAAGTTAAAGCTCTGCAATGCAAAGCGAAAGCCATTTATCAACAACATCCAGAAACGCCGCCGGCTTCTCTGGGCCCCGAGATCATCTAAAATGGACTGATGCAAAGTGGAAAAGTGTTCTGTGGTCTGAGGAGTTCACATTTTAAATTGTTTTTGGAAATATTCGATGACTTGGGTCATCAGCAATGCTAGCCTACACGATGTGCGCCAGAGTGGCAAAACCAAATTGCCTCCTCTGAAACGTTATATCTACACCCTTTGGCTTATTTATTAGTTTAGTGCAATTGCAAGAAATGTAGGGATTTCAACATCTACGCTCCATAATATCATCAAAAGGTTCAGAAAATCTGGAAAAATCACTCCACGTAAGCGGCATAGCCGGAAACCAACATTGAATGACCGTGACCTTCCATCCCTCAGACAGCACTGCATCAAAAACCGACATCAATCTCTAAAGGATATCACCACATGGGCTCAGGAACAGTTCAGAAAACCACTGTCACTAAATACAGTTCGTCACTACGAGTTAAAGCTCTGCAATGCAAAGCGAAAGCCATTTATCAACAACATCCAGAAACGCCGCCGGCTTCTCTGGGCCCCGAGATCATCTAAAATGGACTGATGCAAAGTGGAAAAGTGTTCTGTGGTCTGACGAGTCCACATTTTAAATTGTTTTTGGAAATATTCGATGACTTGGGTCATCAGCAATGCTAGCCTACACGATGTGCGCCAGAGTGGCAAAACCAAATTGCCTCCGCTGAAACGTTATATCTACACCCTTTGGCTTATTTATTAGTTTAGTGCAATTGCAAGAAATGTAGGGATTTCAACATCTACGCTCAATTATATCATCAAAAGGTTCAGAG
This sequence comes from Nerophis ophidion, assembly GCF_033978795.1. Classification (NCBI taxonomy): domain Eukaryota; kingdom Metazoa; phylum Chordata; class Actinopteri; order Syngnathiformes; family Syngnathidae; genus Nerophis; species Nerophis ophidion. The sequence goes on along the minus strand of NC_084631.1, from coordinate 39,427,482 downwards.
AATCTGGAGAAATCACTCCATGTAAGCGGCATGGCCGGAAACCAACATTGAATGACCGTGACCTTCCATCCCTCAGACAGCACTGCATCAAAAACCGACATCAATCTCTAAAGGATATCACCACATGGGCTCAGGAACACTTCAGAAAACCACTGTCACTAAATACAGTTCGTCACTACAAGTTAAAGCTCTGCAATGCAAAGCGAAAGCCATTTATCAACAACATCCAGAAACGCCGTCGGCTCCTCTGGGCCCGAGATCATCTAAAATGGACTGATGCAAAGTGGAAAAGTGTTCTGTGGTCTGACGAGTCCACATTTCAAATTGTTTTTGGAAATATTCGATGACTTGGGTCATCAGCAATGTTAGCCTACACGATGTGCGCCAGAGTGGCAAAACCAAATTGCCTCCGCTGAAACGTTATATCTACACCCTTTGGCTTATTTATTAGTTTAGTGCAATTGCAAGAAATGTAGGGATTTCAACATCTACGCTCAATTATATCATCAAAAGGTTCAGAGAATCTGGAGAAATCACTCCACGTAAGCGGCATGGCCGGAAACCAACATTGAATGACCGTGACCTTCCATCCCTCAGACAGCACTGCATCAAAAACCGACATCAATCTCTAAAGGATATCACCACATGGGCTCAGGAACACTTCAGAAAACCACTGTCACTAAATACAGTTCGTCACTACAAGTTAACCCTTCTATTATGTTGAGGGTCAATTTAACCCATTTCAGTTTTTGTGTTTATCAAAGTAATGGTTATCCTTTCTTTTTCATGCTGAAATTTGGTGACTTTTCCTCATCCAGGGTCATGAACTGGTGTGTAAAATCTGGACACTTTGTTGAGTAGTGGAATGTCTTGCAGAGTTTGTATACAAAGATGATGTTGTGGGTCATTTTGACCCATATACTTTAATGTGGGTAAATAGCCAAAATAAACAAGTCTCTTTGATGTACTTTTTACTTTGATGTACAATTGTTTGTATTTTGATTGCCTCTGAGACCCAGAGCCAGGTGTGTGAAGAGAGGGAACTTTCTCAAACTTGTCCTTGTCACTGTTCTCATGTCATCTCTTTGACAAACTCACCAAAAATGAGCTCCAGAAGGATGACATCTGAGGAGACAAGGACAAGTGTAGGGAATTCAACATCTACGCTCAATTATATCATCAAAAGGTTCAAAGAATCTGGAGAAATCACTCCACGTAAGCGGCATGGCCGTAAACCAACATTGAATGACCGTGGCCTTCGATCCCTCAGACGGCACTGCATCAAAAACCGACATCAATCTCTAAAGGATATCACCACATGGGCTCAGGAACACTTCAGAAAACCACTGTCACTAAATACAGTTCGTCACTACGAGTTAAAGCTCAGCAATGCAAAGCGAAAGCCATTTATCAACAACATCCAGAAACGCCGCCGGCTTCTCTGGGCCCCGAGATCATCTCAAATGGACTGATGCAAAGTGGAAAAGTGTTCTGTGGTCTGACGAGTCCACATTTCAAATTGTTTTTGGAAATATTCGATGACTTGGGTCATCAGCAATGCTAGCCTACACGATGTGCGCCAGAGTGGCAAAACCAAATTGCCTCCGCTGAAACGTTATATCTACACCCTTTGGCTTATTTATTAGTTTAGTGCAATTGCAAGAAATGTAGGGATTTCAACATCTACGCTCAATTATATCATCAAAAGGTTCAAAGAATCTGGAGAAATCACTCCATGTAAGCGGCATGGCCAGAAACCAACATAGAATGATCGTGACCTTCGATCCCTCAGACAGCACTGCATCAAAAACCGACATCAATCTCTAAAGGATATCACCACATGGGCTCAGGAACACTTCAGAAAACCACTGTCACTAAATACAGTTTGTCACTACAAGTTAACCCTTCTATTATGTTGAGGGTCAATTTAACCCATTTCAGTTTTTGTGTTGATCAAAGTACTGGTTATCCTTTCTTTTTCATGCTGAAATTTGGTGACTTTTCCTCATCAAGGGTCATGAACTGGTGTGTAAAATCTGGACACTTTGTTGAGTGGTGGAATGTCTTGCAGAGTTTGTATACAAAGATGATGTTGCGGGTCATTTTGACCCAGACGCTTTAATGTGGTTAAATTGCCAAAATAAACAAGTCTCTTTGATGTACTTTTTACTTTGATGTACAATTGTTTGTATTTGTAATTTGTATTTGTAATTTGTATTTGTATTTGTATTGCTAACTCTCAAACTTGTCCTTGTCACTGTTCTCATGTCATCTCTTTGACAAACTCACCAAAAATGAGCTCCAGAAGGATGACATCTGAGGAGACAAGGACAAGTGTAGGGATTTCAACATCTACACTCAATTATATCATCAAAAGGTTCAAAGAATCTGGAGAAATCACTCCACGTAAGCGGCATGGCCGGAAACCAACATTGAATGACCGTGACCTTCGATCCCTCAGACGGCACTGCATCAAAAACCGACATCAATCTCTAAAGGATATCACCACATGGGCTCAGGAACACTTCAGAAAACCACTGTCACTAAATACAGTTCGTCACTACGAGTTAAAGCTCAGCAATGCAAAGCGAAAGCCATTTATCAACAACATCCAGAAACGCAGCCGGTTTCTCTGGGCCCCGAAATCATCTCAAATGGACTGATGCAAAGTGGAAAAGTGTTCTGTGGTCTGACGAGTCCACATTTCATGTTGTTTTTGGAAATATTCGATGACTTGGGTCATCAGCAATGCTAGCCTACACGATGTGCGCCAGAGTGGCAAAACCAAATTGCCTCCGCTGAAACGTTATATCTACACCCTTTGGCTTATTTATTAGTTTAGTGCAATTGCAAGAAATGTAGGGATTTCAACATCTACGCTCCATAATATCATCAAAAGGTTCAGAAAATCTGGAAAAATCACTCCACGTAAGCGGCATAGCCGGAAACCAACATTGAATGACCGTGACCTTCGATCCCTCAGACGGCACTGCATCAAAAACCGACATCAATCTCTAAAGGATATCACCACATGGGCTCAGGAACACTTCAGAAAACCACTGTCACTAAATACAGTTTGTCACTACAAGTTAACCCTTCTATTATGTTGAGGGTCAATTTAACCCATTTCAGTTTTTGTGTTGATCAAAGTACTGGTTATCTTTTCTTTTTCATGCTGAAATTTGGTGACTTTTCCTCATCTAGGGTCATGAACTGGTGTGTAAAATCTGGACACTTTGTTGAGTAGTGGAATGTCTTGCAGAGTGTGTATACAAAGATGATGTTGTGGGTCATTTTGACCCAGACACTTTAATGTGGGTAAATAGCCAAAATAAACAAGTCTCTTTGATGTACTTTTTACTTTGATGTACAATTGTTTGTATTTTGATTGCCTCTGAGACCCAGAGCCAGGTGTGTGAAGAGAGGGAACTTTCTCAAACTTGTCCTTGTCACTGTTCTCATGTCATCTCTTTGACAAACTCACCAAAAATGAGCTCCAGAAGGATGACATCTGAGGAGACAAGGACAAGTGTAGGGATTTCAACATCTACCTCAATTATATCATCAAAAGGTTCAAAGAATCTGGAGAAATCACTCCACGTAAGCGGCATGGCCGTAAACCAACATTGAATGACCGTGACCTTCGATCCCTCAGACAGCACTGCATCAAAAACCGACATCAATCTCTAAAGGATATCACCACATGGGCTCAGGAACACTTCAGAAAACCACTGTCACTAAATACAGTTCGTCACTACGAGTTAAAGCTCTGCAATGTAAAGCGAAAGCCATTTATCAACAACATCCAGAAACGCAGCCGGTTTCTCTGGGCCCCGAAATCATCTCAAATGGACTGATGCAAAGTGGAAAAGTGTTTTGTGGTCTGACGAGTCCACATTTCAAATTGTTTTTGGAAATATTCGATGACTTGGGTCATCAGCAATGCTAGCCTACACGATGTACGCCAGAGTGGCAAAACCAAATTGCCTCCGCTGAAACGTCATATCTACACCCTTTGGCTTATTTATTAGTTTAGTCGCATTGAGAACTTCAAACAACGTCTCCCTCGACGTGCATATGTTGCTTTACAATTCGGCATTACCGAAATGAAGAAAAAACATAATTTAGATGATTTGTTGACCTTATTGTGGTGTTTTGTTGAAGGTCCTCTCACCAAAACAAGTCGTCGCGTGTGACGACGAAGGCCGGGGGGAAACATTTTCGAAAACGCGATTATATGTCATTTTAAGCGTTGGATGATGGCATATATAGTCGCCGAATACAAGATAAGGCGATCATTGCCCCCACAGGACGGTTTGCATTCATTCCAACTCACCTAAACTTCACCAACATGGCCTGACGCTACAATCAGCACATTTCTTAAGGGAGTTTGGCACGACAGTAGCTTAGCTTAGCGCCGTGCTACTATGGCTGCGTTGCAAAAATAACATGAAATATTCCAACTAAACTGCACATTTAATCCTACCTTTAGATTATGGAATGAAGAATGAAGATTATGGAATGCCCGGTGGGTTCTCTCTGGTCCAGCCAGTTGTCCGAGCTGCCTCCACCCGGGCCGGCGGGACTGGAGCGAAGAGACGGGAGAACCTCCAGCCTTCTTCCCGCAGACGAGACGCCGAGGACGGGGAGAGGCTGGCTGGAGCTCCGGGACACAAAAATCACCAATATTTACCACTATTTATATTATTCATAAGCAAATATGCGTACTGTTAGTAATAATGAAATACATATTTATCATAATCATAAGCAAATATTCATTTTACTTGTGGTGATCTTTTATTTTCTATTATTTTTAAATATCAATTATAATAATACACATGTATCATAATCCTAAACAAATATTACTATTAAGGTAATAATACTGGTGGTAATCTACTGATTGTAATTTATTTTATTTTATTTAGAAATATAAATTTATAATGTATTTATTTGTACTGGCCAGTGTACAAACCCTGTTTCATTATGAGTTGGGAAATTGTGTTGGATGTAAATATAAACAGAATACAATGATTTGCAAATCCTTTTCAACCCATATTCAGTTGAATATGCTACAAAGACAATATATTTGATGTTCAAACTCATAAACTTTATTTTTTTTTTTGCAAATAATAATTAACATAGAATTTCATGGCTGCAACGCGTGCCAAAGTAGTTGGGAAAGGGCATGTTCACCACTGTGTTACATCACATTTTCTTTTAACAACACTCAATAAACGTTTGGGAACTGAGGAAACTATTTGTTGAAGCTTTGAAAGTGGAATCAATCAATGTTTACTTATATAGCCCTAAATCACTAGTGTCTCAAAGGGCTGCACAAACCACAACACAAACAATATATATACATATATATATAATTATTTCCCATTCTTGTTTTATGTACAGCTTAAGTTGTTCAACAGTCCGGGGTCTTGTTGTCGTATTTTACGCTTCATAATAAGCCACACATTTTCGTTGGGAGACATGTCTGGACTGCAGGCGGGCCAGGAAAGTACCTGCACTCTTTTACTACGAAGCCACGCTGTTTTAACATGTGGCTTGGCGTTGTTTTGCTGAAATAAGCAGGAGCGTCCATGATAACGTTGCTTGGATGACAACATATGTTGCTCCAAAACCTGTATGTACCTTTCAGCATCAATGGTGCCTTCACAGATGTGTAAGTTACCCATGCCTTGGGCACTAATACACCCCCATACCATCACACATGCTGGCTTTTCAACTTTGCTCCCAAAACAATCCGGATGGTTTTTTGCCTCTTTGTTCCGGAGGATACCACGTCCATAGTTTCCAAATATAATTTGAAATGTGGACTCTTCAGACCACAGGACACTTTTCCACTTTGCATCAGTCCATTTTTAGATGATTTCGGGGCCCAGAGAAGCCGGCGGCGTTTCTGGATGTTGTTGATAAATGGCTTTCGCTTTGCATACCAGAGCTTTAACTTGCACTTACAGATGTAGTGACGAACTGTAGTTACTGACAGTGGTTTTATGAAGTGTTCCTGAGCCCACGTGATGATATCCTTTACACGCTGATGTCGGTTTTTGATGCAGTACCGCCTGAGGGCTCAAAGGTCCGTAATATCATAGCTTACGTGCAATGATTTCTCCAGATTCTCTGAACCTTTTGATCATTTTACGGACCGTAGATGGTAAAATCCCTAAATTCCTTGCAATAGCTCGTTGAGAAATATTGTTCTAAAACCGTCCGACAATTTGCTTACAAAGTGATGATCCTCACCCCATCCTTGTTTGGGAATTACTTAGCATTTCATGGAAGCTGCTTTTATACCCAACCATGGCACCCACCTGTTCCCAATTAGCCTGCACACCTGTGGGATGTTCCACCATAAGTTTTCATGAGCATCTCTCAACTTTATCAGTATTTATTGCCACCTTTCTCAACTTCTTTGTCACGTGTTGCTGGCATCAAATTCTAAAGTTAATGATTATTGCGCAAAAAAAAAAGTTTATGAGTTTGAACATGAAATATGTTGTCTTTGTAGCATATTCAACTGAATATGGGTTGAAAAGGATTTGCAAATCATTGTATTCTGTTTATATTTACATCTAACACAATTTCCCAACTCATATGGAAACGGGGTTTGTATGTGTTGATTGAAACTTTCTTTCCATCATCAATGTGTTACAAAAGTTACATTATTTCTCTTTTATAAAATCATAACATTCAAACACAGGAAGTGAAGCTTGTTTTTATTTATTGAACAAAAAACATATATTTATAATTCACTCAACAAACAAGGCACTTTCAACAACAAGGAAAGCATACGCAAATATAGACAAGAGTTTAAATATTGATAAATAATATTAATCAATCAATCAATCAATGTTTACTTATATAGCCCTAAATCACTAGTGTCTCAAAGGGCTGCACAAACCACTACGACATCCTCGGTAGGCCCACATAAGGGCAAGGAAAACTCACACCCAGTGGGACGTCGGTGACAATGATGACTATGAGAACCTTGGAGAGGAGGAAAGCAATGGATGTCGAGCAGGTCTAACATGATACTGTGAAAGTTCAATCCATAATGGATCCAACACAGTCGCGAGAGTCCAGTCCAAAGCGGATCCAACACATAGCAGCGAGAGTCCCGTTCACAGCGGAGCCAGCAGGAAACCATCCCAAGCGGAGGCGGATCAGCAGCGCAGAGATGTCCCCAGCCGATACACAGGCAAGCAGTACATGGCCACCGGATCGGACCGGACCCCCTCCAATAAAAAATATAAATACATAAAAAATATCTAATAGATGATATCTGTCTGTTACCTGACACCTGTCACATATACAGCTGTCACATACTGTAATATTGTACATGGTAATTGTTATATACTGTATGTATGATATAGACATATTATTATATATCTGTATATATAATATACTGAACATATATTATGTATATATTACGTAGATATGTTATATTTTACATCGCTATATTGTCCTTTCCTTCCTTGCACTTTTTCATCATTGTAACTGAGCTACTGTGTGGAAGAATTCATTAAAGTTTGTCTAAGTCTAATTTGTTTGTACTGTCCAGTGTATATATTTATTGAAACTTTCCCTCATCAATGTGTTACACCTGGGGTGTCAAACTCATTTTAGATGGGGACAAATCCACTCCCAAGTGGGCCGGACTGGTAAAATCACGGCACGATTACTTAAAAATAAAGACAACTTCAGATTATTTTCTTGATTTAAAAATAAAACAAGCACATTCTGAAATTGTACAAATCATAATGTTTTTTTTTTACACATACATATCACGGTTAATAGTATTCTGCCATTATTGTAGTTATTTATATTTTCTGAATAAATTATGTGATAATGGGCTTCACGGTGGCAGAGGGGTTAGTGCGTCTGCCTCACAATACGAAGTTCCTGCAGTCCTGGATTCAAATCCAGGCTCGGGATCTTTCTGTGTGGAGTTTGCATGTTCTCCCCGTGAATGCGTGGGTTCCCTCCGGGTACTCCGGCTTCCTCCCACCTCCAAAGACATGCACCTGGGGATAGGCCCTCCCACCTCCAAAGACATGTACCTGGGGATAGGCCCCTCCCACTTCCAAAGACATGCACCTGGGGATAGGTTGATTGGCAACACTAAATTGGCCCTAGTGTGTGAATGTGAGTGTGAATGTTGTCTATCTGTGTTGGCCCTGCGATGAGGTGGCGACTTGTCCAGGGTGTACCCTGCCTTCCGCCCGATTGTAGCTGAGATAGGCGCCAGCGCCCCCCGCGACCCCGAAAGGGAATAAGCGGTAGAAAATCGATGGATGGGATGGATGTGATAATGTTCATCAGTCAACTCATCGGTGTTCATTTTCAGTATATTAAGATAAAAAAATTCTATCGAAACCAAATTACAGGATGTTGTTTATGTAGTTTGATCATTTTCCTCATCTGATGTAATAACATCATGTGGTTTATTTTGTACATATATAGCATCATCTACACCAGGGGTCACCAACGCGGTGCCCGTAAGGACCAGATGAGTCGCTCGCTGGCCTGTTCTAAAAATAGCTCAAATAGCAGCACTTACCAGTGAGCTGCCTCTATTTTTTATATTTTATTCATTTACTAGCAAGCTGGTCTCGCTTTGCTCGACATTTTTAATTCTAAGAGAGACAAAACTCAAAATAGAATTTGAAAGTCTAAGAAAATATTTTAAAGACTTGGTGAACGGCTTCCTGCCGCCATCGTGCGGGCTCCACGGACCATTGAGGAATGACATCGCTGAGCAGGTTTGACTCGCTTTTATTTTTCAATAACAGCTTTGTCCTTTGATCGGATCGCTTTTCAGCTGCTCCGATCCTGCTCGCTCCTCTCTCGCCTTCAGTCGGCCGCGTCTTTGTCGCTGTCTTCTGCTCGCTCTCGATCGTCCTCGCTCTTCAGGTCTTTCTGCTGGTTCCCCTACTTCTGCCCTGATTGCTCCTCCTTCTCCCCTTTTATGCTACAGGAGAATTGATTGATTGATACTTTTATTAGTAGATTGCACAGTACAGTACATATTCCGTACAATTGACCACTAAATGGTAACACCCCAATAAGTTTTTCAACTTGTTTAAGTCGGGGTCCACCCGTTAATCAATTCATGGTACAAATATATACTATCAACATAATATAGTCATCACACAAGTTAATCATCATAGTATGTACATTGAATTATTTACATTATTTACAATGTAAGAAGATGCAGGGATTGAGAGCAGGTGTGTGATCCACGCACCTGACTCAGATTGCCGCAGCGTCGCTCCAAGCGTGCTCCGCCTCTCCGCTCCGCCGCACACTCCGCCCCCTGGCCGCCATCTTGAGTAGGACCGCCGTTTGTCCTCACCTGCTGTCGGCTCGTCGCTCCGTCTCTCCACAACTCGTTTAAATAAACTCATTTATTTTTTTACTTTGCTTCTTATAACTTTCAGAAAGACAATTTTAGAGAAAAAATACAACCTTAAAAATGATTTTAGGATTTTTAAAAAACATATACCTTTTTACCTTTTAAATCCCTTCCTCTTCTTTCCTGACAAATCAATGTTCAAGTTAATTTTATTGTGCATCCATCCATTTTCTACTGCTTATTCCCTTTTGGGGTCGCGGGAGGCGCTGGCGCCTATCTCAGCTACAATCGGGCGGAAGGCGGGGTACACCCTGGACAAGTCGCCACCTCATCGCATTTTTATTGTAAAGAATTTTACTGTAAAACATTTTATTGTAAAGAATAATAAATACATTTTAATTTAATTCTTCATTTTAGCTTCTGTTTTTTCAAAGAAGAATATTCGTGAAATATTTCTTTAAAACTTATTATGATTAAAATTAGAAAAGAATATTTTGGCAAATTTAGAAAATCTGTAGAATCAAATTTAAATCTTATTTCAAAGTCTTTTGAATTTCTTATAACATTTTTGTTCTGGAAAATCTAGAAGAAATAATGATTTGTCTTTGTTAGAAATATAGCTTGGTCCAATTTGTTATATATTCTGACAAAGTGCAGATTGGATTTTAACCTATTTAAAACATGTCATCAAAATTCTAAAATTAATCTTAAACCGGAAAAATTACTAATGATGTTCCATAAATTATTTTTTTAATTTTTTCAAAAAGATTCGAATTAGCTAGTTTTTCTCTTCTTTTTTTCGGTTGAATTTTGAATTTTAAAGAGTCGGAATTGAAGATAAACTATGTTTCAAAATTAAATTTTCATCTTTTTTCCGTGTTTTCTCCTCTTTTAAACCGTTCAATTAAGTGCATTTTTCAACATTTATTCTCTATATTGAAGGTAAATTGAGCAAATTGGCTATTTCTGGCAATTTATTTAAGTGTGTATTAAACTGGTAGCCCTTCGCATTAATCAGTACCCAAGAAGTAGCTCTTGGTTTCAAAAAGGTTG
>NC_084631.1:39321557-39417039 GCF_033978795.1 Nerophis ophidion | reverse complement strand
GCCTTGCCAAGGACACAACGGCAGTGACTAGAATGGCGGAAGCGGGAATTGAACCTGCAACCCTCAAGTTGCTGGCACGGCCACTCTACCAACCGAGCTATGCCGGCCCAATGTATATGTATACATATACATTGGGGCGTATATGTATATGTGTATATACATAATATGTATACATACATAAATACATATATATACATACACACACATTTATATATATATATATATATATATATATATATACATACACACACACTAAATATATACACACACTGTATATTAGAGAAGTCCGATAATATCAGACTGCCGATATCGGACGATAAATGAAATATCGGCCGTAATATCGGAAATTATCGGCATCAGTGTAAAAAAGTAAAATAAATGACTTTTTAAAACGCCGCTCTACGGAGTGGTACACGGATGTAGGAAGAAGTACAGAACAGTTGTGTCTCCCAGTCATACTTGCTAACCCTCCCCCCTTTTTCGTAGGAGACTACCGAATTTTAGTGCCCCTCCCAAATATCTCCCGATTTCCACCCAGACAACAATATTGGGGAAATGCCTTAAGGCAATGCTTTTGTGTGCCGGCCCAATCAAATAATAAATACGTCTTTTCACACACACAAGTGAATGCAAGGCATACTTGATCAACAGCCATACAGGTCACACTGAGGGTGGCCGTATAAACAACTTTAAAGGCCTACTGAAATAAGTTGTTCTTATTTAAACGGGGATAGCAGGTCCATTCTATGTGTCATACTTGATCATTTTGCGATATTGCCATATTTTTGTTGAAAGGATTTAGTAGAGAACATCGACGCTAAAGTTCGCAACTTTTGGTCGCTAATAAAAAAGCCTTGCCTGTACCGGAAGTAGCAGACGATGTGCGCGTGACGTCACGGGTGTGGAGCTCCTCACATCTGAATATTGTTTACAATCATGGCCACCAGCAGCGAGAGCGATTCGGACTGAGAAAGCGACAATTTCCTCCAGGCAACTTCAAGCCTTTACTAACACCCTCCCCCCTTCACAACCCATCTCCCCGGATTGTAAATAACCCAAATGTAAATAATCCAATGTATTTCTAATGTATATACTTGTTCGTATGCTATCTGAACTCACTATGTTCTCTGCTGGCTGTACACATCCTACTAAGTCAGACCTACACTGTTTCAATGTCCATTTCTCTGATGATGCAATTGTTGATGACTGAAGTGCTGATATCAACCAAACCCTCATCATCCCACCCCCCAGATTGTAAATAATGTAAATAATTCTATTAACCTGTGTGATGACGGTATTTTGCTGATTGTATATATTTGTACCATGAAATGATTAACAAGTTGAAAAATGTATTGGGGTGTTACCATTTAGTGGTCAATTGTACAGAATATGTACTGAACGGTGCACTCTACTAATAAAAGTTTCAATCAATCAATCAAAACCGAGTGCGGCAGCTGTTTATGACCCTCCTCCCCTTGGAAGCAGCTGCAGCAATGTAATCAGAAAATGCCCAAATAAATGCGAAGGCATGGAATTTGTTCCTCAGAGCGTGGGGTCATACTGTACGAAGGTACAGGTTCACACGCTCTCCTCATGAACTAAATTTAATCCTGTCTCAGTTTGATTCATTGCTTCTTGTCTTGTTTAATAGATACTTCGGTGTTTGAACCTGACAGGTTTCATAATAAATTCCTGTGCTCCGAAATATGAGTGTGTGTGCTGTTGGATGGTGTTGGTAGTGAGAAAGGTTTGATATTTGTCTCTTTAAAGATATATTTAGTTATGTTGAGCAAAACAAGACAGGATATAAGTATCCCAATCATTATCATAGCAACAGGAACATCAACAATATTATATTTTGTAGATTGAACAGTCATAGTGAACAATAGCCGGAGTCAACCTACTGTCTGAAATAGACAAATAGGGTCCAGTCTTCATCTTTCTACGTCTTGTAGGTCTACTAGGACCTCAAAGCAGGATAGTCCGGTCTCCTTCAAACTCTGTCTGAAGATCTGAGAGTGCTGCCAGGCGGTGTCTCCATCGCCTCCACTGAGCTGCGCCGTGACCATCAACTCCGAAGAACCCTTGAGACTCTGGAATGACTGCATGCTTCCATCTGAGGGTTAAAAGCACGATCAGAAATCAGCGCTTTTTGGGCAAATTTTTTTCACACCACCTGCACAAATCATTAAAAAATTAAACTCGGCAGCCAATATTGACAATAAAAAATCGTTCTCGCAACTGCTGGATATGACTTTAAAGCATAACCAAGCATGCATCACTATAGCTCTTGTCTCAAAGTAGGTGTACTGTCACCACCTGGCACATCACACCCTGACTTATTTTGAGTTTATTGCCATTCTCCTGTGTAGTGTTTTACTTCTTGTCTTGCGCTCCTATTTTGGTGGCCTTTCCTGTTTTGTTGGTATTTTCCTGTTGCAGTTTCATTTCCCACACCTTTTTGTCAATAATATTTTTAGATGTTTTTATCCTTCTTAGTGGGGACATTGTTGATTGTCATGTCATGTTCGGACGTCTTTGCTCCACAGTAAGTTTTTGCTGTCGTCCAGCATTCTGGGTTTGTTTACTCTGTAGCCAGTTCAGTTTTAGTTTCATTTTCATAGCCTTCCCTGAGTTTCAATGCCTTTCCATAGCGGCACTCGCCTTTTGTTTATTTTTGGTATAAGCATTAGACACCTTTTTACCTGTGCACTGCCTTCCACTGTCGTCTGTATAATGCATATGTTCCTTTTTGACTGTACTTAAATGTATAATAGACTGTAGTTATTTTATTGACATGTGAATAATGCTGTATAATAGACTGTATTTATATTATTCACATGTGAATAATGCTGTATAACAGACTGTATTTATATTATTCACATGCGCATAATGCTGTATAATAGACTGTATTTATATTATTGACATGTGAATAATGCTGTATAATAGACTGTATTTATATTATTGACATGTGAATAATGCTGTATAATAGACTGTATTTATGCTATTGACATGTGAATAATGCTGTATAATAGACTATATTTACATTATTCACATGTGCATAATGCTGTATGATACTGTATTTATATTATTCACATGTGAATAATGGTGTATAATACACTGTATTTATATTATTCACATGTGAATAATGCTGTATAATAGACTGTATTTATATTATTGACATGTGAATAATGCTGTATAATAGACTCTATATTATTCACATGTGAATAATGCTGTATAATAGACTGTTTTTATGTTATTCACATGTGAATAATGCTGTATAATAGACTATATTTACATTATTCACATGTGAATAATGCTGTATAATATAATATATATATTTTATTTTTTTTGTTTGTGAACAGCGTCACCAAGAAGTGGCAGGAATGTTTAGGATAAACACACATAGTAATACGAAATGTTGCCAACTTAAACTACCGCCGTAGGCGCAAGTGAGACCTTTCCAATGGTATGACATATGTGGGGGTTCGTTGGCCGATCCATCTCGTATTAAAAGTAGGAGAAACGTGCAGAACTATTATAATACAAGTTGAAGTTATTTGACCCGGGCGTAAATAAAAACTAATATAGTTAAAAAAAATATCATGCTTATGTTAGCATGCAAGCAAGCTAACGTTAACATGCTATAAGTTAGCTTGTGTGTAAAGTAGTCTTGTCTTTTTGGCGTTTACAATCGTCCATTAAAAGGGTATGTACCCATTAAATTGGCCTATTTTTTTGTTGTTGTTGTTCGTGAACAACAGGAAATGTTGCTCACTTAAAGTACCGTAGGAGCGAGTGAGACCTTTCCGATGGTATAACATATGTGGGGGTTCGTTGGCAGATACGTCTCGTAATAATGGTGAGAGAAACGTGCAGAACTATAATAATACAAGTTGAAGTATTAGGAAAAATATTATGGGCTGCTTGCATTGCAGCTGTCCCATAATAATGATTGTAGTTACCTACCTCCAACAAGGTGGGCTTTAGTCAGGCCTGACAGCAGCAGCCAGCTGACTTTGCCAGAATTGAAAGTCTGGCTACTGGCTTTGATTGACACGGACTTTATCGTCAGTTCTGAAGGCGCGAAGTCAAATTTCCAGCTGATCCGTCCAGCGGAGGAGCCTTCAGTCCGAGCAATATATACCTGAAGGAAGAAATAGAATAGTGTAAATACCTTATGGCAGCGTTTCTCAAAGTGTGGGGAATAGAGACATGACAGGTGGGGCGCAAGAAATGGGAGGAAATGTAACTTTAATTTTTTTTTTTTTAATTATATTCTTAGATTTTTTTTTTTTACAACCCCATTTTCTATACAAACTGTAAATCACCGTGAAACGACAGTTGCGAGACGTATATGCGACATTGCAAGTGATCTCGAGGAACAACTCGTTGACAAATTAAAAGAAAGTCGTTTTGCTTTACAAGTGGACGAAGCTACTGACGGCAATAAAGCCTGCCTGTTCATCGCATACGTGGTACATGGCGAGTCACTGTGCGAGGATTTGCTGTTTTGCAAATACAAAAAAAAAATAGAGCCAGTGCTGATGAGCTGTTCAAGATAATGGACAGTTTCCTCAAAGAACACGACCTTAAATGGGAAAACTGTGTGGGCTTTTGCTCTGATGGCGCACAGACCATGGCAGGGTCAAGAAACGGGCTGCAGGCTCGAATAAAGAGGGTTGCGCCAAATGCGCATTGGACGCATTGTGTCATTCACCGGGAAGCACTGGCGTCAAGGCAGCTCAGCCCCGAACTCAATGAGGTTTTAACAAATGTTGCGAGCGCGGTAAATTTTATCAAAACACAAAAAAGTGCCACTTTTAATTAATTGATTATTGAACTTGATGCAAGTTATTTGATTTATTATTGAACTTGATGCAAGTTATACCACAGCTGCACAGTTATTTTATTTAATATTGAACTTGATGTTATTTTATGTTATTGAGTTTGAATGTATACAACTTGATGTTCAATAAATTTGAAAATGTTCATCTTGGCATTAGCGTTCTGTTTGGCGGACGGGGCTTGAAAACTCCCCCTTGTCCAAAGTGGGGGATGACAAAAAAAGTTTGAGAACCACTGCCTTATGGTGTCATGGAAGAACCATAACCTCAACCCCCAAACTGTAACCTTAGCCACCACTGCTAACTATTTCCACTTTAAAAACAAGGGTAATCAGATTTCACTGGAGACTAGAAATGTCCGATAATATCGATATTATCGGACGATTTAAAATGTAATATTGGAAATGATTGGTATTGGTTATTATTGGTATCAATAAGCTGTTGATGGTTTGAATAAAAATAAAGGTTGCAGTAAACCTACCATCTGCCAGTCATTTTCCACCTTCCTGAAGACCGACTCCTTCTCCCACAAACATCCTTCCCAGCTGTGGAGGACCTCCAAGTCATTGGACACTCGACAGTATTGATCTTTGGAGGCGTTGTAAGACACGTGCAGTCGTTTGTCTTGCTTCTCTTTCTCCGTGAGCGTAAACACAAAACCTGCATTCTGACAACAAACAGATGTTGTCTTCACTCAAAAATGTTACCTTTTCGCAAAACCAAGAAATCATACTTTTGTCGTGCTTTTATTTTGATCACTTCCTGTTTGTGTCAGGAATTTCCTGTCTCCGCTCGGTGTTTTGGGTAGTACTTTATTGATTCCTTCAAGAGAGTTCCCTGAGGAAAATTTTAATTTTCGGCAGCTAGATCTACTGAGAACGACGGTAATGGTAATTGTCAGAATAATTGTATATAAGTTATTACACAACTTTATATCCCCATGAGTTTAGGTCGCCCTGCGAGAAGACAAAATCTTTCTTTGATCTTATCAAGCAAAAACCTCCACTGCGTGCGACGGGATGCGACGCGGAGGTGTCGGTTTCTTTGATCTATTGGACAGCCACAGGAAGACCTTGTCATGACCCGAGGTCTACAAAGCAGAGAGGGGACAAACCTGACACCTTATCTTTGAACAGTTCATGACCGAGTGCAGCAGCTGTTTATGACCCTCCTTCCCTTGGAAGCAGCTGCAGCAATGTAATCAGAAAATGCTAAAATAAACAAGGAGGCGTGAGGAACCCTTTCCGCAGAGCGTGGGGTGACACTGTACGAGGGTGCAGGTCGACGTGCTCTCCTCATGATCTAAATTGAATCCTGTCTCTGTTTGATTCCTCGCTTCTTATCTTTATTTAATAGTTCGGTGTGTGAACCTGACAGTCTCCCCATGTCTAGCATTAAAAGATTACAGTTGGTACAAAATGCGGCTGCTAGACTTTTGACAAGAACAAGAATGTTTGATCATATTACGCCTGTACTGTATATACCTTTATATACATATATACATACATATATACCTATACTGTATATACCTTTATATACATATATACATACATATATACCTATACTGGCTCACCTGCACTGGCTTCCTGTGCACTTAAGATGTGACTTTAAGGTTTTACTACTTACGTATAAAATACTACACGGTCTAGCTCCAGCCTATCTTGCCGATTGTATTGTACCATATGTCCCGGCAAGAAATCTGCGTTCAAAAGACTCCGGCTTATTAATGATTCCTAGAGCCCAAAAAAAGTCTGCGGGCTATAGAGCGTTTTCCGTTCGGGCTCCAGTACTCTGGAATGCCCTCCCGGTAACAGTTCGAGATGCTACCTCAGTAGAAGCATTTAAGTCTCACCTTAAAACTCATCTGTATACTCTAGCCTTTAAATAAACCTCCTTTTTAGACCAGTTGTTCTGCCGCTTCTTTTCTTTCTCCTATGTCCCCCCCTCCCTTGTGGAGGGGGTCCGGTCCGATGACCATGGATGAAGTATTGGCTGTCCAGAGTCGAGACCCAGGATGGACCGCTCGTCGGGACCCAGGATGGACCGCTCGCCTGTATCGATTGGGGACATCTCTACGCTGCTGATCCGCCTCCGCTTGAGATGGTCTCCTGTGGACGGGACTCTCGCTGCTGTCTTGGATCCGCTTTGAACTGAACTCTCGCGGCTGTGTTGGAGCCACTATGGATTGAACTTTCACAGTATCATGTTAGACCCGCTCGACATCCATTGCTTTCGGTCCCCTAGAGGGGCGGGGGTTGCCCACATCTGAGGTCCTCTCCAAGGTTTCTCATAGTCAGCATTGTCACTGGCGTCCCACTGGATGTGAATTCTCCCTGCCCACTGGGTGTGAGTTTTCCTTGCCCTTTTGTGGGTTCTTCCGAGGATGTTGTAGTCGTAAAGATTTGTGCAGTCCTTTGAGACATTTGTGATTTGGGGCTATATAAATAAATAAACATTGATTGATTGATTGACAGTAATGGATTTGACTTGTGTAGCACTTTTTCACTACCATTTGAATGATTAACAGTTCATAGTTTTACCGTGTTTTACTGTGGCCTCCAGTTCGGTGTAGCAGTAATCAGCCAATCAACAGGCTGGTTAAGAAACACAGGTGAACAGCTGTGGCTGACACAGGAGGACAGAAGGAATAAAAAGAACAGACAGACACATTTTTGAAGTGGAATTATTTCCCATTCTTGCTTGATGTACAGCTTAAGTTGTTCAACAGTCTCCCTTCTGCTAGTTTAGGCTTCATATTGCACCACACATTTTCAATGGGAGACAGGTCTGGATTACAGGCAGGCCAGTCTAGTACTTGCACTCTTTAACTATGAAGCCACTCTGTTGTAACATGCGATGTTGCTCCAAAAGCTGTATGTATCTTTCAGCATTAATGGTACCTTTCCAGATGTGAAAGTTACCCATGCCTTGGGCACTAATGCACCCCCATACCATCACAGATGCTGCCTTTTACACTTTGCACCTAGAACAGTCCCAATGGTTCTTTTCCTCTCGAGTCCGGAGGTCCCGACAAAACAATTTGAAATGTGGATTTGTCAGACTACAGAACAGTTTTCTACTTTGCATCAATCCATCTTAGAGGAGCTCGGGCCCAGTGAAGCGTTTCTGGGTGTTGTTGATAAGTAGCTTTGGCTTTGCATAGTAGAGTTTTAACTTGCACTTACAGATGTAGCGACCAACTGTAGTTACTGACAGTGGTTTTCTGAAGTGTTACTGAGCACATGTGGTGATATCCTTTACACACTGATGTCGGTTTTTTTTAATTGGATTGAAGGTCACGGGCATTGCCGCTTACGTGCAGAGATTTCTCCAGATTCTTTGAACCTTTTGATGATATTACAGAGCGGACTCGTCAGACTACAGAACAGTTTTCTACTTTGCATCAATCTATCTTAGATGAGCTCGGGCCCAGTGAAGCGTTTCTGGGTGTTGTTGATAAATAGCTTTGGCTTTGCATAGTAGAGTTTTAACTTGCACTTACAGATGTAGCGACCAACTGTAGTTACTGACAGTGGTTTTCTGAAGTGTTACTGAGCACATGTGGTGATATCCTTTACACACTGATGTCGGGTTTTTTAAATTGGATTGAAGGTCACGGGCATTGCCGCTTACGTGCAGTGATTTCTCCAGATTCTTTGAACCTTTTGATGATATTAGAGAGCGGACTCGTCAGACTACAGAACAGTTTTCTACTTTGCATCAATCCATCTTAGATGAGCTCGGGCCCAGTGAAGCGTTTCTGGGTGTTGTTGATAAATAGCTTTGGCTTTGCATAGTAGAGTTTTAACTTGCACTTACAGATGTAGCGACCAACTGTAGTTACTGACAGTGGTTTTCTGAAGTGTTACTGAGCACATGTGGTGATATCCTTTACACACTGATGTCGGGTTTTTTTAAATTGGATTGAAGGTCACGGGCATTGCCGCTTACGTGCAGAGATTTCTCCAGATTCTTTGAACCTTTTGATGATATTACAGAGCGGACTCGTCAGACAACAGAACAGTTTTCTACTTTGCATCAATCCATCTTAGATGAGCTCGGGTCCAGTGAAGCGTTTCTGGGTGTTGTTGATAAATAGCTTTGGCTTTGCATAGTAGAGTTTTAACTTGCACTTACAGATGTAGCGACCAACTGTAGTTACTGACAGTGGTTTTCTGAAGTGTTACTGAGCACATGTGGTGATATCCTTTACACACTGATGTCGGTTTTTGGAATTGGATTGAAGGTCACGGGCATTGCCGCTTACGTGCAGTGATTTCTCCAGATTCTTTGAACCTTTTGATGATATTAGAGAGCGGACTTGTCAGACTACAGAACAGTTTTCTACTTTGCATCAATCCATCTTAGAGGAGCTCGGGCCCAGTGAAGCGTTTCTGGGTGTTGTTGATAAATAGCTTTGGCTTTGCATAGTAGAGTTTTAACTTGCACTTACAGATGTAGCGACCAACTGTAGTTACTGACAGTGGTTTTCTGAAGTGTTACTGAGCACATGTGGTGGTATATCCTTTACACACTGATGTCGGGTTTTTTTTAATTGGATTGAAGGTCACGGGCATTGCCGCTTACGTGCAGTGATTTCTCCAGATTCTTTGAACCTTTTGATGATATTAGAGAGCGGACTCGTCAGACTACAGAACAGTTTTCTACTTTGCATCAATCCATCTTAGATGAGCTCGGGCCCAGTGAAGTGTTTCTGGGTGTTGTTGATAAATAGCTTTGGCTTTGCATAGTAGGGTTTTAACTTGCACTTACAGATGTAGCGACCAACTGTAGTTACTGACAGTGGTTTTCAGAAGTTTTACTGAGGACATGTGGTGATATCCTTTACACACTGATCCTTTACACACCCGTCAGCGATCCTGTTCTGTCTCCCTGTAATGTTTGTCTGATCTTGAATGGGATTGTGCTGAAAATTGTAATTTTCCTGAAGGAACTCTCCTGACGGAATAAATAAAGTACTATCTATCTATCTGATGTCGGTTTTTTGAATTGGATTGAAGGTCACGGGCATTGCCGCTTACGTGCAGAGATTTCTCCAGATTCTTTGAACCTTTTGATGATATTACAGAGCGGACTCGTCAGACTACAGAACAGTTTTCTACTTTGCATCAATCCATCTTAGATGAGCTCGGGCCCAGTGAAGTGTTTCTGGGTGTTGTTGATAAATAGCTTTGGCTTTGCATAGTAGGGTTTTAACTTGCACTTACAGATGTAGCGACCAACTGTAGTTACTGACAGTGGTTTTCTGAAGTGTTACTGAGCACATGTGGTGATATCCTTTACACACTGATGTCGTTTTTTTGAATTGGATTGAAGGTCACGGGCATTGCCGCATACGTGCAGAGATTTCTCCAGATTCTTTGAACCTTTTGATGATATTACAGAGCGGACTCGTCAGACTACAGAACAGTTTTCTACTTTGCATCAATCCATCTTAGATGAGCTCGGGCCCAGTGAAGTGTTTCTGGGTGTTGTTGATAAATAGCTTTGGCTTTGCATAGTAGAGTTTTAACTTGCACTTACAGATGTAGCGACCAACTGTAGTTACTGACAGTGGTTTTCTGAAGTGTTACTGAGCCCATGTGGTGATATCCTTTACACACTGATGTCGTTTTTTTTTTAATTGGATTGAAGGTCACGGGCATTGCCGCTTACGTGCAGTGATTTCTCCAGATTCTTTGAACCTTTTGATGATATTACAGAGCGTAGACGATGACATCCCTAAATTCCTTGCAATAGCTGGTTGAGAAATGTTGTTCTTAAACAATTTGCTCAGGCATTTGTTAACAGAGTGGGGACCCTCGGCCCGTCCTTGTTTGTGAATGACTGAGCATTTCATGGCAGCTGCTTTTATACCCAATCATGGCACCCACCTGTCCCCAATTAGCCTGATCACCTGTGGGATGTTCCAAATAAGTCTTTGATGAGCATTACCATGAATTGATTTGCGTGGACCCCGACTTAAACAAGTTGAAAAACTTATTCGGGTGTGACCATTTAGTGGTCAATTATACGGAATATTAATGTCCAAAGACATGCACCTGGGGATAGGTTGATTGGCAACACTAAATTGGCCCTAGTGTGTGAATGTGAGTGTGAATGTTGTCCGTCTGTGTTGGCCCTGCGATGAGGTGGCGACTTGTCAAGGGTGTACCCCGCCTTCCTCCTGATTGTAGCTGAGATAGGCACCAGCGCCCCCCGCGACCCCAAAGGGAATAAGCGGTAGAAAATGATGTACGGAATATGTACTGTACTTGCAATCTACTAATAAAAGTTTCAATCAAATCAATCATTCCTCTACTTCCTCAGTCTTTTTTGCCACTTGTGCCAGCTTTTTTGACAAAATAAAGTAATAACAGTTTGAACGTTAAGTATCTTGTTGAAAAGGATTTGCAAATCATACAGAACGTGCCACCTTCACTTCTTTTGGGTTTCATACATTCCATCCAACCATTTTTCTACCGCTTGTCCCTTTCGGGCTCGCGGGGGGTGCTGCAGCCTCTCAGCTTCAATCGGGCGGAAGACGGTGTACACCCTGGACAAGTCGCCACCTCATCACAGACATTGAAAATGAATTATTGTATGAAACACTTAGCCAGACTTTGTCTGCGTCTAATTTTTACTTGATTTGCGTACAAAATGTGCCTCATTGCTAGCGTACCTGTTTGCCATTCCGTGCATCAGCATCTCCCGTCTCTCCCCTCGCCGTCCTCCATCCCAGAGAGCCAGACATCCGCCCTCCCAGCTCGCCCGCTTTTGGCGTTTTGGGGCAAATGAACTCAACAAGTTCAACAACCAGCCGTTCTGACAGTTTTCTCTTCCTGTCCGCACTCACGGATTGCTGCCTCTGGAGCATCAAAGCAAATCAGAGTCGAGCAGTTGAAGATGACGAGCGTCTTGCGTGCATGGTAGAAAAATGTAAACACCTACCGAGGCATTCAGCCCAATGATGGTGTGCAGCAACCAGGCCTCCTGAACACTGGTCCTTCTTGACAAAACCTCGGAATGTTTGCAGGAATACCTCCAGGTCACGTCCACCACCTGTATCGCATAATGAAGCAATGCTCTCAGCAATAACAATAACAAGACTTTTGACAAGAACAAGGAAGTTTGATCATATCACGCCTATTCTGTATATACCTTTATGTACATATATACATATATATATATACCTATACTTAAAATGTGACTTTAAGGTTTTACTACTTACATATAAAGTACTTCACAGTCTAGCTCCAGCCTATCTTGCTGATTGTATTGTACCATATGTCCCGGCAAGAAATCTGCGTTCAAAGAACTCCGGCTTATTAGTGATTCCCACAGCCCCCAAAAAGTCTGCGGGCTATAGAAAGTTTTCTATTGGGGCTCAAGTACTCTGGAATGTTCTAGCAGTGACAGTTAGAGATGCTACCTCAGTAGAAGGATTTAAGTCCCATCTTACAACTCATTTGTATACTTTAGCCTTTAAATAGACCCCCCTTTTAGACCAGTTGATCTGCCGTCTCTTTTCTGCTCTGCCCCCCTCTCCTTCATGGTGGCCATAGATGTTGCGCTAGCTGTCCAAAGTCTGAACCAAGGGTGGACCACTCATCTGTGCATTGGTTGGGGAAATCTCTGCGCTGATGACCTGTCTCCACTCAAGATGATCTCCTGCTGGCCCCACTATGGACTGGACTCTCACTATTATGTTAGATCCACTATGGATATGGACTGGACTCTCACACTATTACGTTAGATCCACTATGGACTGGACTCTCACTATTATGTTAGATCCGCTATGGACTGGACTCTCACACTATTATGTTAGATCCACTATGGACTGGA
Source organism: Nerophis ophidion (assembly GCF_033978795.1). Taxonomy (NCBI): domain Eukaryota; kingdom Metazoa; phylum Chordata; class Actinopteri; order Syngnathiformes; family Syngnathidae; genus Nerophis; species Nerophis ophidion. Next base: position 39,404,347 of record NC_084631.1, on the reverse strand, counting down.
CTCTCAAACTATTATGTTAGATCCACTATGGATATGAACTGGACTCTCACACTATTATGTTAGATCCACTATGGACTGGACTCTCAAACTATTATGTTAGATCCACTATGGACTAGACTCTCACTATTATGTTAGATCCACTATGGACTGGACTCTCACTATTATGTTAGATCCACTATGGACTGGACTCTCACACTATTACGTTAGCTCCACTATGGACTGGACTCTCACAATATTACGTTAGATCCACTATGGACTGGACTCTCACACAATTATGTTAGATCCACTATGGACTGGACTCTCACTATTATGTTAGATCCACTATGGACTGGACTCTCACACAATAATGTTAGATCCACTATGGACTGGACTCTGACACTAAATGCTATATATGAATGAGGTAGATCCCTTCGACTTGGTCCATTAAAAAGCATGTGGCCTGCATCAAAGTGAGCAACTGACCTGGTCCTTGGAGAAAGCAAAGATATAAGAGAGCTTCTTCCCCCAGCCAACTTCATACAGCAGAGGTTTATCGCAGGCGTTCTCACATGAGTCACAGTGCAGCCAGCGACGCTGGGACACGGAGTAGACCTCGGTCCACACGTGGTCTGAAAGACACAAGAGGCCACTGTCAAGGGGGACGGCACAATAAATGTTAGCAGGCACAGCAGCAGTATTATAAAAAGGTACCGTACTGGGTGAACCCTACAAATGTTCCTTATGGGATGGAATTGGAATGTGACGATACACTCATCTCATGAGACTAAAAAACTAAACAATATCGCTTTCACGAGAAGGAGATGGGAAAAGATTTGTAAATTGAAATCAAAGTTGTAATTCGTGCGACAACCCTCCCACCATGACTGCCATTTAACAGCCATACCGTTTACACTGATGGTATTGATATAAACAACTTTAACACGCTTACTAATATGCGCCACACTCTGTGAACCCTGACCAAACAAGAATAACAAACACATTTCTGGATAACATTGGCTCTGTAACACATTATAAACGCAACATAAAAATTACCCAGAATTCCAATGCATCCATGACTCTTGGCTATATTATACACGCGCCCCCAAACCCCGCCCACCTCAACCGACGCACGGATAGGGGAGGGGGGGGTGGGGGGGGGTGGTTTTGGTCATGGATGCATTGGAATTCTGGGTAATTCTTATGTTGCGTTTATAATGTGTTACGGAACCAATGTTCTCCAGAAATGTGTTTGTTATTCTTGTTTGGTTAGGGTTCACAGAGTGTGGCGCATATTAGTAAGAGTGTTAAAATTGTTTTATATCACAACCTTTAGTGTGATCTGTATGGCTGTGGAACAAGACCCTCGTTTACACACCGTAAATTAAAATAGAAACTCCTCCGCTAATTTTGAAAATGACGGCAGGGGAAGCGTCACGACTTCGACCCGGCGGTAAAAGTAAGCATGCGGTAATAAATTTGGGGAGCGAGTTCTACCAGGCAGTTATTCAAGGCAGGCGCATATTACATGCCCGGCGGCTATTCAAGGAAATACGGTATATATATATATATATATATCCACATATATATACAAATACATATATAAATATGTATATATATATTACACATACATATATAAATATATATATATACACACACACACATACATATATATAAATATATATATATACACACACACATACATATATAAATATATATATACACACACACACACACATATTTACATACACATGTGTGTATATACATATATATACACATGTACACACACAAACACATATACATAAACACACATACATACACATATATATATATACACATACATATATATATATGCTTACACACATACACATATATATACATATATATATATATATATATATATATACACACACACACACACATACATATATATAAATATATATACATATAAATACATACATATAAATACACACACACACATTTACATACACGTGTGTATATACATATATATATATATATATACACACGTAAACACACATATACATACACACACAAACACACATACATATATATATATACACACACACACACACACACACACACACACACATATATATATACACACACACACGTATATACACACGCACATATATATATATATATATATATATATACACACACACACATACATATTTACACGTGATATATATATACACACACATATATACACATTTTTATAAATATATCTATATATATATATATATGCATGTATGTGTATATATATATATATATCACGTGTGAATATATATATATATATATATATGTATGTAAGTATATTTACACACACGCATATATACACACGTGTATATATGTGTGTGTATATACACGTGTGTGTAAATATATATGTGTGAATATATATATATATATATACACACACACACACACACACACACACACATATATACCGTATTTTTCGGAGTATAAGTCGCTCCGGAGTCAAATTCGCACCTGCCGAAAATGCATAATAAAGAAGGAAAAAAACAAATATACGTCGCACTGGAGTATAAGTCGCATTTTTGGGGGAAATGTATTTGATAAAAGCCAACACCAAGAATAGACATTTGAAAGGCCATTTAAAATAAATAAAGAATAGTGAACAACAGGCTGAATAAGTGTAGGTTATATGAGGCATAAATAAGCAACTGCTATGTTAACCTAACATATTATGGTAAGAGTCATTCAAATAACTATAACATATAGAACATGCTATACCTTTACCAAACTATCTCTCACTCCTAATCCATAAATCCCATGAAATATTATACGTCTAGTCTCTTACATGAATGAGCTAAATAATATTATTTGAAAGAGTAAACAAAATAAAATTTTTGGGTGTGATCTTGGACCACAGGATCTGCTGGAAGTCACACATTACATAGATCAAAGGGAAGTTGGCGAGAAGTATTGCTGTCCTGGGTAAAACAAGGCACATTCTTAATCAAAAAACATTACACACTCTTTATTGTACACTTGTTTTACCATATTTGAGTTACTGTCTAGAAGTTTGGGGAAATACATACAGGACGAACATCCAACCACTATTCATAATGCAAAAAAGGGCCATCAGACTGATACATAACACAGGACCCCGAGAACACACTAATGGATTATTTATAAAAACATTTGATTTAAAACTACCAGATCTCATCCAACTCAAGACTGCCCAAATGATTTATAAAGCAAGTAAAGATTCACTTCCAACAGGGTTACAGAGAAGATTTTTACAGAGAGAAGGGAATTATAATTTAAGAGGAGAACTACTTTTTAAGATCCAATATTGTAGAACAACGCAGAAACGAATGAGTATAACAATAGCAGGGGTTAAAATATGGAACTGTTTAAAGGATGAAATAAAACACAGCACCAACGTAAACCAGTTTAAAAAGGTTTTTAAATCATTTATCATTAGTAAATATTAGTAAATATGGACGGCGTGGCGCAGTGGAAGAGTGGCCGTGCGCAATCCGAGGGTCCCTGGTTCAAATCCCACCTAGAACCAACCTCGTCACCGCCGTTGTGTCCTGAGCAAGACACTTCACCCTTGCTCCTGATGGGTACTGGTTGGCGCCTTGCATGGCAGCTCCCTCCATCAGTGTGTGAATGTGTGTGTGAATGGGTAAATGTGGAAGTAGTGTCAAAGCGCTTTGAGTACCTTGAAGGTAGAAAAGCGCTATACAAGTACAACCCATTTATCATTTAAATATAAGAAAGAAGAGCAAACATTGTTTTAGAAAGACAATAATATATAATATATATATAAATACAATTTATGATTTCATAATTATACATATAGGTTATATTAAAATGTATATATTACCACTTTATATGGAATTTAAATAAATTGTGTATATATATATATATATATATATATATATATATATATAGTATACAAATGTATATGTTTGATTTAAATGTTAAACTGTGTATATAAGACGTGTGCTACATATATGTTGCTTATATATTGTTTAAAAAAAAAGTTATATAAGTGAAGCATGTTTTAGATTTTATATATTTTGAACCTTGTTCTTGTTGTGATGGGGTAGGTTTATATAAGCGTTGCTTCAACCTACACCCTTTCGGCTCAATCATTGCTCAAATGAGTTGTTTTTTTTCTTTTCTTGTTGTTGTTCTTTGTTTTATGTGAAGATTGCCGAAATAAAATACATTGATTGATTGATTGATTGATTGATTGATTGATTGATTAATTGATATTTTACGGTAACGTGTTAATAATTTTACACATAAGTCGCTCTGAATATAAGTCACACCCCCGGCCAAACTATGAAAAAAAATGCGACTTATAGTCCGAAAAATACGGTACATATAGTATACACATATACACACACATATACATATACATATATATATATATATATACACATATACATACGTATATACACACATACATATATATATTTTTTCAATTATTTCACCTGTTTTTGTTAAGTACATAACTCCACATGTGTTCATTCATAGTTTTGATGTGACTATCTACAATGTACAGTAAATAGTCATGAAAACACATTGAATGATGGGAGAAGGTGTGTCCAAACCTTTGGCCTTAAGAGTCACACACCTGTGCTGTCCCAGATGTACCTGGCCTCCAGGCCCAGCGCTCTGCAGCAAAGGGCAAAGCAGTTGGCCCACTCCCCACAGCGCCCCCTCCTGGTTTCCAGCAGCTTCTCTGGGTTGTTATAGCTTGTGTGTTGCAACACAGAGGAAACAAACACACGTCAGTCACAGGATGTATTCTTGATTAGCAGCCAGCATGTCACCACCAACCGAGGGAATCTGGTGGAGCGCTGGCAGCTCTGACACTGGTGCTTTTCCACCCTCTGGGCTCCCCAGTGCAGATCTTCAGTGGTGGGACTCAGTGAGCCGGTATTCTGGGTCTGGCCTCCACAGTGAGAGCAGGGCAAACAGTCCACCCAGGAGAAGAAGTCATACTTGAACCAGTGAAGCAACTCCAGCACGAGGAAGTCCTCTTTCCCCAGTCGACAATCTACAACAGACGGTAAGTTCCTCTGAGTCCGTGTATTTTCCTCTTGCAAAAACCACTGCTCTGAACGCGGCTCGTACCCGAGTCCACCTCTTTAGCCACCTTCAGCTTGCGCTCGGCCGCAGCGGACAGCCGCCCGCAAGGGACGCAGCTTCGGGCTTTCTGCTGCAGTGTGGGATTCTCGTACAGCAGCACGTGTCGCGAGTTGGACTGGAGCGTCATCAACAAGTCGGAGCCGCTGGTCTGCTGGGAAAAATACATTCACTTGACGAGGGTTGCAAAGGGTTGGAAAAGTTTCAGGGAATTTACCACGGGAAGTAGAAATCGAACAGAGACAGGATTCAATTTAGCTCATGAGGAGAGCGCGTGCACTCTCATACAATGTCGCCTCACGCTCTGAGGAAAGGGTTCCCTGACCTCTCCCTTTATTTGGGCTTTTCCTGATTACATAGCTGCATCTGCTTCTAAGGGGAGGGGTCATAAACAGCTGCTGCGCTGGGTCATAAACAGTTCAAACAAAAAGGTGCTTGGAGCGGTGTCAGGTTTGCCACCTCTCTGCTTTGTAGAATGCGGGTCCCCACAGAGGACGGCGTGGCGAAGTTGGTAGCAATCTGAGGGGTTACTGGTTCAATCCCCACCTTCTACCATCCTAGTCATGTCCGTTGTGTCCTTGGGAAAGACACTTCACCCTTGCTCCAGTGTGTGAATGTGGGTGTGAAAGGGAGAATGTGGAAATACTGTCGAAGCGCTTTGGGCTCCTTAAAAAGGGGTATAAAAGCGGTATACAAGTACAACCCACACGACGAGTTGAGTTTGTATCAAAAAGTTCTATTTTGGCTTCATCTGACCACATGACATTCTCCCAATCCTCTGCTGTATCATCCATGTATCCTTTTTGGTATAAACTCAACTGGTGGTGTTTGGAGGAAGAAGAATACCGAGTTGCATCCCAAGAACACCACACCTACTGTGAAGCATGGTGGTGGAAACATCATGTTTTGGGGCTGTTTTTCTGCTAAGGGGACAGGACAATTGATCCGTGTTAAGGAAAAAATGAATGGGGCCATGTATCGTGAGATTTTGAGCCAAAAACTCCTTCTATCAGTGAGAGCTTTGAATGGTTGACCAAATACTTTTTTCACATTCTGTCTCTCACAGTTGAAGTGTACCTATGATGAAAATTACAGACCTCTGTCATCATTTTAAGTGGGAGAACTTGCACAATCGCTGGCTGACTAAATACGTTTTGCCCCCTATTATGTTATATCCACTATGGACTGGACTCTCACTATTATGTTAGATCCACTATGGACTGGACTCGCAAACTATTATGTTAGATCCACTATGGACTTGACTCTCACACTATTATGTTAGATCCACTAAGGACTGGACTTTCACTATTATGTTAGATCCACTATGGACTGGACTCTCACACTATTATGTTAGATCCACTATGGACTGGACTCTCACACTATTATGTTAGATCCACTACGGACTGGACTCTCACTATTATGTTGGATCCAATATGGACTGGACTCTCACGATATTATGTTAGATCCACTATGGACTGGACTCTCACTATTATGTTAGATCCACTATGGACTGGACTCTCACTATTATGTTAGATCCACTATGGACTGGACTCGCAAACTATTATGTTAGATCCACTATGGACTTGACTCTCACACTATTATGTTAGATCCACTAAGGACTGGACTTTCACTATTATGTTAGATCCACTATGGACTGGACTCTCACACTATTATGTTAGATCCACTATGGACTGGACTCTCACACTATTATGTTAGATCCACTACGGACTGGACTCTCACTATTATGTTGGATCCAATATGGACTGGACTCTCACGATATTATGTTAGATCCACTATGGACTGGACTCTCACTATTATGTTAGATCCACTATGGACTGGACTCTCACAATATTATGTTAGATCCACTATGGACTGGACTCTGGCACTATTATGTTAGATCCACTATGGACTGGACTCTCACAATATTATGTTAGATCCACTATGGACTGGACTCTCACTATTATGTTAGATCCACTATGGACTGGACTCTCACAATATTATGTTAGATCCACTATGGACCGGACTGTCACTATTATGTTAGCTCCACTATGGACTGGACTCTCACACTATTATGTTAGATCCACTATGGACTGGACTCTCACTATTATGTTAGATCCACTATGGACTGGACTTTCACAATATTATGTTAGATCCACTATGGACTGGACTTTCACTATTATTATGCGCGGATAGGCAATTATATCATCCGCATCCGCATCACCAAAATCGACATCTACCCGCCGTCCACCCGAATCAACAATTTATCGGGACCGTACCCGCCCGCTGAATTATATCAGAGGTTGGCCACCTTTACCACTCATAGAGCTATTTAAATTTGTTTCATACAGAAATGTAGTCAATTGGAGCCGCGACTACACAATAACGTTCATCCTGATGACAAGAACATGGGCGTGCTGTGAAGCCATTGCCTTTGACCCCTTCAACAACATGTACGAACCGATTGTTGGTCCAGCAACATGTTGTGTGTAGCTTTTGCAATCACACGTATGAGATTGAAAGGCATACTGGGTGACACAGAGTACACTGACGGCTGTGATATAAACAACTTTAACACTCACTAATATGCGCCACGCTGTGAAGCCACACAATACAAGATTGACCAACACATTTCGGGAGAACATCCTCACAGTAACACGACATAAACGCAACACAACTAATACCCATAATCCTTTGTATTCATGACACTTCCTGAATATATTTTACACCCCCGCGCCCCCAACCCCGCCCACCTTACCGACGCACGGGGGGGAGGTGGCGGGGTATGGGGTGTATAAAATAGTCAGGAAGAGTCATGAATACAAAGGATTATGGGTATTTGTTGTGTTGTGTTACAGTGAGGATGTTCTCCCGAAATGTGTTTGTCATTCTTGTTTGGTGTGGCTTCACAGTGTGGCGCATATTACTAAGATTGTTAAAATTGTTTATATCACAACCATTAGTGTACTCTGTGTCACCCAGTATGCCTTGCAGTCGTGTGCGTGTTGCCGCGGAAGCCACACACAACATGATGCTGGACTGACAAGCAGATCATACATGTTGTAGAGGGCGACAAAGCCAAAGGCTTCATAGCACGCACTAATATTTTATATCTGGGTGACTGCCGGCAGTCATTCAAGAGAATAATAGCTTCTCCTATTGACTTCTTCGCCTTATGACACGGGTCTTAAATGGCTCTTAGAATGGCAAAGGATACCGATCCCAGAACCATGTATATCAAATGTCTCCGGATGGTTCAACCGCCACCCGCCCGAATCTAATTAAAATCTATTTTTTCGTCATGTCAACCGCCCGACCCGCGGTTTACGCGCGGACTTCGCGTGTAAACCGCGGGAATGCCCTCCCGGTAAAAGTTCGAGATGCCACCTCAGTAGAAGCATTTAAGTCTCACCTTAAAACTCATTTGTATACTCTAGCCTTTAAATAGACTCCCTTTTTAGACCGGTTGATCTGCCGTTTCTTTTCTTTTTCTCTTATGTCCCACTCTCCCTTGTGGAGGGGGTCCGGTCCGATCCGGTGGCCATGTACTGCTCGCCTGTGTATCGGCTGGGGACATCTCTGCGCTGCTGATCCGCCTCCGCTTGGGATGGTTTCCTGCTGGCTCCGCTGTGAACGGGACTCTCGCTGCTGTGTTGGATCCGCTTTGGACTGGACTCTCGCGACTGTGTTGGATCCATTATGGATTGAACTTTCACAGTATCATGTTAGACCCGCTCGACATCCATTGCTTTCCTCCTCTCCAAGGTTCTCATAGTCATCATTGTCACCGACGTCCCACTGGGTGTGAGTTTTCCTTGCCCTTATGTGGGCCTACCGAGGATGTCGTAGTGGTTTGTGTTGTGGTTTGTGCAGCCCTTTGAGACACTAGTGCTTTAGGGCTATATAAGTAAACATTGATTGATTGATTGATTGATATATATATATATGTGTGTGTGTGTGTGTGTGTGTGTGTGTGTGTGTACCTGGTATTCTTCCTCAGTGTCAAGAGGAGAGGTCTATTTGAGGGCAGGTGCTTATTTGTGGAGGGTTTTTTATTTAGGTTAAGCATTTATTGAGGAAAGGAGGTCACATTTTGAGGGGAAAAAAACAACATATAAAAGTAGATTTTGACCGTAAATGGGTTCACAATCTGCTAATATGACAATCATTATATAGTGTTGTTTTGGAGACATTACCAGAGATTTTGGCTGCGCAGGAAGTGAGGACACCGGCTGACCAGACGAACGCTGGCTTTCTGCGGTTGCCATAAGCGTGACGGACGGTCTTCCAGGTAGTCTCTGATCTCTTTCAGCTGCGATGGAATCTCTGACGGCCTTTAGAGTTTCCACTGATGCAGAGGTGGGGAACACCAGGTGAGTGTCGGCCTATAAGAGAAACAAAACCACGCACAGATAGTAAAGGATTTGTCTACCATATTTTTCGGTTCTCGCCCGGAAAAGGGTGGAGTGCTATTTCTGGGTTGGGGAGGAGACCCTGCCCCAGTGAGGGAAGAGTGGATCGTGAGATCGACAGATCGACAGGCGGATCGGTGCGGCGTCTTCAGTAATGCGGACGTTGTATCGATCCGTTGTGGTGAAGTAGGAGCTGAGCCGGAAGGCAAAGCTCTCAATTTACTGGTCGATCTACGTTCTCATCCTCACCTATGGTCATGAGCTTTGGGTTATGACCAAAAGGACAAGATCACAGATAAAGCGGCCAAAATGAGTTTGGGGCTCTCCCTTAGAGATAGGGTGAGAAGCTCTGCCATCCGGGAGGAACTCAAAGTAAAGCCGCTGCTCCTCCACATCGAGAGGAGCCAGATGAGGTGGTTCGGGCATCTGGTCAGGATGCCACCCGAACGCCTCCCTGGGGAGGTGTTTAGGGCACGTCCGACCGGTAGGAGGCCACGGGGAAGACCCAGGACACGTTGGGAAGACTATGTCTCCCGGCTGGCCTGGGAACGCCTCGGGATCCCCCGGGAAGAGCTAGACGAAGTGGCTGGGGAGAGGGAAGTCTGGGCTTCCCTGCTTAGGCTGCTGCCCCCGCGACCCCACCTCGAATAAGTGGATGAAGATGAATGGATGGATGGCACTATGGACTGGACTCTGACTATTATGTTAGATCCACTATGGACTGGACTCTCACACTATTATGTTAGATCCACTATGAACTGGACTCTCACTATTATGTTAGATCCACTATGGACTAGACTCTCACACTATTATGTTAGATCCACTATGGACTGGACTCACACTATTATTTTAGATCCACTATGGACTGGACTCTCAGACTATTATGTTAGATCCACTATGGACTGAACTCACACTATTATGTTAGATCCACTATGGACTGGACTCTCACTATTATGTCAGATCCACGATGGACTAGACTCTCACACTATTATGTTAGATCCCCTATGGACTGGACTCTCACTATTATGTCAGATCCACTATGGACTGGACTCTCACACTATTATGTTAGATCCACTATGGACTGAACTCACACTATTATGTTAGATCCACTATGGACTGGACTCTCACTATTATGTTAGATCCACTATGGACTGGACTATCACTATTATGTTAGATCCACTATGGACTGGACTTTCACACTTTTATGTTAGATCCACTATGGATTGGACTCTCACACTATTATGTTAGATCCTTTATGGACTGGACTCTCACTATTATGTTAGATTCACTATGGACTGGACTCTCAGTATTATGTTAGATCCACTATGGACTGGACTCACACTATTATGTTAGATCCACTATGGACTGGACTTTCACAATATTATGCTAGACCCACTCGACGTCCATTGCATCCGGTCTCCCCTAGATGGGAGTCACCTACATCTGCGGTCCTCTCCAAGGTTTCTCACAGTCATTCACATTGACATCCCACTGGGTCGTGAGTTTTTCCTTTCCCTTATGTGGGATCTGAACCGAGGATGTCGTTGTGGCTTGTGCAGCCCTTTGAGACACTTGTGGTTCAGGGCTATATAAATAAACATTGATTGATTGAACGAATGAACATCCTTTAATTTTGCTGATTCATCATGTTTGCCAGGGGTGGTATTACAACAAACATGCACTGTGCAGATATGACAGCTTGAGGTCTTTAGGTAAATGTTGACATACCTCCTTGAAGCCCATCTCGAAGAGGCATTCCACCGCACCGCTGATGGGCAGCAGCTTGGTCGAGAAAGTAGGACCGTCGATGCGAATTGATCGATACTTTTCCAAGTTGGGATTCCTGGTGGGAAAGATCATGATGATCAAATGACATCATACTTTAAAGTTACGTCACACTTTGTGGTAATAATACGTTCACACCAGTCCCGTGATTAGATGAACTAATGCCTGAAAGTGATGGTTAAGGTGGCCGCCTTAACAACAAAGAGCCGCCGCCTAAACTAAAGTCTTAACAAGCTGCTCTGCCTCTGCCAGTATGTCTCCCCAGCATTGTCCCACCCACACAACCATCTGATTGCTTACACGCAGAGCGGTAACAGCCAATCAGCAGTGTGTATTCAGAGCGCATGCAACGTGGAGCGAGCAGAAAGGTGTTTTTTTGCAGGCAAGGCAGCGGACTCTACCCAAATGATAATAAAAACCTCCCAGTCAACTCACTATGAGCCCGTTGACCTTCTGGAAACAAGCGGCAGCTCAGCTCGCTCGCTGTCCTTGACGTGAAGGCTAATAGGCGGCATAGCTCGGTTGGTAGAGCGGCCGTGCCAGCAACTTGAGGGTTGCAGGTTCGATTCCCGCTTCCGCCATCCTAGTCACTGCCGTTGTGTCCTTGGGCAAGACACTTTACCCACCTGCTCCCAGTGCCACCCACACTGGTTTAAATGTAACTTAGATATGTGAAGCGCTTTGAGTCACTAGAGAAAAGCGCTATATAATTCACTTCACTTCACTAATTAGCTATTAGCGTAACGTTAACTCACTGTGTGTTGTGTATGCGTGCGTGATTGTGTGTGTGTGCGTGCGTGCGTTATAAACAGCAAAGCCTTGTCTGAGAGAAAGACAAGCAATATTGACTTGCAGTTAAAAACAAAGTAATTTCACTTGACGTTTTTCTGTGTTGATTAAGGTGTGTTGAAGCAGTAAAAAAACTACATTATGTTAAATGATGAGTTTCTGTCTATGATAGTACTTTTTTTTTTTTTTTTTTCCCAAGATGGCGCGGCTGTAGTGGCGGCTGTTGGCAGGAGCTCTGTGGTCTTTGTGTTTCCCTCTTGTTTTCATGTGTTTTTATATATATATATATATATATATATATATATATATATATATATATATATATATATATATATATATATATATATATATATATATATATATATATATATATATATACATACATACATACATACACACACATATATATATATATATGTATGTGTATATATATATATATATACACACATATATATATATATATATATATGTATGTGTATATATATATATATATACACACATATATATATATATATATATGTGTGTATATGTGTGTGTATGTATGTATGTATGTATATATATATATATATATATATATATATATATATATATATATATGCATGCAGGTGTGGGAAAATCACAAGACTACTTCATCTCTACAGAACTGTTTCATGAGGGGTTCCCTCAATCATCTCCTGATGATAGAGGGAACCCCTCATGAAACAGTTCTGTAGAGATGAAGTAGTCTTGTGATTTTTCCCACACCTACATATTGCGCTCTACCACGGTATCGAGCACTATTCTCTGGATAATCCAATCAAGACACACATATATATATATATATATATATATATATATATATATATATATATATATATATATATATATATATATATATATATATATATATATATATATATATATATATATATATATAAAAATATAAAAACACACACACACACACACTGTATGCCTTGTGGTCCGGGACCCTTTGGGACTGTGTGACAAGGGGTGGCACTTTCGTGACCTCTGTGGTGCTTTTTTTGTGGACTTTTGGATCTGCCTCCCGGGAGCCTTTTGGCCATGGAGACCAGCTGCTGGGTCTCTGCCACACCAGAGTCCATTTGGAGAGACTGGAGGAGATGCGGATGAGGGGACAGGGCTACGGAGCTAACACTGAGAACCGGCTTCACAGTGTCTCGGTTGAATGAGTAGGTATCGGACACCTCAGTCACCTTGGACGTATCCTCGCTCATCCATGCGGACTGGACACTGGCCGAGAGTGGAGTCGGCTGTCTTGGTTGCTTTGTTGGGTCTGCTTCTGTCTCTGGCCATGCTCCCTCCATCCCAGCAGACGATGGCGTGGAACACCACAGAGGCCACCACAGTGTATATGTTTCTTTTACTTTTTATTCATAGCGGTATGTAGACGTGGCTGGTTGCATCAGCTCTGCTCTTTTTATGTCTTTAATGTCCTTTGTCTTCTTTGATGTTGGCCTTTTACACACAAGTAAGGGGGATGTGTACTATGGCTATGAGTTGTTTTTTTCCCTTGGCCTCAGTCTGGACGCCCTCTCCAGGGGCCCAGGCTTAGACCGATTTTTAATTTTTTTTCCTCTCATTTCCCCCACTTGTCTACCTGTATGTATCTCACTTTTTTTGTAAGGGGCGCCACAAGTTGGCAGACTCGTTAGCGATCCTGTTCTGTCTCCCTGTAATGTTTGTCTGATCTTGAATGGGATTGTGCTGAAAATTATAATTTAATATTAATAAAGTATGTCTGATTCTGATATATAATAATGTAAGTGCATCATAAAGCCTACATGAACTCCATACTGTTCAGGGATGAAGTATCTCCTATTGCTATTGTACTATTTTTTCAGCAATAGTTACATTAATCATTAGTAATGTAGCAGCCTAGTTTTGAATGGCAGGGTCCCTGCTATCACATGTTGATAAAAGTATAACACTTACATAATATAAATCCACTACAGGCTTCCCAAATGCTGTAATAAATTAAGAAGACACCCCAAAAGGAACAAGCAGTAGAAAAATGGATGGATGGATGGATGGAGTTGAGTATATGTCAGCATGTGGCCCCACTTTTAACTCTTTATTTTAAACGCTTATTGCAAATGCTTTCTCACAGTAAGTCATTAATTAGACTTTGTAAGTCATTATTTTAGTATCTCATGTAACTAGGACTGTTTTGTTTTTACTTTACGGAAAAAATATTGAGATATATATCGTATATTGCCATTCAGCAAATGGAGTGGAAATCCCAACAAAAAGTGGGAGGCTTCTTCAGGCGACGAAGCCGGCCTACTTCACCACAGTCTGTAGTCTATTGTGGTGGCAGCGACGAGGTGGAGACGTGATGGTGGCGACAGGCCGAGTTACACAGATCCTTACACCCAATTTTAAACAATATCAATATTTGTAAAGCTGTGCGATGCCGTACATGCTAGTATTAATAAACAATATCTGTCTGTATAAAGCTGTGCGATGCCGTACATGCTAGTATTAATAAACAATATCAGTATGTATAAACCTGTGCGATGCCGTACATGCTAGTATTATTAAACAATATCAGTATGTATAAACCTGTGCGATGCCGTACATGCTAGTAATAATAAACCTGTACCATGCCGTAGGTGCTAGTATTAATAAACAATATCAGTATGTATAAACCTGTGCCATGCCGTACATGCTAGTATTAATAAACAATATCAGTATGTATAAAGCTGTGCGATGCCGTACATGCTAGTATTAATAAACAATATCAGTATTTATAAACCTGTAACATGCCGTACATGCTAGTATTAATAAACAATATCAATATGTATAAAGATGTGCCATGCTGTACATGCTAGTATTAATAAACAATATCAATATTTATAAACCTGTGCGATGCCGAACATGCTAGTATTAATAAACAATATAGATATGTGCATTTTGTTAGATAGTCAAAAAGAAGTCCTCTTACCTTAAGATATTGTCGGCGTATGTAAGTAACAACTTGCACACATCCAAGAAGACGTCCTCAGAATTGTGACATAATTGAGTGACTGCTGGCGACAAAGTCATTTTTCTTCTTTTAATGGCCCTTTTCTGTCAAATGTTGCCTGCTTGGCTGCTAGCTGCTTAGCTAATAAGCACAAGTACTGCGTCTTCCTGTGCTGATCAATCAACATGTTGGCAAGCAGTGGCGCCACCTGCTGGACTGGAGGCTCCACTGTCTATTTATTATATTATTATTATTATTATTATTATTATTATTATTGTACATTGCACATAGTTACACCTGCTGGACTGGAGGTTCCACCTTTTATTTATTATTACTATTATTATTATTATTGTACATTGCACATAGTTACACTTACTGGACTGAAAGCTCCACTGTCTACTTGTATAGTGTAAAACACACAGTACTTAATCAAACAACTAATTGTAGTGTAAAACACATAGTACTTCATCAAACAAGTACTGGTATAGTGTAAAACATACAGTACTTCATCAAATAAGTACTTGTATAGTGTAAAACACAGTACTTCATCAAAAAAGTACTTGCATAGTGTAAAACACGCAGTACTTCATCAAAGAAGTACTGGTATAGTGTAAAACATACAGTACTTCATCAAATAAGTACTTGTATAGTGTAAAACACACAGTACTTCATCAAAGAAGTACTGGTATAGTGTAAAACACACAGTACTTCATCAAACAAGTACTGGTATAGTGTAAAACACACAGTACTTCATCAAACAAGTACTTGTATAGTGTAAAACACACAGTACTTCATCAAACAAGTACTTGTATAGTGTAAAACACACAGTACTTCATCAAACAAGTACTTGTATAGTGTAAAACACACAGTACTTCATCAAACAAGTACTTGTATAGTGTAAAACACACAGTACTTTATCAAATAAGTACTTGTATAGTGTAAAACACACAGTACTTCATCAAATAAGTACTTGTATAGTGTAAAACACACAGTACTTCATCAAACAAGTACTTGTATAGTGTAAAACACACAGTACTTCATCAAACAAGTACTTGTGTAGTGTAAAACACACAGTACTTAATCAAACAAGTACTTGTATAGTATAAAACACACAGTACTTCATCAAAGAAGTACTTGTGTAGTGTAAAACACACAGTACTTAATCAAACAAGTACTTGTATAGTATAAAACACACAGTACTTCATCAAAGAAGTACTTGTATAGTGTAAAACACGCAGTACTTCATCAAAAATGTACTGGTATCGTGTAAAACACGCAGTACTTCATCAAAGAAGTACTTGTATAGTGTAAAACACGCAGTACTTCATCCAAGAAGTACAGTGTTGAGAGAAGAATGCTATGTGGCGTTTAGTGAAGTATAAAATATGTGTGATCTTCCTTGAGATGAGAAAAAGATGTAAAGAATGAAGAAAAGAATGAGAAATGTTCCATGAGTGACTTTTATTGGCAAAGTGAATCTAATGTGATTATTCCATTCATCCATCCATCCATTTTCTACCGCTTGTCCCTTTTGGGGTCGCTGTTGATCAGAAATCAGAGAACAACATGAGGAGGATTTGACATCCTGGTGATACCACAAGGTGGCGCCTTGACTACAAACACTTTTATTTGCTACTAGTCTTGACTGTCATGCGGATCATTTCACATAAAGATGGAAATATTCCAGCAAGTCAGAGAAATGCTAGTAAAACATGAAAGGTGGTGGAAACATCTAACTTGTGAACGCAGGCCAGCAGGGGGCAACACACTCTTATACTCCTACAAAATACTCCATGATGTCATCATGTACTTGTGTATTTATGTAACAATGTTGTCATCTTGTACTTGTGTATTTATGTAACAATGTTGTCATCATGTACTTGTATGTTTTGTATATGATGATATTATCACCTACAAAATACACATTACATGATGTCATCACCTACAAAATGCACATGCACGTGATGATGTCATCATGTACTTGCGTATTTATGTAACAATGTTGTCATCATGTACTTGTATGTTTTGTATATGATGATGTCATCACCTACAAAATACACATTACATGATTTCATTACCTACTAAATACAGTCCATGATGATGTCATCGCCTACAAAATACACATCACATGATGTCATCACCTACAAAATACACATTACATGATTTCATTACCTACTAAATACAGCCCATGATGATGTCATCACCTACAAAATACACATCACATGATGTCATCACCTACAAAATGCACATGCACGTGATGATGTCATCATGTACTTGCGTATTTATGTAACAATGTTGTCATCATGTACTTGTATGTTTTGTATATGATGATGTCATCACCTACAAAATACACATTACATGATGATGTCATCACCTACAAAATACACATTACATGATGATGTCATCACCTACAAAATACACAGTATATGTCATCACCTACAAAATACACATTACATGATGTCATCACCTACAAAATACACAGTACATGATGATGTCATTACCTACAAAATACAGCACATGATGATGTCATCACCTACAAAATACACATTACATGAGTTCATCACCTACAAAATACAGTACAAAATGCACATGCACGTGATGATGTCCTCGTGTACATGTACTAAATGTCATCATGTACTCGTGTATTTATGTAACAATGTTGTCATCATGTACTTGTGTATTTTGTACATTATCATGTCATCGCCTACAAAATATACAAGTACATGACTTGTGTATTTTGCATATGATGATGTCATCACCTACAAAATACACATTACATGATTTCACCACTTACAAAGTACAGTCCATGACGATGTCATCACCTACAAAATACACAGTACATGATGATGTCATCACCTACGAAATACACATTACATGCTACGTACAAAATACACATGATGTCATCGTGTACATGTATTTTGTACATATCACCTACAAAGTACATGATGTCATCACCTACAAAATACACAGTACATGATGTCATCACCTACAAAATACACATGTACACAACGACATACATGCATATTTTGTTGAAGTCATCATGCACTCGTGTATTTTCTAAGTGATGACGTCATCCTGTGCTTCAGTCATTTGTATGTGATGACATCATCATGTAATGTGTATCCTATAGATGATGACAATTTAATGTACAAAATACATGTACATGACATCATCATGTAATGTGTACTTTATAGGTGATGACATGTTAATCTACAAAACACGTACACAATGACATCATCACGTGCTTGTGATGACATCATCATGTAATGTGTATTTTGTAGGTGACATGTACAGAGTACATGAACATGATGACGTCATCATGTAGTACTTTGTTAGGTGATGATATCATCATTAATGTATATTTCGTAGGTGATGACATCATCATGTAATGTGTTATTTTGTAGGTGATATCATCATGTCATGTGTATTTTGTAGGTGATATGTGCAAAATACATGTACACGATGACATCATCACATGTGTATTTTGTACGTGACATGTACAGATCACATGAACATGATGACGTCATCATGTAGTACTTTGTTAGGTGATGATATCATCATTAATGTATATTTTGTAGGTGATGATATCATCATTAATGTATATTTTGTAGGTGATGACATCATCATGTAATGTGTTATTTTGTAGATGATATCATCATGTAATGTATATTTTGTAGGTGATGACATCATCATGTACAAAATACAGGTACACGATTACATCAATACATACGTGTGTATTTTGTAGATGATCACATCATTGATAGAGTTGAGTCCGAGGCATGGTCACCATTGTTGTTGCAGTGAGGTCATCGCTCATGTTTGGGCTGGTCGGCCGGCTCCAACGCGCTGATGCCAGGCCCGCCGCCCTGTTTGCGCGAGGCGTCAGCAGAAAAGTCGGCCACCACGGGGCAGTGATCTGACGCCACGCCCCCCCATGACCAATTGTCAGGAATCCAAGGGTTGGTCAAACCTTCTCGTACGACCGTGCAATGTCCTGACAAGCACAAAACAAACCCTCTTTAGTCACAGCGTCATATTGTCTCGTACATGGTATGAATTATTATACACAATCACTTCCGTTGTCAACAATCAATGATTTATTTTTATTGACCCACACAATCATTTCTGCAAGTAAGCAGAAAGAAAAGTCTGCATGATGTTGACATAATTCCAGTTGTGGAACTTCAATGTCTTCTTTTAGATGTTCATTACTATGCACTGTCTATAACAAATAAATATACTTCAAATAAATAGTTGTTATTTTTTATATATAATAAATATATATGTTAGTAATTGTGCACTGAAGAAGTTATGTAAGTACTTATATATTTAAGTTGTTTAGTACTTGTGTATATTTAAGAAGTTATTTCAGTACCAAGTATATCAAGTTATATTAGTAGTAATATATTAATATAAGTTATTTTGAGAGAGAGAACCTACAAAGAAGAGAGAACCTACCAGTGAGAGAAATCCTACAATGGAGAGAGAACCTACCACTGAGAGAAAAATTACCTTTGAGAGAGAACCTACGACCATTTAAAGACAACCTACTTCCATTTAGAGAGAAGCAGCCACTGAGAGAGAACCTACAGTACTACCATTGAGTAATACCTTACTACCATTGAGATAGAAGCTACAATGAGAGAGAACCTACCATGGACAGAGAACCTACTAACATTGAGAAAGACCTTACTAGCATTTAGATAGAAGCTCCATGGAGAGACAACCTACCACCATTGAGGGAGAACCTACCACCCTTTAGAGGTACCTTACTACCACTGAGAGAGAACCTACCATGGAGAAAGAACCTACGAACATCGAGAGAGAACCGAACATGGAGAGAGAGCCTACTACCATTGAGGGAGAACCTACCACTATTTAGAGATACCTTACTACCACTGAGAGAGAAACTACCCTGTAGAGAGAACCAACCATGGGGAGAGAAACTACTACCATGGAGAGAGAACCTACTACCATTGAGGGAGAACCTACCATTATTTAGAGATACCTTACTACCACTGAGAGAGAAACTACCCTGTGGAGAGAACCGACCATGGAGAGAGAACCTACTACCATGGAGAGAGAACCTACTACCATTGAGGGAAAACCTACCATTATTTAGAGACACCTTACTACCACTGAGAGAGAAACTACCCTGTGGAGAGAACCGACCATGGAGAGAGAACCTACTACCATTGAGGGAGAACCTACCATTATTTAGAGATACCTTACTACCATTGAGAGAGAAACTACCCTGTGGAGAGAAACGACCATGGAGAGAGAACCTACTACCATTGAGGGAAAACCTACCATTATTTAGAGATACCTTGCTACCACTGAGAGAGAAAATACCCTGTGGAGAGAACCGACCATGGAGAGAGAACCTACTACCATGGAGAGAGAACCTACTACCATTGAGGGAGAACCTACCATTGTTTAGAGATACCTTACTACCATTGAGAGAGAAACTACCCTGTAGAGAGAACCGACCATGGAGAGAGAACCTACTACCTTGGAGAGAGAACCTACCATGGAGAGAGAACCTACTACCATTGAGGGAAAACCTACCACCATTTAGAGAAACCTTACTACCATGGAGAGAGAACCTACCACGGATAAATAACTTACAAGCATTTAGATATAAGCTCCATTGAGAGACAACCTACTACCATTGGGGGAGAACCTACCACCATTTAGAGATACCTTACTACAACGGATAGAGAACCTACCTAGGAGAGAGAAACTACCATGGGGAGAGAACCTACTACCATTGAGGGAAAACCTACTACTATTTAAAGAAACCTTACTACCATGGAGAGAGAACCTACCATGGAGAAATAACTTACAAGCATTTAGATATAAGCTCCATTGAAAGACAACCTACTACCATTGGGGTAGAACCTACCACCATTTAGAGATACCTTAATACCACGGAGAAAGAACCTACCCTGGAGAGAGAACCCACCATGGAGAGACAACCTACTACCATTAACAGAGAACCTATCACCATTTAGAGATACCTTACTACCACAGAGAGAGAACCTACCCTGGAGAGAGAACCTAATACCATTGAGGGAAAACCTACCACCATTTAGAGAAACCTTACTACCACTGAGAGAGAACCTACCCTGGAGAGAGAACCTACTACCATTGAGGGAAAACCTACCACCATTTAAAGAAACCTTACTACCATGGAGAGAGAACCTACCATGGAGAAATAACTTACAAGCATTTAGATATAAGCTCAATTGAAAGACAACCTACTACCATTGGGGGAGAACCTACCACCATTTAGAGATACCTTACTACAACGGAAAGAGAACCTACCATGAAGAGAGAACCTACTATCATCAAGAGAGAACCTACTACCATTGAGGGAAAACCCATCACCATTTAGACATACCTTACTACCATTGAGAGAGAACCTACCATGGAGAGAGAACCTTCCATATAGAGAGAACCTACTACCATTGAGGGAAAACCTACCACCATTTAGAGATACCTTACTACCACGGAAAGAGAACCTACCTTGGAGAGAGAACCTACCATGGAGAGAGAACCTACTACCATCAAGGGAGAACCTACTACCATTGAGGGAAAACCTACCACCATTTAGAGATGCCTTACCACCATTGAGAGAGAACCTACAGTCCCCTGGGGAGAGAAGCTACCATAGAAAGAGAAGCTACTACTATGAAGAAAGAACCTACCAGAGTAGATCTTCTTGAGAGAGCGGCTCAGCCAGATGTTGTCCAGGCAGTGTGTTCCCTGAGGGCAGCTGGTGCTGATGTTGGTGAAGTGCTTGGCTGCTAGCAGAGCAGACATCTTCTCTTTTCTCAGGAAGTCCAGCTCAGCGCTCTGAGGAGGACGTCCAAAGTCTCCCAGCACCACAACCTCCTTCTCACCTGTGCAGCAACATCCAACAACCATCACAACTCACCTGTGCAGCAACATCCAACAACCATCACAACTCACCTGTGCAGCAACATCCAACAACCATCACAACTCACCTGTGCAGCAACATCCAACAACCATCACAACTCACCTGTGCAGCAACATCCAACAACCATCACAACTCACCTGTGCAGCAACATCCAACAACCATCACAACTCACCTGTGCAGCAACATCCAACAACCATCACACCTCACCTGTGCAGCAACATCCAACAACCATCACAACTCACCTGTGCAGCAACATCCAACAACCATCACAACTCACCTGTGCAGCAACATCCAACAACCATCACAACTCACCTGTGCAGCAACATCCAACAACCATCACAACTCACCTGTGCAGCAACATCCAACAACCATCACACCTCACCTGTGCAGCAACATCCAACAACCATCACAACTCACCTGTGCAGCAACATCCAACAACCATCACAACTCACCTGTGCAGCAACATCCAACAACCATCCCACCTCACCTGTGCAGCAACACCCAACAACCATCACAACTCACCTGTGCAGCAACATCCAACAACCATCACAACTCACCTGTGCAGCAACATCCAACAACCATCCCACCTCACCTGTGCAGCAACACCCAACAACCATCACAACTCACCTGTGCAGCAACACCCAACAACCATCACAACTCACCTGTGCAGCAACATCCAACAACCATCACAACTCACCTGTGCAGCAACATCCAACAACCATCACAACTCACCTGTGCAGCAACATCCAACAACCATCACAACTCACCTGTGCAGCAACATCCAACAACCATCACAACTCACCTGTGCAGCAACATCCAACAACCATCACAACTCACCTGTGCAGCAACATCCAACAACCATCACACCTCACCTGTGCAGCAACATCCAACAACCATCACACCTCACCTGTGCAGCAACATCCAACAACCATCACAACTCACCTATGCAGCAACATCCAACAACCATCACACCTCACCTGTGCAGCAACATCCAACAACCATCACAACTCACCTGTGCAGCAACATCCAACAACCATCACAACTCACCTGTGCAGCAACATCCAACAACCATCACACCTCACCTGTGCAGCAACATCCAACAACCATCACACCTCACCTGTGCAGCAACATCCAACAACCATCACAACTCACCTGTGCAGCAACATCCAACAACCATCACAACTCACCTGTGCAGCAACATCCAACAACCATCACAACTCACCTGTGCAGCAACATCCAACAACCATCACAACTCACCTGTGCAGCAACATCCAACAACCATCACACCTCACCTGTGCAGCAACATCCAACAACCATCACAACTCACCTGTGCAGCAACATCCAACAACCATCACACCTCACCTGTGCAGCAACATCCAACAACCATCACACCTCACCTGTGCAGCAACATCCAACAACCATCACACCTCACCTGTGCAGCAACATCCAACAACCATCACAACTCACCTGTGCAGCAACATCCAACAACCATCACAACTCACCTGTGCAGCAACATCCAACAACCATCACAACTCACCTGTGCAGCAACATCCAACAACCATCACAACTCACCTGTGCAGCAACATCCAACAACCATCACAACTCACCTGTGCAGCAACATCCAGCAACCATCACAGTGCACACCCACAACTCACCTCACCTTCTTGCTCGGTGAGCACACCTGTGCAGTTACGTAGTGCACGTGTGTGTGTGTGTGTGTGTGTGTGTGTGTGTGTGTGTGTGTGTGTGTGTGTGTGTGTGTGTGTGTGTGTGTATTGGGGGATAGAGCAAATCTCAAGGTAGGAATCGAGTACTAAAGTGAACTAGAGTTTATTCGATTGTACGATAGTGTAGTTTAACTGTGGGTGTGGGTGTAAGAAAGTATGTAAGTATGTGTGTAAAAGTATGGATGTAAGTATATGTGTGTAAATACTTGGATTTAAGTGTGTGTAAAAGTTTGGGTGTAAGTATGTGTGTAAAAGTATGGCAGTAAATATGTGTGTAAGAAGGTATGTAAGTATGTGTGTAAAAATATGGATGTAAGTATATGTGTAAATGCATGGGTGTAAGAAGGTATGTAAGAATTTATGTAAGTACGTGTGTAAAAAATATAGATGTAAGTATGTGTGTAAGAAGGTATGTAAGTATGTGTAAGAAGGTATGTAAGTATGTGTGTAAGTGTGGATGTAAGTATGTGTGTAAGAAGGTATGTAAGTATACTTGTAAGAAGGTATGTAAGTATGCGTGTAAAAGTATGAATGTAGGTATGTGTGTAAGTGTGGATGTAAGTATGTGTGTAAGAAGGTATGTAAGTATGTGTGTAAAAGTATGGATGTAAGTATGTGTGTAAGAAAGTATGTAAGTATGTGTGTAAAAGTATGGATGTAAGTATGTGTGTGTAAATAGTTGGATTTAAGTGTGTGTAAAAGTTTGGGTGTAAGTATGTGTGTAAAAGTATGGCAGTAAATATGTGTGTAAGAAGGTATGTAAGTATGTGTGTAAAAATATGGATGTAAGTATATGTGTAAATGCATGGATGTAAGAAGGTATGTAAGAAATTATGTAAGTACGTGTGTAAAAAATATAGATGTAAGTATGTGTGTAAGAAGGTATGTAAGTATGTGTGAAAGAAGGTATGTAAGTATGTGTAAGAAGGTATGTAAGTATGCGTGTAAGTGTGGATGTAAGTATGTGTGTAAGAAGGTATGTAAGTATACTTGTAAGAAGGTATGTAAGTATGCGTGTAAAAGTATGAATGTAGGTATGTGTGTAAGTGTGGATGTAAGTATGTGTGTAAGAAGGTGTGTAAGTATGTGTGTAAAAGTATGAATGTAAGTATTGTGTAAGAAGGTATGTAAGTATGTGTGTAAGAACATATGTAAGTATGTAAGTGTGGATGTAAGTATGTGTGTAAGAAGTTATCTAAGTATGTGTGTAAAAGTATGGCTGTAAGTATGTGTGTAAGAAGGTATGTAAGTATGTGTGTAAGAAGGTATGTAAGTATGTGTGTAAGAAAGTGTGTAAGTATGTGTGTAAGAAGGTATGTAAGTATGCGTGTAAAAATATGGATGTAAGTATATGTGTAAATGCATGGGTGTAAGAAGGTATGTAAGAATTTATGTAAGTACGTGTGTAAAAAATATAGATGTAAGTATGTGTGTAAGAAGGTATGTAAGTATGTGTGTAAGAAGGTATGTAAGTATGTGTAAGAAGGTATGTAAGTATGTGTGTAAGAAGGTATGTAAGTGTGGATGTAAGTATGTGTGTAAGAAGGTATGTAAGTATACTTGTAAGAAGGTATGTAAGTATGCATGTAAAAGTATGAATGTAGGTATGTGTGTAAGTGTGGATGTAAGTATGTGTGTAAGAAGGTATGTAAGTATGTGTGTAAAAGTATGGATGTAAGTATGTGTGTAAGAAGGTATGTAAGTATGTGTGTAAGAACGTATGTAAGTATGTGTGTAAGTGTGGATGTAAGTATGTGTGTAAGAAGTTATCTAAGTATGTGTGTAAAAGTATGGCTGTAAGTATGTGTGTAAGAAGGTATGTAAGTATGTGTGTAAGAAGGTATGTAAGTATGTGTGTAAAAAAGTGTGTAAGTATGCGTGTAAGAAGGTATGTAAGTATGTGTGTAAGAAGGTATGTAAGTATGTGTGTAAAAAAGTGTGTAAGTATGCGTGTAAGAAGGTATGTAAGTATGTGTGTAAGAAAGTATGTAAGTATGCATGTAAGAAGGTATGTAAGTATGCGTGTAAAAAGGTATGTAAGTCTGCGTGTAAGAAGGTATGTAAGTAGGTGTGTAAGAAAGTATGTAAGTATGTGTGTAAGAAAGTGTGTAAGCATGCGTGTAAGAAGGTATGTAAGTATGTGTGTAAGAAAGTGTGTAAGTTTGCGTGTAAGAAGGTATGTATGTGTGTAAGAAAGTATGTAAGTATGCGTGTAAGATGGCATGTAAGCATGTGTGTAAGAAAGTATGTAAGTATGTGTGTAAGAAAGTGTGTAAGCATGCGTGTAAGAAGGTATGTAAGTATGTGTGTAAGAAAGTGTGTAAGTTTGCGTGTAAGAAGGTATGTATGTGTGTAAGAAAGTATGTAAGTATGCGTGTAAGAAGGTATGTAAGTATGCGTGTAAGAAGGTATGTAAGTATGCGTGTAAGAATGTATGTAAGTATGTATGTAAGTATGTGTGCAAGAAAGTATGTATGCATGTAAGAAGGTATGTAAGTATGTGTGTAAGAAGGTATGTAAGTATGTGTGTAAAAAAGTATGTAAGTATGTGTGTAAGAAAGTAAGTATGTGTAAGAATGTATGTAAGTATGCGTGTAAGAAGGTATGTAAGTATGTATGTAAGAAAGTATGTAAGTATGCATGTAAGAAGGTATGTAAGTATGTGTGTAAGAAGGTATGTAAGTATGTGTGTAAAAAAGTATGTAAGTATGTGTGTAAGAAAGTAAGTATGTGTGTAAGAATGTATGTAAGTATGTGTGTAAAAAAGTATGTAAGTATGTGTGTAAGAAAGTAAGTATGCGTGTAAGAAGGTATGTAAGTATGTGTGTAAGAAAGTATGTATGCGTGTAAGAAGGTATGTAAGTATGTGTGTAAGAAGGTATGTAAGTACGCGTGTAAAAAGGTATGTAAGTATGCGTGTAAGAAAGTATGTAAGTATGTGTGTAAAAAGGTATGTAAGTATGCGTGTAAGAAGGTATGTAAGTATGCGTGTAAGAAGGTATGTAAGTATGTGTGTAAGAAGGTATGTAAGTATGTGTGTAAGAAGGTATGTAAGTATGCGTGTAAGAAGGTATGTAAGTATGTGTGTAAGAAGGTATGTAAGTATGCGTGTAAGAAGGTATGTAAGTATGCGTGTAAGAAGGTATGTAAGTATGTGTGTAAAAGTAAGATGTGTAGCACTGTGCTAAATAGACATAAATAAGTCTTGATTTGGGGCAAAGTATTTAGAAGATGCTAAGATGCAGCGAGGAAGGAAGCAGTGTCAATATCAAAAGCATAAGCGACCTTTCAGTGTTTCCTGGATGATGGCAGACAGGGGGCGACCTTTGACCTCTGCACTCTGCTCCTTGCCAAGTGTGGGTCGCATGTGGACGTTCACCACAGCCACTTTGTGAGAAGAAATCTGCAGGAGAAAGACAAAAGTATGTTGTGGGCTGCATAACAAAAATGTGCTCATGTTTTTGTGTTATGATGGTTTTAAGGTTAACATTTTCTCGTGGGCTACATAAGTGTTTATCAAGCTTTTTTGAGCCAAGGCACATTTTTTGGTTTGAAAAAATGCGGAGGCACACCACCAGCAGAAATCAGTAAAAAACAAAACTCAGTTGACAGTAAAAAGTCGATGTCCCGATTGTTTTATACATGACTTTAAAGCATAAAAGCATGCATGACTATACAGTAGCTCTTGTCTCAAAGTAGGTGTACTGTCACCACCCTGACTTATTTTCACTTTGTTGCTGTTTTCCTGTGTGAAGTGTTTTACTTCTATTTTGGTGGCTTCTTTTTCTTTTTTTGGTATTTTCCCGTTGCAATTTCATAGCTTCCTTTGAGCGATATTTCCCGCATCTACTTTGTTTTAGCAATCAAGAATATTTTTGTTGTTTTTATCCTTCTTAGTGAATACATTGTTTATTGTCATGTCATGTTCGGATGTACTTTGTGGACGTCGTCTTTGCTCCGCAGTAAGTCTTTGCTGTCGTCCAGCATTCTGTTTTAGTTTACTTTGTAGCCAGTTCTGTTTTAGTTTGGTTCTGCATAGCCTTCCCTAAGCTTCAATGCCTTTTCTTAGGGGGCACTCAACTTTTGTTTATTTTTGGTTTAAGCATTAGACACAATTTTACCTGCACGCTGCCTCCCACTGTTTCCGACATCTATCTACAAAGCAGTTAGCACCAGCTGCCACCTACTGATATGGAAGAGTATTACAGGGTCACTCTGCCGAGCTCTAAACCAATGGTCCCCAACCACTGGGCAGATTGGTACCGGGCCGCAGAAGAATTTTAAATTAATTAATTTTTAATTAATTTTTATTAAAAAAATGAAAAAATACAAAAATTAAAAAAAAACATTTTTTTTTTTTTTAAATTAAATCAACATTAAAAACACAATATACACTTACAATTAGTGCAACAACCACAAAAACCTCCCTTTTCATGACAAAAAAAGTCCCTTTTTAATGACAAAAAAACAAAAAAAACAAAGAAAAAAAAGGTTCCCCCCCCCCCCACTACGCCCCCCCACCGGGCCGCGGGACAAAAAAGGTTGGGGACCACTGCTCTAGACAGCACTGCCACTCCTCAACAAAAAATCATTTGCAGACTATAAATACCGGTTTGCAAAAAATATTTTCAACCCAAATAGGTGAAGTTAAACAATCTCCCACGGCACACAACAGTGGCTGAAAAATACTGGTCTAGTGAAGTGAATTATATTTATATAGCGCTTTTCTCTACTGACTCAAAGCGCTTTACATAGTGAAACCCAATATCTAATTTATACATTTAAACCAGTGTGGGTGGCACTGGGAGCAGGTGGGTAAAGTGTCTTGCCCAAGGACACAACGGCAGCGACTAGGATGGCGGAAGCGGGAATCGAACCTGCAACCCTCAAGTTGCTGACACGGCCGCTCTACCAACCGAGCTATACCGCCTCTACATCACAAAACGTGTTTATCTTTTGGTGCTATGATGGTTTCAAGGTACATTTAACACCCTTCCTGCTGGTCTAAATAATACACAGAGGTTATGTTTTGGTGTACATTTACAACGTGTTTCCTGATATGGGAATGTGCGTTAATGGCAAATAAGTATATGTGTAAAAAGGCTATTGCAAAGGAAAAAGCAATCCAGAAGTTTATGGAACTATCAACTCCCAGATTAAGAGAAATGCATACTGTTCACACTGGTCATGTGACAATGTTATTCTTTGTTGGTTACGACTTGCTTGTGTTTAAAAGAGGCAAGGATTGATGAAGCGACGAAGTGGTATACTTACAGAGAAGTGGGCCAGGAAGCTTGTGGAGGCTCCATCGCAGTTTTTGGCAGACTCTAAGAGTGCAGCATCCAGGAGCTGCACACTAGTGGAATCCCACAGAAAGCCAGAATAGCTCACTTCCTGTCAACACAACACGATGACACACATCCATCAACAATCATGAATGTACAAACCCCTTTTTCATATGTGTTGGGAAATTGTGTTAGATGTAAATATAAACAGAATACAATGATTTGCTAATTTCTTTTCAACCCATATTTAGTTGAGTATGCTACAAAGACAAGATTTTTGATGTTCAAACTCATAAACTCTATTTTTTTTTGCAAATAATAATTAACTTAGAATTTAATGGCTGCAACACTTGCCAAAGTAGTTGGGAAAGGGCATGTTCACCACTGTGTTACATCACCTTTTCTTTTAACAACACTCAATAAACGTTTGGGAACTGAGGAAACTAATTGTTGAAGCTTTGAAAATGTAATTCTTTCCCATTCTTGTTTTATGTAGAGCTTCAGTCGTTCAACAGTCCGGGGTCTCCGCTGTCGTATTTTACGCTTCAAAATGCGCCACACATTCTCAACAGGAGACAGGTCTGGACTGCAGGCGGGCCAGGAAAGTACCCGTACTCTTTTACTACAAAGCCACGCTGTTGTAACACGTGGCTTGGCATTGTTTTGCTGAAATAAGCAGGGGTGTCCATGATAACGTTGCTTGGATGGCAACATATGTTGTTCCAAAACCTGTAAGTCCCTTTCAGCATTAATGGTGCCTTCACAGATGTGCAAGTTACCCATGCCTTGGCCACTAATACACCCCCATACCATCACACATGCTGGCTTTTCAACTTTGCGCCTATAACAATCCGGACGGTTATTTTCCTTTGTTCCAGAGGACACCACGTCCACAGTTTCCAAATATAATTTGAAATGCGGACTCATCAGACCACGGAGCACTTTTCCACTTTGCATCAGTCCATCTTAGATGAGCTCGGGCCCAGCATAGCTGGCTGCGTTCCTGGGTGTTGTTGATAAATGGCTTTCGCTTTGCATAGTAAGAGTTTTAACTTGCACTTAACAGATGTAGCAACCAACTGTAGTTACTGACAGTGGTTTTATGAAGTGTTCCTGAGCCCATGTGGTGATATCCTTGACACACTGATGTCGGTTTTTGATGCAATACCGCCTGAGGGATCAAAGGTCCGTAATATCATCGCTTACGTGCAGTGATTTTTCCAGATTCTCTGAACCTTTTGATGATTTTACGAACCGTAGATGGTAAAATCCTTAAATTCCTTGCAATGACTCGTTGAGAAACTGTTCGACAATTTGCTTACAAAGTGGTGACCCTCGCCCCATCCTTGTTTGGGAATTACTTAGCATTTCATGGAAGCTGCTTTTATACCCAATCATGGCACCCACCTGTTCCCAATTAGCCTGCACACCTGTGGGATGTTCCAAATAAGTGTTTGATGAGCATTCCTCAATTTTATCAGTTTTTTTTGCCACCTTTCCCAATTACTTTGTCACGTGTTACTGGCATCAAATTCTAAAGTTAATGATTATTTGCAAAAAAAAAAAATTAAATCAGTTTGAACATCAAATATGTTGTCTTTGTAGCATATTCAACTGAATATGGGTTGAAAAGGATTTGCAAATCATTGTATTCCGTTTATATTTACATCAAACACAATTTCCCAACTCATATGGAAACGGGGTTTGTATAACAATATACTCATCCATAAACACTCATGAATATATGACAGTATACTTAGCCATAAATATTGAAATACTAATGAATATATGACAGTATACTTAGCCATAAATATTGAAATACTAATGAATATATGACAGTATACTTATCCATACATGTAACAATATTAATTAACATATAACAGTATATGTATCCATAAATACTAGGGGTGTAACGGTATGTGTATTTGTATTGAACCGTTTCGGTACGGGGGTTTCGGTTCGGTTGGGAGGTGTACCGAACGAGTTTCCACACGGACATATTAAGTAGCGTACCGCACATTGTGTAAACAATACACGCCGAGGCACAAGACATGGCATGGTAGCAGCAACCGGGCTACGATAGACTGACCATACCTCATCTTTGCATCGGACATGTCCTCATTTGCCGGGCTGTCCGGGTGGAGTTTCTTAAATGCTTCAAATCTCCGGTATTTTAATTTTGGTTTGTGTGTATTTTCAATGTACGTTCAGAGTTAAGAAGGGGTTAAAAACAGAACAAATTGTGCACACAGCAGCTTTGGTGAGGGAGGGGCAGAGACAGAGAGAAGGAGAGAGTTATGATAAATGCGCATGCGTTTATTAAAATAAACAAAAACAAACAAAAGTGAAATAAAAAAGCTTAAAGGCTAAATGTAATTTAGAAAAAGTTGCAACGTTGACTAATAAAATAAAGTTGTTTTTTTTCCTTTCAAACTGTCATTGCTGAAAACATAATACTGAATCAAAATCAATGTTATCAATCAATCAATCAATCCACTTTATTTATATAGCACATTTAAACAACAATAACGTTTCCAAATAATATTGTTAAAAACAATATTATGCTCCACCAATGACTGAATAAAACAAAAAATGAATAAAAATAAAACCAATAAAAACAATATAAAAACAAATATGATTAAAAACTATTTTAAAGGGTAAAATCAATTAAAACAGTAAAATAAAAAAAAATGTTATTATGAATTATTGACCTAGCCAAAAATTCCCATTACTTCACATCCAAAATCCACTAAGAAAAATATTTTTGGTGGAAGATTTTGCAAATTTGGTAAACAAATAACCCCAAAATTTTTATTTTGTTGTTTTCTTACTGTATCGAAAATGAACCGAACCGTGACCTCTGAACCGAGGTACGTACCGAACCGAAATTTTTGTGTACCGTTACACCCCTAATAAATACTTATGAGTATATTACAGTGTACATATCCATAAATGTTGAAATACTAGTGAATATATTACTAGTATACATATCCATACATGTTGAAATACTAATGAATATATTACAATATACATATCCATAAATGTTGAAATACTAGTAAATATTACAGTATACATATCCATAAGTGTTGAAATACCAATGAATATTTTACTATATACATATCCATAAATGTTGAAATACCAATGAATATTTTACAATATACATATCCATAAATGTTGAAATACTAGTGAATATATTACAGTATACATATCCATAAATGTTGAAATACCAATGAATATTTTACAATATACATATCCATAAATGTTGAAATACTAGTGAATATATTACAGTATACATATCCATAAATGTTGAAATACTAATGAATATATTACAATATACATATCCATAAATGTTGAAATACTAGTAAATATTACAGTATACATATCCATAAATGTTGAAATACTAGTAAATATTACAGCATACATATCCATAAATGTTGAAATACCAATGAATATTTTACAATATATACATATTCATACATGTTTAACTACTAATAATAATATATTACAGTATACATATTCCAAGTTGGATGGCAGAGCTCCAGTATAACAATCTACCAACATCACACATAAAATACCTTCCAGAATCTGCTGCTTATTATCTTTCACATTTTTTAGTTATTTGTAGGGATGCACCGAAATGAAAATTTGTGGCCGAAGCCGAAGCCGGATAAAATTTAAACGCTTGGCCGAAGGCCGAATACAGTTTTTCACAATTTTTTTAATATTGCATAAATAGCCTAGAATAAATATTTAGACATGTTTTTCAAATAAAGTCATTTTTTATTGAATATTGACATTTTTTTTAATATTACAGTAGTCTTTGCTTCTCAAAAAAAGCACAGTTTTTCATTTATATTAGGCCTTCGAACAAAACATGCATTCCCAAAAAAAATGAAGTGCATTAAAGTGGATAAACCCACAACAAATGAATTGTCCTTTTGGCAAAAGTCTGCTTAGCCACAGTAGATATGCTAATAATGTAAACAGAAGGCTCAAGTAAATCTCAATTAAGTGTGTGCTTGTAACCTCATACACTTATACAGGTACACAACATATCCCAACGTCACCGCGTCAAAAAATTGCATCACATGCCACTATTCGGCCTTCTTTTTAACTCATTCCACCGAAGGCCGAATGTGGCTTTTTTTTGCCATATTCGGCCAAATATATTCGGTTACCGATTAATCGGTGCATCCCTAGTTATTTGTATTTATTTTATTTAGTTTTGGACATATTATTCAATTTATATTGGTTATGTTGTTTTTTTAATATGTCTACTTGAGGTACATTACACACTTATCTAAAAATGTGTTTCTTCATCGTTGACAATGTGTTATTTGGTTGTTGTTTTTTTTCAAAATAAAACTTAGTTGAAGTGTGTCAGTAGAAGTACTTTTTCAAAATGTTATACACCTTTAAAAATACTGCGATAATAATGATAACCGTGATAAGAATACAAACATTTACCTTACAGCAAACTTCTTCAGACTCCAAACATTTCCATACGCCTCTTGGCCTCTTCCACTTGCCAACACTAGCCAGAGTACCTTGGTTTAACTCCGCACAAAACTGCAATCACACACATTAATAGTTGGTACCCTACTGTTGTTAATAGTTGGTATCATCCTGTTGTTAATAGTTGGTATCATCCTGTTGTTAATAGTTGGTATCATCCTGTTGTTAATAGTTGGTATCATCCTGTTGTTAATAGTTGGTATCATCCTGTTGTTAATAGTTGGTATCATCCTGTTGTTAATACTTGGTATCATCCTGTTGTTAATAGTTGGTACACCACTGTTAATAATTGGTACCCTCCCGTTGTAAATAGTTGTTACCTTTCTGTTGTCAATAGTTGCTACCCTCCTGTTATAAATAGTTAGTACCCTTCTGTTGTTAATAGTTGGTACCCTTCTGTTGTTAATAGTTGGTACCCTCCCGTTATAAATAGTCAGTACCCTCCAGTTAATAGTTGGCACCTTTCTGTTGTGAGTAGTTGGTATCCTCCTTTTGTTAGTAGTTGGTACACCACTGTTGTTAATAGTTGGTACTATCCTGTTAATAGTTAGTACTATCCTGTTATTAATAGTTGGTACACTTCTGTTGTTAATAGTTGGTACGCCACTGCTATTAATAGTTGGTACACCACTCTTGTTAATAGTTGGTACCCTCCTGTTGTTAATAGTTGGTACCCTCCAGTTGTTAATAGTTGGTACCTTTCTGTTGTTAATAGTTGGTACCTTTCTGTTGTTAATAGTTGGTACCCTCCTGTTGTTAATAGTTGGTACTTTTCTGCTGTTAAGAGTTGGTACCCTCCTTTTGTTAATAGTTGGTACCTTTCTGTTGTTAATAGTTGGTACCCTTCTGTTGCTAATAGTTGGTACCTTTCTCTTGTTAACAGATGGTACCCTCTTGTTGTAAATAGTTGGTAACCTACTGTTGTTAATAGTTGGTACTTTGCTGTTGTTAATAGTTGGTACCCTCCTTTTGTTAACAGTTGGTACCCTCCTGTTGTTAATAGGTGGTACCTTTCTGTTGTTAATAGTTGGTACCCTCCTGTTGTTAATAGTTGGTATCTTTCTGTTGTTAATAGTTGGTACCCTCCTGTTGTTAATAGTTGGTACCTTTCTGTTGTTAATAGTTGGTACCCTCCCGCAATAAATAGTTAATACTCTCCTGTTGTTAATAAATGGTACCTTTCTGTTGTTGATAGTTGGTACCCTCCTGTTGTTAATAGTTGGTAGCCTCCCGTTATAAATAATAGTCCCCTCCAATTATGGTTAGTACCTTCCTGTTGTTAATAGTTGGTACCTTTCTGTTGTTAATAATTGGTACCCTCCCGTTGTTAATAGTTGGTACCATCCTGTTGTTAATAGTTGTTACCCTCTTGTTGTTAATAGTTGGTACCCTCCTGTTGTTAATAGTTGGTGCCCTCCTTTTGTTAACAGTTGGTACCCTCCTGTTGTTAATAGTTGGTACCCTCCTGTTGTTAATAGTTGGTACCCTCCTGTTGTTAATAGTTGGTACCCTCCCGTTATAAATAGTTAGTACCCTCCTGTTGATAATAGTTGGTGCCTTTCTGTTGTTAATAGTTGGTACCCTCCTTTTGTTAATATTTGGTACCCTTCTGTTGTTAATAATTGGTACACCACTGTTGTTAATAGATGGTACACCACTGTTGTTAATATTTGGTACTCTTCTGTTGTTAATAGTTGGTACCATCCTGTTGTTAATAGTTGGTACCCACCTATTGTTCATGGTTGTTAACGTTGTGTTGTTAATAGTTTGTATCCTTGTGTTGTTAATAGTTGGTACCCTGCTGTTGTTAATAGTTTGTACCCTCCTTATGTTAATAGTTGGTACTCTCCTGTTGTTATTGGGTACCCTTGTGTTGTTCAGAGTTGGTACCTTGTGTCAAATAAATGACATAGCACAAGTCATATCATTGGAAGAGAGAGTGGAACTTATATCAAATATTACATATTAAATATTACAATTGACAAACAACAAAGTATTTAAGCAGGTAGAAGTACTTGAGTCTAATATTTGACACACCAAATAACGACGCTAGCTCTCTGAGTGTAAGGTTCCAATCCCAGTCAGTGTAACATTATCCTTATAATAAATAAAAAATAATATTCATAGTCGTATGACAATAATGCTTCATATGATGTTTTGTATTCCAGGCCTTGTAGTCTCCACTGAGAAGATGATGTTCTTTGGACAAAGTAGTTAAGGACCCCTGCTGTGCTGTCTGATAAGTATTAGTACTATTTACTTTGCTTAGTACTACTTTTCCAGAAGTGTTGGTATTACTTTACCTTACTTATTAAGTAATAAGTACTTTACCTTGATTAGTATTTTTTCATGATATGTGATATGTATGAGTACTACTTTACATTACTTAGTACTACTTTATTTTCAAGTGATATGTACAGTATTACTACTACTTTCTCCACAAGTGATACATTTTAGTAATACTTTACCTTGCTTAAGTAGGTGATAAGTATGAGTACTGCTCTACCTAACTTAGTAAGTATGAAGAAATTGCACTACTTTACCTTTTGTAGTACACCTTTTTCCAACAGGTCCTGCACTGCCAGTAACTTGATGCTGCAACACATGACCACATACAGTATAAAGTACTACAACACATGACCACATACAGTATAAAGTACTACAACACATGACCACATACAACATAAAGTACTACAACACATGACCACATACAGTATAAAGTACTACAACACATGACCACATACAGTATAAAGTACTACAACACATGACCACATACAACATAAAGTACTACAACACATGACCACATACAGTATAAAGTACTACAACACATGACCACATACAACATAAAGTACTACAACACATGACCACATACAGTATAAAGTACTACAACACATGACCACATACAGTATAAAGTACTACAACACATGACCACATACAACATAAAGTACTACAACACATGACCACATACAGTATAAAGTACTACAACACATGACCACATACAACATAAAGTACTACAACACATGACCACATACAGTATAAAGTACTACAACACATGACCACATACAACATAAAGTACTACAACACATGACCACATACAGTATAAAGTACTACAACACATGACCACATACAACATAAAGTACTACAACACATGACCACATACAACATAAAGTACTACAACACATGACCATATACAACATAAAGTACTACAACACAAAGGCGCATATAGTATAAAGTACTCCAACACATGACCACATACAACATAAAGTACTACAACACATGACCACATACACCATAAAGTACTACAACACATGACCACATACAACATAAAGTACTACAACACATGACCACATACACCATAAAGTACTACAACACATGACCACATACAACATAAATTACTCAACACATGACCACATACAACATAAATTACTCAACACATGACCACATACAACATAAAGTACTACAACACATGACCACATACACCATAAAGTACTACAACACATGACCACATACAACATAAATTACTCAACACATGACCACATACAACATAAAGTACTCCAATACATGACCACATACAACATAAAGTACTACAACACATGACCACATACAGTATAAAGTACTACAACACAAAGCACATACAACATAAAGTACTACAACACATGATCCCATACAGTATAAAGTACTCCAACACATGACCACATACAGTATAAAGTACTCCAACACATTACCACATACAGTATAAAGTACTACAACACATGACCACATACAACATAAAGTACTACAACACATGACCACATACAACATAAATTACTCAACACATGACCGCATACAACATAAAGTACTCCAATACATGACCACATACAACATAAAGTACTACAACACATGACCACATACAACATAAAGTACTACAACACATGACCACATACAACATAAATTACTCAACACATGACCACATACAACATAAAGTACTCCAATACATGACCACATACAACATAAAGTACTAAAACACATGACCACATACAGTATAAAGTACTACAACACAAAGCACATACGGTATAAAGTACTCCAACACATGACCACATACAGTACAAAGTACTCCAACACATGACCACATACAGTATAAAGTACTCCAACACATGACCACATACAATATAAAGTACTCCAACACATGACCACATACAATATAAAGTACTCCAACATATGACCACATACAGTATAAAGTACTCCAACACATGACCACATACAATATAAAGTACTCCAACACATGACCACATACAAGATAAAGTACTCCAACACATGACCACATACAATATAAAGTACTCCAACACATGACCACATACAGTATAAAGTACTCCAACACATGACCACATACAGTATCAAGTACTCCAACACATGACCACATACAGTATAAAGTACTCAAACACATGACCACATACAATATCAAGTACTCCAACATATGACCACATACAGTATAAAGTACTCCAACACATGACCACATACAATATAAAGTACTCCAACACATGACCACATACAATATAAAGTACTCCAACACATGACCACATACAGTATAAAGTACTCCAACACATGACCACATACAGTATAAAGTACATCAACACATGACCACATACAGTATAAAGTACTCCAACACAAAGGCACATACAGTATAAAGTACTCCAACACATGAGCACATACAGTATAAAGTACTCCAACACAAAGGCACATACAGTATAAAGTACTCCAACACATGACCACATACAGTATAAAGTACTACAACACATGACCACATACAATATAAAGTACTCCAACAAATGACCACAAACAGTATAAAGTACTCCAACACATGACCACATACAGTATAAAGTAATCCAACACATGACCACATACAGTATAAAGTACTCCAACACAAAGGCACATACAGTATAAAGTACTCCAACACATGACCACATACAGTATAAAGTACTCCAACACAAAGGCACATACAGTATAAAGTACTCCAACACATGACCACATACAGTATAAAGTACTACAACACATGACCACATACAATATAAAGTACTCCAACAAATGACCACAAACAGTATAAAGTACTCCAACACATGACCACATACAGTATAAGGTACTACAACACAAAGGCACATACAACATAAAGTACTCCAACACATGACCACATACAGTATAAAGTACTACAACACAAAGGCACATACAACATAAAGTACTCCAACACATGACCACATACAGTATAAAGTACTCCAACACATGACCACATACAGTATAAAGTACTCCAACACATGACCACATACAGTATAAAGTACTCCAACACATGACCACATACAGTATAAAGTACTCCAACACATGACCACATACAGTATAAAGTACTCCAACACATGACCACATACAGTATAAAGTACTCCAACACATGACCACATACAGTATAAAGTACATCAACACAAAGGCACATACAACATAAAGTACTCCAACACATGACCACATACTGTATAAAGTACTCCAACACATGACCACATACAGTATAAAGTACTCCAACACATGACCACATACAGTATAAAGTACTCCAACACATGACCACATACAGTATAAAGTACTCCAACACATGACCACATACAATATAAAGTACTCCAACACATGACCACATACAGTATAAAGTACTCCAACACATGACCACATACAGTATCAAGTACTCCAACACATGACCACATACAGTATAAAGTACTCAAACACATGACCACATACAATATAAAGTACTCCAACATATGACCACATACAGTATAAAGTACTCCAACACATGACCACATACAATATAAAGTACTCCAACACATGACCACATACAATATAAAGTACTCCAACACATGACCACATACAGTATAAAGTACTCCAACACATGACCACATACAGTATAAAGTACATCAACACATGACCACATACAGTATAAAGTACTCCAACACAAAGGCACATACAGTATAAAGTACTCCAACACATGACCACATACAGTATAAAGTACTCCAACACAAAGGCACATACAGTATAAAGTACTCCAACACATGAGCACATACAGTATAAAGTACTCCAACACAAAGGCACATACAACATAAAGTACTCCAACACATGAGCACATACAGTATAAAGTACTCCAACACAAAGGCACATACAGTATAAAGTACTACAACACATGACCACATAGAATATAAAGTACTCCAACAAATGACCACAAACAGTATAAAGTACTCCAACACATGACCACATACAGTATAAAGTAATCCAACACATGACCACATACAGTATAAAGTACTCCAACACAAAGGCACATACAGTATAAAGTACTCCAACACATGACCACATACAGTATAAAGTACTCCAACACAAAGGCACATACAGTATAAAGTACTCCAACACATGACCACATACAGTATAAAGTACTACAACACATGACCACATACAATATAAAGTACTCCAACAAATGACCACAAACAGTATAAAGTACTCCAACACATGACCACATACAACATAAAGTACTCCAACAAATGACCACATACAGTATAAAGTACTCCAACACATGACCACATACAATATAAAGTACTCCAACAAATGACCACATACAGTATAAAGTACTACAACACAAAGGCACATACAACATAAAGTACTCCAACACATGACCACATACAGTATAAAGTACTACAACACAAAGGCACTTACAACATAAAGTATTCCAACACATGACCACATACAGTATAAAGTACTCCAACACATGACCACATACAGTATAAAGTACTCCAACACATGACCACATACAGTATAAAGTACTACAACACATGACCACATACAGTATAAAGTACTCCAACACAAAGGCACATACAGTATAAAGTACTCCAACACATGACCACATACAGTATAAAGTACTCCAACACATGACCACATACAATATAAAGTACTCCAACACAAAGGCACATACAGTATAAAGTAATCCAACACATGACCACATACAGTATAAAGTACTTCTACACATGACCACATAAAGTATAAAGTACTCCAACTTGTCCAGGGTGTACCCTGCCCTCCGCCCAAGTGCAGCTGGGATAGGCTCCAGCACCCCCGCGAACTCGAGAGGGACCAGCGGTAGAAAATGGATGCATGGACAAAACTACCAATATGGTCCTTCCTAGCCAGATTTTGGGTAAGCCGGAACTAAAATATCAAAAGTAGTGATACTGTGATTTGAGAATGGATATTAGAGCATCTGGTATCGGGACAAGCAGTAGAAAATGGATATTAGAGCATCTGGCACGGGTCTGATGGTGTGTGTACTCACTCGTTCTCCAGGAGGGTCATGCACACCACCTCCCTGACCCCGGGGTTGTTGGCCTTGTCGCAGGAACACTTCTGCAGGCTCCAGGTGGCCACGCGCACCACGCACTTCCTGTGCCGCAGCACGGCCGCCGTCTGCGCGCTCGCTCGCACGGAGATCACCTGGGCGGGTCCGCCGGGCGGGAGGTCCACAGCGTCGCTCTTCAGACTGAGGGAGGCGGGGCCAGGGTGCAACCGGGTCGTGTGTGGGGGTCTTCCGTGGGTGTCACCCACCTGGGGAGGGTGGCTGGTGTGCTCCGCCCTCAGCAGGTCCTCCGTGCTCCTGAAGGTGCGATCCCGGACTATACCGCCTGGTACTTCCTCTGTGATACCAGGAACGCTCACGTCCGGCCCGCCGCCCGGCTGCTGACCCCGGTCTTTCCGCGGGGAAGCCGGCGAGTGGCGAGACCAGCTCCCTCTGTCCCAAACGCAGATTTCGACTTTGACGGCCTCCAGCTTGGCGGCGCCGACTCCGCTCACCAGGGCCAGGTCCTCCACCTTTTTAAAGCCGCCGATGCGGTCCCGGTACTGCACGATGCTGCGGGCCACGCTGCGGTCCACGCCGGGAAGGGTCATGAGCTCCTCCTCGCTGGCAGCGTTGATGTTGAGACGCTCCTGCCTCACCAGGACGCTTCCGAAGTTGCACGCCGCGCTCAGCTTGCGCCTTTTGCCGCTGACGTCGCCGGGGGCTCTGGGGATGGAGCGGTGGCAACCCAGGCTGCCGCCCATGACTCGGGCCGGTCTCGGGCCAAGAACAACGGACTGACGGAAAAAACAACACAGCATAAATATGTCTCACGAAATACCAACACTGATATCATTTTAGAAATCAGAGTATCAACAGCATTATCATTACATCAATAGTAGTATTAATATCTATATCATTATACTATCATTAGTATCAACATCAATACAAATATCATCCATCCAGCCATCTTCTTCCGCTTATCCGAGGTCGGGTCGCGGGGGCAGCAGCCCAAGCAGGGAGGCCCAGATTTCCCTCTCCCCAGCCACTTCGTCCAGCTCCTCCCATTGAATCCCGAGGCGTTCCAAGGCCATTCTAACCATATTAGTATTAAAATGCACTATTTTTAGGTGTAACACTACAAAATTAGCTAAAAAGCTAGCGTAAATTTTTAGCATGCTAACATTATCAAGCTAATATGCAGGAAGCTGGCATACTTTCAAAATGGCGCCAAGCAATAAAATTCATTATTTTAGGTTTAAACATAAAAAATTAGCAAATAAAGTGTTAACATGCTAATGTTAGCATAATAAATGTGGCAGCCCTAATAAAAAATAAAAAATAGATATAAAAAAAGTCCTGCAAAAATTTTAATAGGCCTGTTACGTCCCTAAATAGCGCCAAGTACCCAAATTAATGATTTTTAGGTTTTCACATAAAAAATAGCAAACAAAACAAATATAAAACGTTAGCATTCTAACATTAGCGTGAGAGCATGGGTTGAATTAGTGTACTTGTAAGGTGGCACCAAGTATTAAAATGCACTGTTTTAAGGTGTAAACATACAAAATCAGCTAAAAATCTAGCGTAAAATTTTAGCATGCTAACATTATCAAGCTAATATGCAAGAAGCTGGCATACTTTCAAGATGGCGCCAAGCAATAAAATTCATTATTTTTAGGTTTAAACGAAAAAAATTTGCGGACAAAGCGTTAGCATTCTAACATTAGCATGATAAATGTGGCAGCCCTAATAAAAATAATAAATGAATGGGAAATGTTGATAGGCCGGTAACATCCCTAGATAGCGCCAAGTATCCAAATTAATGATTTTTTAGGTTTTCACATAAAGAATTGCAAAAAACAAGCAAAAAAAACGTTAGCATTCTAACATTAGCATGAGGGCATAGTTTGAATTAGTATTCTTGTAAGGTGGCACTAAGTAATAAAATGCACTGTTTTAGGTGTGAACATACAAAACTAGCTAAAAAGCTAGTGTAAAATTTTAGCATCCTAACATTATCGTGCTAATATGCTACAAGCTGGCATACTTTCAAAATGGCGGCAAGCATTAAAATTCATTATTTTTAGGTTTAAAGATAAAAAAATTGCAAATATAGCATGAACATGCTAATGTTAGCATAATAAATATGGCAGCCCTAATAAAAATAATAAATAAATGAGAAATTTTGATAAGCCTGTTATGTCCCTAAATGGTGCCAAGTATCAAAATGAATGAT
Organism: Nerophis ophidion; assembly: GCF_033978795.1. Lineage (NCBI taxonomy): Eukaryota > Metazoa > Chordata > Actinopteri > Syngnathiformes > Syngnathidae > Nerophis > Nerophis ophidion. The sequence goes on along the minus strand of NC_084631.1, from coordinate 39,361,224 downwards.
TTTTAGGTTTTCACATAAAAAATTGCAAAAAGCAAGCATAAAACATTAGCATTCTAACATTAGCATGAGAGCATAGGTTAAATTAGTGTGCTTGTAAGGTGGCACTAAGTAATCAAATGCACTGTTTTTAGTAAAATGCACTGTTTTAGGTGTAAACATACAAAACTAGCTAAAAAGCTAGCGTAAAATTTTAGCATCCTAACATTATCGTGCTAATATGCTACAAGCTGGCATACTTTCAAAATGGCGGCAAGCATTAAAATGAATTATTTTTAGATTTAAAGATTAAAAAAATAGCAAATAAAGTGTTAACATGCTAATGTTAGCATGATAAATATGGCAGCCCTAATAAAAAATAATAAAGATATATAAAAAAAATTCCTGCAAAAGTTTTAATAGGCCTGTTACGTCCCTACATAGCGCCAAGTACCCAAATTAATGATTTTTAGGTTTTCACATAAAAAATAGCAAACAAAACAAATATAAAACGTTAGCATTCTAACATTAGCGTGAGAGCATGGGTTGAATTAGTGTACTTGTAAGGTGGCACCAAGTATTAAAATGCACTGTTTTAAGGTGTAAACATACAAAATCAGCTAAAAATCTAGCGTAAAATTTTAGCATGCTAACATTATCAAGCTAATATGCAAGAAGCTGGCATACTTTCAAGATGGCGCCAAGCAATAAAATTCATTATTTTTAGGTTTAAACGAAAAAAATTTGCGAACAAAGCGTTAGCATTCTAACATTAGCATGATAAATGTGGCAGCCCTAATAAAAATAATAAATGAATGGGAAATGTTGATAGGCCGGTAACATCCCTAGATAGCGCCAAGTATCCAAATTAATGATTTTTTAGGTTTTCACATAAAGAATTGCAAAAAACAAGCAAAAAAAACGTTAGCATTCTAACATTAGCATGAGGGCATAGTTTGAATTAGTATTCTTGTAAGGTGGCACTAAGTAATAAAATGCACTGTTTTAGGTGTGAACATACAAAACTAGCTAAAAAGCTAGTGTAAAATTTTAGCATCCTAACATTATCGTGCTAATATGCTACAAGCTGGCATACTTTCAAAATGGCGGCAAGCATTAAAATTCATTATTTTTAGGTTTAAAGATAAAAAAATTGCAAATATAGCATGAACATGCTAATGTTAGCATAATAAATATGGCAGCCCTAATGAAAATAATAAATAAATGAGAAATTTTGATAAGCCTGTTATGTCCCTAAATGGTGCCAAGTATCAAAATGAATGATTTTTAGGTTTTCACATAAAAAATTGCAAAAAGCAAGCATAAAACATTAGCATTCTAACATTAGCATGAGAGCATAGGTTAAATTAGTGTGCTTGTAAGGTGGCACTAAGTAATAAAATGCACTGTTTTTAGTAAAATGCACTGTTTTAGGTGTAAACATACAAAACTAGCTAAAAAGCTAGCGTAAAATTTTAGCATCCTAACATTATCGTGCTAATATGCTACAAGCTGGCATACTTTCAAAATGGCGGCAAGCATTAAAATGAATTATTTTTAGATTTAAAGATTAAAAAAATAGCTAATAAAGTGTTAACATGCTAATGTTAGCATGATAAATGTGGCAGCCCTAATAAAAAATAATAAATATATATAAAAAAAATTCCTGCAAAAGTTTTAATAGGCCTGTTACGTCCCTACATAGCGCCAAGTACCCAAATTAATGATTTTTAGGTTTTCACATAAAAAATAGCAAACAAAACAAATATAAAACGTTAGCATTCTAACATTAGCGTGAGAGCATGGGTTGAATTAGTGTACTTGTAAGGTGGCACCAAGTATTAAAATGCACTGTTTTAAGGTGTAAACATACAAAATCAGCTAAAAATCTAGCGTAAACTTTTAGCATGCTAACATTATAGAGCTAATATGCAAGAAGCTGGCATACTTTCAAAATGGCGCCAAGCAATAAAATTCATTATTTTTAGGTTTAAACGGAAAAAATTTGCGAACAAAGCGTTAGCATTCTAACATTAGCATGATAAATGTGGCAGCCCTAATAAAAATAATAAATGAATGGGAAATGTTGATAGGCCGGTAACATCCCTAGATAGCGCCAAGTATCCAAATTAATGATTTTTTAGGTGTTCACATAAAGAATTGCAAAAAACTAGCAAAAAAAACGTTAGCATTCTAACATTAGCATGAGAGCACAGTTTGAATTAGTATTCTTGTAAGGTGGCACTAAGTAATAAAATGCACTGTTTTAGGTGTGAACAAACAAAACTAGCTAAAAAGCTAGCGTAAAATTTTAGCATCCTAACATTATCGTGCTAATATGCTACAAGCTGGCATACTTTCAAAATGGCGGCAAGCATTAAAATTCATTATTTTTAGGTTTAAAGATAAAAAAAATTGCAAATATAGCATGAACATGCTAATGTTAGCATAATAAATATGGCAGCCCTAATAAAAATAATAAATAAATGGGAAATTTTGATAAGCCTGTTATGTCCCTAAATGGTGCCAAGTATCAAAATGAATGATTTTTAGGTTTTCACATAAAAAATTGCAAAAAGCAAGCATAAAACATTAGCATTCTAACATTAGCATGAGAGCATAGGTTAAATTAGTGTGCTTGTAAGGTGGCACTAAGTAATAAAATGCACTGTTTTTAGTAAAATGCACTGTTTTAGGTGTAAACATACAAAACTAGCTAAAAAGCTAGCGTAAAATTTTAGCATCCTAACATTATCGTGCTAATATGCTACAAGCTGGCATACTTTCAAAATGGCGGCAAGCATTAAAATGAATTATTTTTAGATTTAAAGATTAAAAAAATAGCAAATAAAGTGTTAACATGCTAATGTTAGCATGATAAATGTGGCAGCCCTAATAAAAAATAATAAATATATATAAAAAAAAATTCCTGCAAAAGTTTTAATAGGCCTGTTACGTCCCTAAATAGCGCCAAGTACCCAAATTAATGATTTTTAGGTTTTCACATAAAAAATAGCAAACAAAACAAATATAAAACGTTAGCATTCTAACATTAGCATGAGAGCATAAGTTGAATTAGTGTACTTGTAAGGTGGCACCAAGTATTAAAATGCACTGTTTTAAGGTGTAAACATACAAAATCAGCTAAAAATCTAGCGTAAAATTTTAGCATGCTAACATTATAGAGCTAATATACAAGAAGCTGGCATACTTTCAAAATGGCGCCAAGCAATAAAATTCATTATTTTTAGGTTTAAACGGAAAAAATTTGCGAACAAAGCGTTAGCATTCTAACATTAGCATGATAAATGTGGCAGCCCTAATAAAAATAATAAATGAATGGGAAATGTTGATAGGCCGGTAACATCCCTAGATAGCGCCAAGTATCCAAATTAATGATTTTTTAGGTTTTCACATAAAGAATTGCAAAAAACAAGCAAAAAAAACGTTAGCATTCTAACATTAGCATGAGGGCATAGTTTGAATTAGTATTCTTGTAAGGTGGCACTAAGTAATAAAATGCACTGTTTTAGGTGTGAACATACAAAACTAGCTAAAAAGCTAGTGTAAAATTTTAGCATCCTAACATTATCGTGCTAATATGCTACAAGCTGGCATACTTTCAAAATGGCGGCAAGCATTAAAATTCATTATTTTTAGGTTTAAAGATAAAAAAATTGCAAATATAGCATGAACATGCTAATGTTAGCATAATAAATATGGCAGCCCTAATGAAAATAATAAATAAATGAGAAATTTTGATAAGCCTGTTATGTCCCTAAATGGTGCCAAGTATCAAAATGAATGATTTTTAGGTTTTCACATAAAAAATTGCAAAAAGCAAGCATAAAACATTAGCATTCTAACATTAGCATGAGAGCATAGGTTAAATTAGTGTGCTTGTAAGGTGGCACTAAGTAATAAAATGCACTGTTTTTAGTAAAATGCACTGTTTTAGGTGTAAACATACAAAACTAGCTAAAAAGCTAGCGTAAAATTTTAGCATCCTAACATTATCGTGCTAATATGCTACAAGCTGGCATACTTTCAAAATGGCGGCAAGCATTAAAATGAATTATTTTTAGATTTAAAGATTAAAAAAATAGCTAATAAAGTGTTAACATGCTAATGTTAGCATGATAAATGTGGCAGCCCTAATAAAAAATAATAAATATATATAAAAAAAATTCCTGCAAAAGTTTTAATAGGCCTGTTACGTCCCTACATAGCGCCAAGTACCCAAATTAATGATTTTTAGGTTTTCACATAAAAAATAGCAAACAAAACAAATATAAAACGTTAGCATTCTAACATTAGCGTGAGAGCATGGGTTGAATTAGTGTACTTGTAAGGTGGCACCAAGTATTAAAATGCACTGTTTTAAGGTGTAAACATACAAAATCAGCTAAAAATCTAGCGTAAACTTTTAGCATGCTAACATTATAGAGCTAATATGCAAGAAGCTGGCATACTTTCAAAATGGCGCCAAGCAATAAAATTCATTATTTTTAGGTTTAAACGGAAAAAATTTGCGAACAAAGCGTTAGCATTCTAACATTAGCATGATAAATGTGGCAGCCCTAATAAAAATAATAAATGAATGGGAAATGTTGATAGGCCGGTAACATCCCTAGATAGCGCCAAGTATCCAAATTAATGATTTTTTAGGTGTTCACATAAAGAATTGCAAAAAACTAGCAAAAAAAACGTTAGCATTCTAACATTAGCATGAGAGCACAGTTTGAATTAGTATTCTTGTAAGGTGGCACTAAGTAATAAAATGCACTGTTTTAGGTGTGAACAAACAAAACTAGCTAAAAAGCTAGCGTAAAATTTTAGCATCCTAACATTATCGTGCTAATATGCTACAAGCTGGCATACTTTCAAAATGGCGGCAAGCATTAAAATTCATTATTTTTAGGTTTAAAGATAAAAAAAATTGCAAATATAGCATGAACATGCTAATGTTAGCATAATAAATATGGCAGCCCTAATAAAAATAATAAATAAATGGGAAATTTTGATAAGCCTGTTATGTCCCTAAATGGTGCCAAGTATCAAAATGAATGATTTTTAGGTTTTCACATAAAAAATTGCAAAAAGCAAGCATAAAACATTAGCATTCTAACATTAGCATGAGAGCATAGGTTAAATTAGTGTGCTTGTAAGGTGGCACTAAGTAATAAAATGCACTGTTTTTAGTAAAATGCACTGTTTTAGGTGTAAACATACAAAACTAGCTAAAAAGCTAGCGTAAAATTTTAGCATCCTAACATTATCGTGCTAATATGCTACAAGCTGGCATACTTTCAAAATGGCGGCAAGCATTAAAATGAATTATTTTTAGATTTAAAGATTAAAAAAATAGCAAATAAAGTGTTAACATGCTAATGTTAGCATGATAAATGTGGCAGCCCTAATAAAAAATAATAAATATATATAAAAAAAAATTCCTGCAAAAGTTTTAATAGGCCTGTTACGTCCCTAAATAGCGCCAAGTACCCAAATTAATGATTTTTAGGTTTTCACATAAAAAATAGCAAACAAAACAAATATAAAACGTTAGCATTCTAACATTAGCATGAGAGCATAAGTTGAATTAGTGTACTTGTAAGGTGGCACCAAGTATTAAAATGCACTGTTTTAAGGTGTAAACATACAAAATCAGCTAAAAATCTAGCGTAAAATTTTAGCATGCTAACATTATAGAGCTAATATACAAGAAGCTGGCATACTTTCAAAATGGCGCCAAGCAATAAAATTCATTATTTTTAGGTTTAAACGGAAAAAATTTGCGAACAAAGCGTTAGCATTCTAACATTAGCATGATAAATGTGGCAGCCCTAATAAAAATAATAAATGAATGGGAAATGTTGATAGGCCGGTAACATCCCTAGATAGCGCCAAGTATCCAAATTAATGATTTTTTAGGTTTTCACATAAAGAATTGCAAAAAACAAGCAAAAAAAACGTTAGCATTCTAACATTAGCATGAGAGCATAGTTTGAATTAGTATTCTTGTAAGGTGGCACTAAGTAATAAAATGCACTGTTTTAGGTGTGAACATACAAAACTAGCTAAAAAGCTAGCGTAAAATTTTAGCATCCTAACATTATCGTGCTAATATGCTACAATCTGGCATACTTTCAAAATGGCGGCAAGCATTAAAATTCATTATTTTTAGGTTTAAAGATAAAAAAAATTGCAAATATAGCATGAACATGCTAATGTTAGCATAATAAATATGGCAGCCCTAATAAAAATAATAAATAAATGGGAAATTTTGATAAGCCTGTTATGTCCCTAAATGGTGCCAAGTATCAAAATGAATGATTTTTAGGTTTTCACATAAAAAATTGCAAAAAGCAAGCATAAAACATTAGCATTCTAACATTAGCATGAGAGCATAGGTTAAATTAGTGTGCTTGTAAGGTGGCACTAAGTAATAAAATGCACTGTTTTTAGTAAAATGCACTGTTTTAGGTGTAAACATACAAAACTAGCTAAAAAGCTAGCGTAAAATTTTAGCATCCTAACATTATCGTGCTAATATGCTACAAGCTGGCATACTTTCAAAATGGCGGCAAGCATTAAAATGAATTATTTTTAGATTTAAAGATTTAAAAAATAGCAAATAAAGTGTTAACATGCTAATGTTAGCATGATAAATGTGGCAGCCCTAATAAAAAATAATAAATATATATAAAAAAAATTCCTGCAAAAGTTTTAATAGGCCTGATACGTCCCTAAATAGCGCCAAGTACCCAAATTAATGATTTTTAGGTTTTCACATAAAAAATAGCAAACAAAACAAATATAAAACGTTAGCATTCTAACATTAGCATGAGAGCATAAGTTGAATTAGTGTACTTGTAAGGTGGCACCAAGTATTAAAATGCACTGTTTTAAGGTGTAAACATAAAAAATCAGCTAAAAATCTAGCGTAAAATTTTAGCATGGTGACATTATCATGTTAATATGCGAGAAGTTGCCGTACTTTCAAAATGGCGCTAGTATTAAAATTCATTGTTTTTAGGTACAAAGATAAAAAAATTGCATAAAAGGTTAGCATTCTAACATTAGCAGGAGAGCATAGGTTGAATTAGTGTTCTTGTAAGGTGGCACTAAGTAATAAAATGCACTGTTTTTAGTAAAATGAACTGTTTTTAGGTGTAAACACAAAATTAGCTAAAAAGCTAGCGTAAAATTTTAGCATGCTAACATTATCGTGTTAGTGTGCGAGAACATTAAAAATTGCAAAAAACAAGCATAAAATGTTAGCATTCTAACATTAGCATGAGAGCATAGGTTAAATTAGTGTACATCTAAGGTGGCGCCAAGTATCAAAATGCATTATTTTTCGGTGTAAATACACAAAATTAGCTAAAACAAAAAGCGAGCATAAAACATTAGCATGCTAACATTAAAAATGCTAACATTCAAAATGGCGGCAAGCATAGAAAATTCACGATGTTTAGGTTCAAACTTGCAAAATTAGTAAAGCGTTAACGCGCTAACATTGGCATGATCATACGAGCGAATCTAGCAAAAAAAATGCTACCATGGCAACATTTTTGCAACGATAGCATTAAAAAAATAGCTAAAAACAAGCATAAAATGTTAGCTTCTATCATTAGCATGAGAGCATAACTTGAATTAGTTTACTTGTAAGGTGGCGCCATGTAATAAATTCTATCAGAATTCACGATTTTTACGTTTTAACTTGCAAAATTAGTAAATGAAGGGTTAACGTGCTAACATTAGCGTGATCATACGAGAGAATCTAGCAAAAAAAAATGCTACCATGGCAACATTTTTGCAACGACAGCATTAAAAAATAGCTAAAAACAAGCAAAAAATGTTAGCATTCTATCATTAGCATGAGAGCATAGGTTGAATTAGTGTACTTGTAAACATTAGCGTGATCATACGAGAGAATCTAGCAAAAAAAATGCTAGCATGGAAACATTCTCGCAACGTTAGCATCTTTTCACTGCATGTGCCCATAATTAATACAAACGACCAATTATCTCCCACTCAAAAATAATCTGCCAACAAACTAACTACTCATTTCTTATCACATCTCGGACGTTTCTTGATAGTTTTATCTAAATTCGAAGTGGCTGGGGGGAGGGGAGTCTGGGCTTCCCTGCTTAGGCTGCTGCCCCCGCGACCCCACCTCGGATAAGCAGAGGAAGTTGGATGGATGGATGGAACTTCTTGAGCTATGTTTCTTGCTAACTAACTGGCTGACTGACTAACTAAGTAAGTAACTGACTAACTAACTAACCAATTAACTAAAAGGCAACCCCCCACCGATAAATAAGTGATACCAACAGGTATCGATACCGGTTGATATTGGTGATCATAAAATGGCAAACATAATCTTACCAATTAGTTGTCAGTCAGCGTCACAGTGCGGCGCTGCTAAAATGATAAAAAGCCGGATAGAGATATCCTTACTAAATTCTCTTTTGCCGGAGAGAAGAGTCAAAGTGTGGCGTTGGAAAGAAAAAAAAGCCAGATAAACAAACTTTGATCCTGACATGTTAGCTTAATGTCACCTTTGCTCTCCCACGCTACCGGAAACCATCACAACTGCTTTTCAAAATAAAGTACAACAGAACAAACAAACCGTTCCGGAGATAACTTTTGCATTATTATGTTAATCACAGAAAAGTCACTATTGAAGATGAATGTGGATCTGTCGTTTGCACATTGTATCTGCAAGGCAGACGGTACATTTTAAAATCCAGTACGGCCTTATTTTGAAAAGACTGTGTGTGGTTGCCATCAATGCGCTTTGTGTCAACAACAGAGTGAATTATTAGCTGTGTATTCCATCATCTTCATTTAAAGGCCGACTAAAATGAGATGTTCTTATTTAAACGGGGATAGCAGGTCCATTCTATGTGTCATACTTGATCATTTCGCCATATTTTTGCTGAAAGGATTTAGTAGAGAAAATCCATGATAAAGTTCGCAACTTTTGGTCGCTAATAAAAAAAAGCCTTGCCTGTACCGGAAGTAGCAGACGATGTACGTGCGACGTCACGGTTTGTGGAGCTCCTCACATCTGAACATTGTTTACAATCATGGCCACCAGCGGCGAGAGCGATTCGGACCGAGAAAGCGACGATTTCCCCATTAATTTGAGCGGGGATGAAAGATTTGTGGATGAGGAAAGTAAGAGTGAAGGACTACAGAAAAAAAAGGCGAGGGCAGTGGGAGCGATTCAGATGTTATTAGACACATTTACTAGGATAATTCTGGAAAATCCCTTATCTGCTTATTGTGTTACTAGTGTTTTAGTGAGATTATATGGTACCTGAAAGTCGCAGGGGTGTGGCCACGGGTGTGGTGACCGCCAGTGTCTCTGAGGGAAGCCACGCAGCTGCCTCTTTGACAGGTGCACTGTCAGAAAAATTCTGTGTAAATTATCAAATAAAACCTTGTATTACATTGTGTTCCTGACGAGAAGAAAAAAGGCTGGAACTTTCCAAGAAGAGTGCTGGACTTCCAGGCGGACAGATGCCCAACTTCCATTTTTACGAACCCTCTTTGATCTATTTTATGGGACTCTCTGTGATCTATTTTGAGGAAGCAGCTGTGGGAAGGAGGGGGGTGAAAATCAAATAAAGAACCACGAGAAGGATCTTGGGGGAGAGCATGGTGCAGGAACTGTACAGGGTGTACAGTGGCCATGCCTCTCCTCGGATCCAACTATTAATTTAATTCTGTCTCTGTTTGATTCTTTGCCTTTTTGTCATGTTCAATTGATGTCATCAGTGTTTGAACCTGACATGCACGATGAACGACGCAAGCTCCGCTCACGTCTACGGTAAGAGCCGGCTTTTCAACACAATTTTCTCACTGAAACCTGCCGGTTGACATGTGGTTGGGAACCATGTTCGCTTGACCGCTCTGTTCCATAGTAAAGCTTCACTTTCGGGAATGTAAACAAGGAAACACCGGCTGTGTTTGTGTTGTTAAAGGCAGCCCCAATACACCGCTTCCCACCTACATCTTTCTTCTTTGACGTCTCCATTATTAATTGAACAAATTGCAAAAGATTCAGCAACACAGATGTCCAGAATACACCTGTCCCTGGTTGACAATCATACACACCTGTTTCTGTTTGACATTCAGACACACCTGTTGATTGATTTATTGATTGATTGATTGATACTTTTATTAGTAGATTGCACAGTACAGTACATATTCCGTACAATTGACCACTAAATGGTAACACCCCAATAAGTTTTTCAACTTGTTTAAGTCGGGGTCCGCGTTAATCAACTCATTGGCAATCCCTGATTGCCAATCAGACACACCTGTCACTGTTTTAAAATCTGACACACCCGTCTCTGGTCGACATTTAGACAAATGTGTCGTTGGTTGACAATCAGACACACCTGTCTCCAGTTGACAATCAGACAAACCTGTCCCTGGTTGACAATCAGACACATCAGTCCCTGGTTGACAATCAGACACATCAGTCCCCGGTTGGCAATCAGACACACCTCTACCTGGTTGAAAATTGGACACACCTGTCCCTGGTTGACAATCAGACACATCAGTCCCTGGTTGCCAATCAGACACACCTGTCCCTGTTTTAAAATCTGACACACCTGTCTCCGGTTGGCAATCAGACACACCTGTACCTGGTTGAAAATTGGACACACCTCTCCCTGGTTGCCAACCATACACACCTGTTTCTGTTTGACAATCAGACACACCTGTCGCTTGATTGATTGATTGAGTGATTGATTGATTGATTGATTGATTGATTGATTGATTGATTGATTGATTGATCGATTGATTGATTGAAACTTGTATTAGTAGATTACACAGTACAGTACATATTCCGTACAATTGACCACTAAATGCTAACACCCGAATGGGTTTTTGTACTTGTTTAAGTCAGGGTCCACGTTAATCAACTCATTGGCAATCCCTGATTGCCAATCAGACACACCTGTCACTGTTTTAAAATCTGACACACCCGTCTCTGGTTGACAATCAGACACACCTGTCCCTAATTGCCTGTGTGGCGGGGTGTATTTATTTTCAAGTATTTCTTATATATATATATATATCAGACAATCAGACACACTTGTCCCTGGTTGGCAATCAGACACACCTGCACCTGTTTTAAAATCTGACACACCCGTCTCTGGTTGACATTCAGACACACTTATCTCTCTTTAACAATCAGACACACCTGCCCTTGGTTGGCAATCAGACACACCTGTCCCTAATTGCCAGTGTAGCGGGGTGTATTTATTTTCAAGCATTTCTTATATATATATATAATTCGGTATTGAATGAGCATACCCGTTCAGCCACCGTGTTCAATGGAAAAGTCTGATCTACAACATTTGCGGGCAGCATACCCCTTCCCCTACGCGCCGTCGCCATGTCTCTTCTTCGTTCTTCTGCTTCGCCCGGAGCCGTCGCTTTATTTCTTTATTTTTTTTCTAGTCCTTCACTCTCACTTTCCTCATCCACGAATCTTTCATCCTCGCTCAAATTAATGGGGAAATCGTTGCTTTCTCGGTCCGAATCGCTCTCGCTGCTGGTGGCCATGATTGTAAACAATATTCAGATGTGAGTAGCTCCACAACCCGTGACGTCACGCGCACATCGTCTGCTACTTCCGGTAGAGGCAAGGCTTTTTTATTAGCGACCAAAAGTTGCAAACTTTATCGTGGATGTTCTCTACTAAATCCTTTCAGCAAAAATATGGCAATATCGCGAACAATCAAGTATGACACATAAAATGGACCTGCTATCCCCGTTTAAATAAGAACATCTCATTTCTGTAGGCCTTTACCTTCTGTAAAGTTATCGACACAAACTGCGGTACTTCACGTACGAGCGACATCTTTATTAAAACACAACAAAGTACTCGGGAGTCTCCAGGAAGAGGTGAGCTGCCATCTTTCCACAACGACATACAGCCACAGGAAGTGCAAAAGTCACAAAGTCGTTTCAAAGTCAAATAAAATAAGGACAAAAAGTCACGAAGAAATACATTTTTTTTTTTTTTTTAACAAATAAAAGTATTACAAATTTTGTTTAAATCAAACCGTATGAAATAAAAACAAGAATTTGAAAACAACATTTGGACCTAAATTGAGTTATTCTCTTCTATAAGACAAGAAGTTCAAGTGTAGAAAAAGGAATATATTTTTTTTTTGAATTGAGCATGTACGAAACTTGAGGCCGGTATTTGTTGACTTCAGCACTTTTTTCACATGCCGCTCTACACATGTTTGCAAGCAAACAAAAGTGTGACAAAAAAAAATAAACGATAAGAACCACTGAAATACGGAATAAGTTTGTCGTAGACAAGATCATGCTCCTTCTGGAAACAAACTCCCACTCTGCTACGTCTTCTGGAAGTTTCTCTGACGCCATCCTCGAATTAGCATAATGACAGAAAACACTAACACAAAACCGCAAAAGCAGTGAAGATGTCACGTTGTGTAAATGGGGAATAAAAAGAGAATACAATGATTTGCAAACCCTTTTCAACTTAAATTCTATTGAATAGCCTGCAAAGACAAGATATTTAACATTTAAAATGGTAAACTTTGTTATTTTTGGCAAATATTAGCTCATTTGGAATGTGAAGCCTGCAAGATGTTTCAAAAAAGCTAGCACAAGTGGCAAAAAAGACTGAGAAAGTTGAGGAATGCTCGTCAAACACTCATTTGGAACATTCTACAGGTGTGCAGGCTAATTGGGTGCCATGATTGGGTATAAAAGCAGCTTCCATGAAATGCTCAGTCATTCACAAACAAGGATGGGGCGAGGGTCTCCACTTTGTCAACAAATGCCGGAGGAAATTGTTTAAGAACATTTCTCAACCAGCTATTGCAAGGAATTTAGGGAGTTCACCGTCGAAAGGTTTAGAGAATCACTGCACGTAAAAACCGACATCAGTGTGTAAAGGATATCACCACATGGGCTAAGGAACACTTAAAAAAAGCACTGTCGGTAGCTACAGTTGGTCGCTACATATGTAAGTGCAAGTTAAAGCCAAAGCCATTTATCAACAACACCCAGAAACACCGCTGCAAATGGCCCCCCATTGGAAAAGAAGAAGAGGAAAGTGAAGAAGAATTGGAAGAACAATTTGATGAAAAGGAATTTGAAGAAGAAATAGAAGAAGAAGAAAAAGAGGAAGAAGACGAAGGGGAAAGTGAAGAACAATTGGAAGAATTTGATGAAGAATGGATGAAGAGGAATTTGATGAAGAATTTGATGAAGAAATAGAAGAAGAAGAAAAAGAGGAAGAAGATGAAATAGAAGAAGAAGAGAAGAATACAGAATAGAAGAAGAAAAAGAAGAACAAGAAGAAAAAGAAGAACAAGAAAAAGAAGAAGAAAAAGACAAAGATGAAATAGAAGAAGAAGGCGGGATAAAAGAAAAGGAAGAAGAATAAAAGAATGAAGAAGAAGAAAAGGAAGAAGAAGAAGAAGAAAGAGAAGAAGAGGGAATAGAAGAACAACAAGAACAAGAAAAAGAACAATAAGAAGAAAAAGTAGATGAAATATAAGAAGAAGAAAAAGAGGAAGAAGATGAAATAGTAGAAGAAGAGAAGAAAACAGAATAGAAGAAAAAGAAGAAAAAGAAGAAGAAAAAGACAAAAATGAAATAGAAGAAGGCGGAATAAAAGAAAAAGAAGAATAAAAGAATGAAGAAGAAAAGGAAAAAGAAGAAGAAAAGGAAGAAGAATAAGAAAGAAAAGAAGACAGAATAGAAGAACAACAAGAACAAGAAAAACAACAATAAGAAGAAAAAGTAGATGAAATAGAAGAAGAAGAAAAAGAGAAAGAAGACGACAAAAAAGAAGACAAAGAACAAAGGAGGGATGAAGAAAAGGTGGAAAAGGAAGAAAAGACCGGGGGCACAGACTTTCTGGCGGTGGAGGTCTGTGAGGAGGCGTGGCCTGGGGACCTGCAGCGAGGCGGGGGAGGGGGGAGGTGGGTATTGCTGCCAGGGCAGCAGCAGAGAAGAAGGGGGCCGGAGAACTTGGAGAAATTGGAGGGAATGGCGAAGAGAGAACCCCCAACCCGAGCACGAGAGTCCTTCCACAATCATGGACGCCCCTGCTTATTACAGCGAGACAACGTCAAGCCACGTGTTACAACAGCGTGGCTTCATAGTAAAACAATGCGGGTACTAGACTGGCCTGCCTGTAGTCCAGACCTGTCTCCCATGGAAAATGAGAAGGCTAAAATATGAGGCAGGAGAGTGTTGAACAACTTAAGCTGTACATCAAGCAAGAACGGGAAAGAATTCCACTTCAAAAAAGTGTCTCCTCAGTTCCCAATAAATTCGAAATTCATGATTATTAGCAAAAAGTATCTCAGTTGGAAGGTTAAAATCATGTCTTTGCAGTCTATGCAATTGAAGTTGAAAAGGATTTGTTGTAGTCTCTTTTTATTTAGCATTTACACAAGCCGACAACTTCACTGCTTTTGGCTTTTGTACACTGGCTGAAGACAGCTGGAGTGTCCAAGGTTTTAGTCCAACCATTTGGAAAAGATTACAAATCCTAACGTGCCGTTTGACCCTCATTTGTTTTTTTCAAGCCGGACTGTACATGTCGAAGCCGAGTGTGAAATTCAAGACCACGGAGCGAGCCATGTTTGCAGGAAGAAGCCTTGTCTTGACGGGCCGGTCCGAGGCTCCCCTCAGACCACGGTGCTTATGTCGTCAGCCTCTTCTGCTTTCTTGGGCTTGCTGGGAAGAGACTTGAGGTACTCCAGGTGTCGCCTGGCGTCCTCCTGGTTCTGACGAACGTAGTAGACCACGTAGGAAATGACCATGGCGAACCAACAGAACATGGTCACCAGCATGGCGTAGTCCGTTGTCCTTTTGGCGACGTTGCAGAGATCGCCGGCCACTGCCAGGAAAGGTCGTCCCTCCTGGTCCCGAAGCTCGGAGCTCCTGCACAGAACCCGAGTGGTGGATTCGTGGTTGTGGGCCATCCCGCCGATGGCCTGCTGGAGGGCGCAGTCGCAGTGCCAGGGATTATCGTCCATGATAACGCGAGCCTTGAGGCGGGAAAAGGCCTCCCTGTGCACACTGGTGATGCGGTTATGGGACAGGTCCAGCACTTGGAGCGTTGCCTCGACGCCACTGAACGCCCCATCTCCGAGCGTCTCCACGGTATTGTAGGAAAGGTTGAGCTCTCTCAAAAGCCAAAGTCCGTGGAAAGCCTGATCGGGAACGCTGTCTATCTGGTTGTGGTCCAGCCTCAACAAGACCGTGTCCACCGGCAGGCTGGGAGGGATCTCTTTGAGCCGGGACTGACTGCAGCTGACATTGAGCCCATGAAGGTGGAGGTCGCGCTGACAGTTGCAGCCTCTGGGACACATGCTGGCCGAAGGGAAACACAGGACCATGAGTACCAGACTCTGGAGGAGCAGGCACATGGGGATGGAGCGTGACAACCACAACTCTAACACAGTCATGGCCACTGGCTGTCTGCGGCATCCCGTCCGGGACCAGCACCACTGGTTCTTCAAAGACAAGTCATGGGAGACGCATGCGGACCGACTGCTGCTACTGGAGGATCAGCACAACCTGGAACCAAACAAGTCAAGATGATTGATCAGATCTAGTCTTAAACTCAGATTGGTCACATATACTAGTATACTGGTCAGAGCTAGTCTTAGATTGGTAAAATATAGTCTGAGACAGGTCAGATATAGTCTTGGACTTGGATTGGTTAGATCTAGCATGAGACTTAAATTGGTCACATTGAGTCTTGGACTTAAATTGGTCAAATCTTGTCTTGGACTTAGAATGTTTAGATCTCGTCACTCTAACACAGTCTTAGTGACTGGCTGTCTGGGGCATCCCGTCCGGGACCAGCACCACCGGTTCTTCAAAGACAAGTCATGGGAGACGCATGCGGACCTACTGGAGGATCGGGACAACCTGAAACCAAACAAGGCAAGATGAGGTTTGTCATCTGGAGTAGGACCTTGGTTGACTGCTGACTAAGTCTTGATTACTGAGCCATGGCCAGTTATGGTTAGACTGGTCAGATCTAGTATGAGACTTAGATTGGTCCAATCTAATCAGACTTAGATTCGTCAGATCTAGTCAACAACTTAGACTGGTCAAATCTCGTATGAGACTTAGATTGGTCACATTTAGTCTTAGACTTAGATTAGTCACATCTATCCATAGACTTACATTCAGCAGATCTAGTCAGAGACTTAAAGTGGTCAAATGTTGTCTTGAACTTCGATTGATCAGATCTAGTCATAGACTAATATTTGTTGGATCTAGTCTTAAACTCAGATTGGTCACATATACTAGTATACTGGTCAGATCTAGTCTTAGATTGGTCAGATAGAGTCTGAGACAGGTTAGATATAGTCTTCGACTTGGATTGGTTAGATCTAGTATGAGACTTAAATTGGTCACATCTAGTCTTAGACTTAGATTGGTCAAATCTTGTCTTGGACTTATAATGTTCAGATCTCGTCACTCTCACACAGTCTTAGTGACTGGCTGTCTGCGGCATCCCGTCCGGGACCAGCACCACTGGTTCTTCAAAGACAAGTCATGGGAGACACATGCGGACCTACTGGAGGATCGGGACAACCTGAAACCAAACAAGGCAAGATGAGGTTTGTCATCTGGAGTAGGACCTTGGTTGACTGCTGACTAAGTCTTGATTACTGAGCCACGGCCAGTTATGGTTAGACTGGTCAGATCTAGTATGAGACTTAGATTGGTCCAATCTAATCAGACTTAGATTCGTCAGATCTAGTCAACGACTTAGATTGGTCAAATCTCGTATGAGACCTAGATTGGTCACATTTAGTGTTAGACTTAGATTTGTCACATCTATCCATAGACTTACATTCAGCAGATCTAGTCAGAGACTTAAAGTGGTCAAATGGTGTCTTGAACTTCGATTGATCAGATCTAGTCATAGACTAATATTTGTTGGATCTAGTCTTAAACTCAGATTGGTGACATATACTAGTATACTGGTCAGATCTGGTCTTAGATTGGTCAGATAGAGTCTGAGACAGGTTAGATATAGTCTTAGACTTGGATTGGTTAGATCTAGTATGAGACTTAAATTGGTCACATCGAGTCTTAGATTGGTCAAATCTTGTCTTGGACTTAGAATGGTCAGATCTCGTTACTCTAACACAGTCTTAGTGACTGGCTGTCTGGGGCATCCCGTCCGGGACCAGCACCACTGGTTCTTCAAAGACAAGTCATGGGAGACACATGCGGACCTACTGGAGGATCGGGACAACCTGAAACCAAACAAGGCAAGATGAGGTTTGTCATCTGGAGTAGGACCTTGGTTGACTGCTGACTAAGTCTTGATTACTGAGCCACGGCCAGTTATGGTTAGACTGGTCAGATCTAGTATGAGACTTAGATTGGTCCAATCTAATCAGACTTAGATTTGTCAGATCTAGTCAACGACTTAGATTGGTCAAATCTCGTATGAGACTTAGATTGGTCACATTTAGTCTTAGACTTAGATTTGTCACATCTATCCATAGACTTACATTCAGCAGATCTAGTCAGAGACTTAAAGTGGTCAAATGTTGTCTTGAACTTCGATTGATCAGATCTAGTCATAGACTAATATTTGTTGGATCTAGTCTTGAACTCAGATTGGTCACATATACTAGTATACTGGTCAGAGCTAGTCTTAGATTGGTCAGATAGAGGCTGAGACAGGTCAGATATAGTCTTGGACTTGGATTGGTTAGATCTAGCATGAAACTTAAATTGGTCACATCGAGTCTTAGACTTAGATTGGTCAAATCTTGTATTGGACTTAGAATGTTCAGATCTCGTCACTCTAACACAGTCTTAGTGACTGGCTGTCTGCGGCATCCCGTCCGGGACCAGCACCACTGGTTCTTCAAAGACAAGTCATGGGAGACACATGCGGACCTACTGGAGGATCGGGACAACCTGAAACCAAACAAGGCAAGATGAGGTTTGTCATCTGGAGTAGGACCTTGGTTGACTGCTGACTAAGTCTTGATTACCGAGCCACGGCCAGTTATGGTTAGACTGGTCAGATCTAGTATGAGACTTAGATTGCTCCAATCTAATCAGACTTAGATTCGTCAGATCTAGTCAACGACTTAGACTGGTCAAATCTCGTATGAGACTTAGATTGGTCACATTTAGTCTTAGACTTAGATTTGTCACATCTATCCATAGACTTACATTCAGCAGATCTAGTCAGAGACTTAAAGTGGTCAAATGTTGTCTTGAACTTCGATTGATCAGATCTAGTCAAAGACTAATATTTGTTGGATCTAGTCTTAAACTCAGATTGGTGACATATACTAGTATACTGGTCAGATCTGGTCTTAGATTGGTCAGATAGAGTCTGAGACAGGTTAGATATAGTCTTAGACTTGGATTGGTTAGATCTAGTATGAGACTTAAATTGGTCACATCGAGTCTTAGATTGGTCAAATCTTGTCTTGGACTTAGAATGGTCAGATCTCGTTACTCTAACACAGTCTTAGTGACTGGCTGTCTGGGGCATCCCGTCCGGGACCAGCACCACTGGTTCTTCAAAGACAAGTCATGGGAGACACATGCGGACCTACTGGAGGATCGGGACAACCTGAAACCAAACAAGGCAAGATGAGGTTTGTCATCTGGAGTAGGACCTTGGTTGACTGCTGACTAAGTCTTGATTACTGAGCCACGGCCAGTTATGGTTAGACTGGTCAGATCTAGTATGAGACTTAGATTGGTCCAATCTAATCAGACTTAGATTTGTCAGATCTAGTCAACGACTTAGATTGGTCAAATCTCGTATGAGACTTAGATTGGTCACATTTAGTCTTAGACTTAGATTTGTCACATCTATCCATAGACTTACATTCAGCAGATCTAGTCAGAGACTTAAAGTGGTCAAATGTTGTCTTGAACTTCGATTGATCAGATCTAGTCATAGACTAATATTTGTTGGATCTAGTCTTGAACTCAGATTGGTCACATATACTAGTATACTGGTCAGAGCTAGTCTTAGATTGGTCAGATAGAGGCTGAGACAGGTCAGATATAGTCTTGGACTTGGATTGGTTAGATCTAGCATGAAACTTAAATTGGTCACATCGAGTCTTAGACTTAGATTGGTCAAATCTTGTATTGGACTTAGAATGTTCAGATCTCGTCACTCTCACACAGTCTTAGTGACTGGCTGTCTGCGGCATCCCGTCCGGGACCAGCACCACTGGTTCTTCAAAGACAAGTCATGGGAGACACATGCGGACCTACTGGAGGATCGGGACAACCTGAAACCAAACAAGGCAAGATGAGGTTTGTCATCTGGAGTAGGACCTTGGTTGACTGCTGACTAAGTCTTGATTACCGAGCCACGGCCAGTTATGGTTAGACTGGTCAGATCTAGTATGAGACTTAGATTGCTCCAATCTAATCAGACTTAGATTCGTCAGATCTAGTCAACGACTTAGACTGGTCAAATCTCGTATGAGACTTAGATTGGTCACATTTAGTCTTAGACTTAGATTTGTCACATCTATCCATAGACTTACATTCAGCAGATCTAGTCAGAGACTTAAAGTGGTCAAATGTTGTCTTGAACTTCGATTGATCAGATCTAGTCAAAGACTAATATTTGTTGGATCTAGTCTTAAACTCAGATTGGTCACATATACTAGTATACTGGTCAGATCTAGTCTTAGATTGGTCAGATAGAGGCTGAGACAGGTTATATATAGTCTTAGACTTGGATTGGTTTGATCTAGTATGAGACTTAAATTGTTCACATCGAGTCTTAGATTGGTCAAATCTTGTCTTGGACTTAGAATGTTCAGATCTCGTCATTCTAACACAGTCTTAGTGACTGGCTGTCTGCGGCATCCCGTCCGGGACCAGCACCACTGGTTCTTCAAAGACAAGTCATGGGAGACACATGCGGACCTACTGGAGGATCGGGACAACCTGAAACCAAACAAGGCAAGATGAGGTTTGTCATCTGGAGTAGGACCTTGGTTGACTGCTGACTAAGTCTTGATTACCGAGCCACGGCCAGTTATGGTTAGACTGGTCAGATCTAGTATGAGACTTAGATTGGTCCAATCTAATCAGACTTAGATTCGTCAGATCTTGTCAACGACTTAGATTGGTCAAATCTCGTATGAGACTTAGATTGGTCACATTTAGTCTTAGACTTAGATTTGTCACATCTATCCATAGACTTACATTCAGCAGATCTAGTCAGAGACTTAAAGTGGTCAAATGTTGTCTTGAACTTCGATTGATCAGATCTAGTCATAGACTAATATTTGTTGGATCTAGTCTTAAACTCAGATTGGTCACATATACTAGTATACTGGTCAGATCTAGTCTTAGATTGGTCAGATAGAGGCTGAGACAGGTCAGATATAGTCTTGGACTTGGATTGGTTAGATCTAGCATGAAACTTAAATTGGTCACATCGAGTCTTGGACTTAGATTGGTCAAATCTTGTCTTGGACTTAGAATGTTCAGATCTCGTCACTCTAACACAGTCATGGCCACTGGCTGTCTGCGGCATCCCGTCCGGGACCAGCACCACTGGTTCTTCAAAGACAAGTCATGGGAGACGCATGCGGACCGACTGCTGCTACTGGAGGGTCAGCACAACCTGGAACCAAACAAGTCAAGATGATTGATCAGATCTAGTCATGGACTAGTATTTGTAGGATCTAGTCTTAAACTCAGATTGGCCACATATACTAGTATACTGGTCAGAGCTAGTCTTAGATTGGTCAGATATAGTCTGAGACAGGTCAGATATAGTCTTGGACTTGGTTAGATGTAGCATGAGACTTAAATTAGTCACATCGAGTCTTAGACTTAGATTGGTCAAATCTTGTCTTGGACTTAGAATGTTCAGATCTCTAACACAGTCTTAGTGACTGGCTGTCTGCGGCATCACGTCCGGGACCAGCACCACTGGTTCTTCAAAGACAAGTCATGGGAGACGCATGCGGACCGACTGCTGCTACTAGAGGATCAGCACAACCTGAAACCAAACAAGTCAAGATGATTGATCAGATCTAGTCTTAAACTCAGATTGGTCACATATACTAGTATACTGGTCAGATCTAGTCTTAGATTGGTCAGATAGAGTCTGAGACAGGTTAGATATAGTCTTAGATTTGGATTGGTTGGATCTAGTATGAGACTTAAATTGGTCACATCGAGTCTTAGACTTATATTGGTCAAATCTTGTCTTGGACTTAGAATGTTCAGATCTCGTCACTCTAACACAGTCTTAGTGACTGGCTGTCTGGGGCATCCCGTCCGGGACCAGCACCACTGGTTCTTCAAAGACAAGTCACGGGAGACACATGCGGACCTACTGGAGGATCGGGACAACCTGAAACCAAACAAGGCAAGATGAGGTTTGTCATCTGGAGTAGGACCTTGGTTGACTGCTAACTAAGTCTTGATTACTGAGCCACGGCCAGTTATGGTTAGATTGGTCAGATCTAGTATGAGACTTAGATTGGTCCAATCTAATCAGAATTAGATTCGTCAGATCTAGTCAACGACTTAGATTGGTCAAATCTCGTATGAGACTTAGATTGGTCACATTTAGTCTTAGACTTAGATTTGTCACATCTATCCATAGACTTACATTCAGCAGATCTAGTCAGAGACTTAAAGTGGTCAAATGTTGTCTTGAACTTCGATTGATCAGCTCTAGTCATAGACTAATATTTGTTGGATCTAGACTTAAACTCAGATTGGTCACATATACTAGTATACTGGTCAGATCTAGTCTTAGATTGGTCAGATAGAGGCTGAGACAGGTTAGATATAGTCTTAGACTTGGATTGGTTAGATCTAGTATGAGATTTAAATTGGTCACATCTAGTCTTAGACACAGATTTGTCAGATCTAGTAGGTATGTAGGTCTTTATTGTCATTGCAACAAGTTCAACGAAACTTTGTTTTCAGCACAAACCTGTTCAAGATTAGACCAACAAACAGTGTACAGAGTTACAGAACAAGTATGCTGATAGTCAGACTTAGATTGGTCAAATCTTGTCTTGGACTTAGGATGGTCAGATCTTGTCATAGACTAAGATTACTTGGATCTAGTCTTAGACAGATCGGACACATCTAGTAGTGTACTGATCAGATCTAGTCTTTGATTGGTCAGATCTTCTCTTAGACTTAGATTGAACACATCTTGTAGTATACTGGTCAGATCTAGTCTTCAACTTAGATTGCTCGGATGTAGTATTAGCCTTTGGTTGGTTGAATCTAGTATTGCACTTATATTGTTCAGATTTAGTCTCAGACAGATCAGATATAGTCTTGGACTTAGATTGGTTAGATCTAGTATGAGACTTAGATTGGTCAGGTCTAGTATGAGACTTAGATTGGTCAGGTCTAGTATTAGACTTAGATTGGTCAAGTCTAGTATTAGACTTAGATTGGTCGGATTTAGTCTGTGAATAATTTTCATTCTACATCTGTTTTGTTTTTTCATTCTACATGTGAATTATTTCCATTCTACGTTAGATTTATTTTCCATTATATGTTGGAATTATTTCCATTCCACATGTGAATTTTTTTCATTCTGTATTTGATTATTTTTCATGCTACATATGAATTATTTTCATTCTACATTAGATTTTTTTTCCCCATTATATATTTAAATGATTTCCATTCCACATGTGAATTATTTGCATTCTAGATTAGATTTTTTTCCACTATATTTTTTTAACTATTTCCATTCCACATGTGAATAATTTTCATTCTACGTGAGATTTTTTTCCCCCTTGCACCTGTGAATTATTTTCATTCTATATTTAATTTATTTTTCCATTCTACATGTGATTTTTTTCCATTCCACATGTGAATTATTTGCATTTTAAATTTGCTTTTTTTTTATATTCCACATGTAAATTATTTTCATTCGATATTTGATTTTTTTCCCATTATTTTCATTCTATGTTTTTTTTCCATTATATATTGGAATTATTTCCATTCCACATGTGAATTATTTACATTCTATATTTGATTTATTCTTCCATTCTACATGTGAATTATTTTCGTTCTATATTTGATTTATTTTTCCATTCTACATGTGGATTATTTTCATTCTATATTTAATTTATTTTTCCATTCTACATGTGAATTTGTTCCATTCCACATGTGAATTATTTGCATTCTACATGTGAATTATTTACATTCTACATTAAATTTTTTTTCATCATTTTTGAACTATTTCCATTCCACGTGTGAATTATTTTCATTCTTAATTGGAATTTTTTTTTATATTCCACATGTGAATTATTTTCATTCTATATTTGTTTTTTCCCCGATTATTTTCATTCTACGTTAGTTTTTTTTTCCATTATATATTTGAATTATTTCCATTCAACATGTGAATTATTTACATTCTATGTTACATTTTTTTTCATTGTTTGAACTATTTCCATTCAACATGTGATTTTTTTCCATTCCACATGTGAATTATTTTCATTCTATATTAGATTTTTTTCCCATTATTTTCATTCTACGTTAGTTTTTTTTCCCATTATATGTTTGAATTATTTCCTTTCCAAATGTGAATTTTTTCCACTCCACATGTAAATTATTTGCATTCTACATGTGAATTATTTTTATTCTACATTTGATTTTTTTTACCATTATATATTTGAATTATTTCCATTCCACATGTGAATTATTTACATTCTGTGTTACATTTTTTTTCATTGTTTGAACTATTTCCATTCAACATGTGATTTTTTTCCATTCCACATGTGAATTATTTTCATTCTATATTTGATTTTTTTCCCATTATTTTCATTCTACGTTAGTTTTTTTTCCCATTATATGTTTGAATTATTTCCTTTCCAAATGTGAATTTTTTCCACTCCACATGTAAATTATTTGCATTCTACATGTGAATTATTTTTATTCTACATTTGATTTTTTTTACCATTATATATTTGAATTATTTCCATTCCACATGTGAATTATTTACATTCTACGTTACATTTTTTTTCCATTATATGTTTTGAACTATTTCCATTCCACATGTGAATTATTTTCATTCTATATTTGATTTATTCTTCCATTCTACATGGGATTTTTTTCCATTCTACATGTGAATTATTTTCGTTCTATATTTGATTTATTTTTCCATTCTACATGTGATTTTTTCCATTCCACATGTGAATTATTTTCATTCTTTATTTGATTTATTTTTCCATTCTACATGTGAATTATTTACATTCTACATTACATTTTTTTTCATAATTTTTGAACTATTTCCATTCCACATGTGAATTATTTTCATTCTATATTTGTTTTTTTCCCCATTATTTTCATTCTACGTTAGTTTTTTTTTCCATTATATATTTGAATTATTTCCATTCCACATGTGAATTATTTTCATTCTAAATTGGATTTTTTTTTATATTCCACATGTGAATTATTTTCATTCTATATTTGTTTTTTTCCCCATTATTTTCATTCTACGTTAGTTTTTTTTCCATTATATATTTGAATTATTTCCATTCCACATGTGAATTATTTACATTCTATGTTACATTTTTTGCGTTTTTTTTCCCATTCAACATGTGATTTTTTTCCATTCCACTTGTGAATTATTTTCATTCTATATTTGATTTTTTTCCCATTATTTTCATTCTACGTTAGTTTTTTCCCCCATTATATGTTTGAATTATTTCCTTTCCACATGTGAATTTTTTCCACTCCACATGTGAATTATTTATATTCTACATTTGATTTTTTTTTACCATTATATGTTTGAATTATTTCCATTCCACATGTGAATTATTTACATTCTATGTTACATTTTTTGCGTTTTTTTTCCCATTCAACATGTGATTTTTTTCCATTCCACTTGTGAATTATTTTCATTCTATATTTGATTTTTTTCCCATTATTTTCATTCTACGTTAGTTTTTTTTCCCCATTATATGTTTGAATTATTTCCTTTCCACATGTGAATTTTTTCCACTCCACATAGGTCTATATGTATGTACACACTCTACATTTGATTTTTTTTTACCATTATATGTTTGAATTATTTCCAAACCACATGTGAATGATTTGCATTCTACATGTGAATTATTTCCATTCCATGTTAGATATTTCCCCCTCCATTATATGTTTGAATGATTTCCATTCCACATGTGAAACGGGCTGGGTCGCACGTGCACATGCAAACGTGCACGCGCACGAAGGCAAACACTGAACGACGTTGCTTGGCTTTGCTCAAACATGAGAAGATGAGAGAAGAGAGGATGAGAGCAGCGACAACATGCGTCATGTGTGGAGAAGAGCTGACCTGCAAAGATCACGTGACCGCGGACACCTGCAGCGTCCTCCTTCTTGTGCATCTTCACGCTTCTGTTTGATGCATCTTCCACATCACATCCACGTCCAACACCTTTCCAACTAAGGACTACAAGCTCGCGTCAAGCTCGCGTCAAGTCCGCAGCCGGCAAACACGCAGCACTTCCGTTTCCGCTTCGGGCTTTTCGCTATAAAACACTGTTTGTACTCCAGGTTAAATCATCATGGCGGGTAAAGTACTAATAATTGATGTGAAAGATCATATTTGTTATTTTTCCGTGGTGCAAAAGTACGTAAAATTAAATGAAAGCGTATTATCTTATATATTGATACTGTACATGGATGTTGAAGAAATGTTTCAACATTGCTGGCCTACATTTGATGATATTGATCTTATATTTCTAACTATTAAATGTAAATGTACACAAACATTGTTTTCCCACACTGCAGGTCCATTTGGATTTCTTTAATTAAACATAAAAAAGCACTTATCCAGGATAAGTTTGAAGATGAGGTCCAGATATGCAGTTAATGCCTTGCTTTTACTTAAGTCAATCAATCAATCAATGTTTATTTATATAGCCCCAAATCACAAATGTCTCAAAGGACTGCACAAATCATTACGACTACGACATCCTCGGAAGAACCCACAAAAGGGCAAGGAAAACTCACACCCAGTGGGACGCCAGTGACAATGCTGACTATGAGAAACCTTGGAGAGGACCTCAGATGTGGGCAACCCCCCCTCCCCCTCTAGGGGACCGAAAGCAATGAGTGTCGAGCGGGTCTAACATGATACTGTGAAAGTTCAATCCATAGTGGCTCCAACACAGCCGCGAGAGTTCAGTTCAAAGTGGATCCAAGACAGCAGCGAGAGTCCCGTCCACAGGAAACCACCTCAAGCGGAGGCGGATCAGCAGCGTAGAGATGTCCCCAACCGATACACAGGCGAGCGGTCCATCCTGGGTCTCGACTCTGGACAGCCAGTACTTTATCCATGGTCATTGGACCGGACCCCCTCTACAAGAGACATAGGAGTAAAAAGAAAAGAAGCGGCAGATCAACTGGTCTAAAAAGGAGGTCTATTTAAAGGCTAGAGTATACAGATGAGTTTTAAGGTGAGACTTGAATGCTTCTACTGAGGTAGCATCTCGAACTGTTACCGGGAGGGCATTCCAGAGTACTGGAGCCCGAGCGGAAAACGCTCTATAGCCTGTAGACTTTTTTTGGGGCTCTAGGAATCACTAATAAGCCGGAGTCTTTTGAACGCAGATTTCTTGCCGGGACATATGGTACAATACAATCGGCAAGATAGGCTGGAGCTAGACCGTGTAGTATTTTATACGTAAGTAGTAAAACCTTAAAGTCACATCTTAAGTGCACAGGAAGCCAGTGCAGGTGAGCCAGTATAGGTATATATGTATGTATATAAAGGTATATACAGTATAGGTATATATGTATGTATATATGTATATAAAGGTATATACAGTATAGGTATATATATGTATGTATATATGTATATAAAGGTATATACAGTATAGGTATATATGTATGTATATATGTATATAAAGGTATATACAGTATAGGTATGTATGTATGTATATAAAGGTATATACAGTATAGGTATATATATGTATGTATATATGTATATAAATGTATATACAGTATAGGTATATATTTATGTATATATGTATATAAAGGTATATACAGTATAGGTATATATATGTATATACGTATATAAAGGTATATATAGTATAGGTATATATGTATGTATATATGTATATAAAGGTATATACAGTATAGGTATATATGTATGTATATATGTATATAAAGGTATATACAGTATAGGTATATATATGTATGTATATATGTATATAAAGGTATATACAGTATAGGTATGTATGTATGTATATAAAGGTATATACAGTATAGGTATATATATGTATGTATATATGTATATAAATGTATATACAGTATAGGTATATATTTATGTATATATGTATATAAAGGTATATACAGTATAGGTATATATATGTATATACGTATATAAAGGTATATATAGTATAGGTATATATGTATGTATATATGTATATAAAGGTATATACAGTATAGGTATATATGTATGTATATATGTATATAAATGTATATACAGTATAGGTATATATGTATGTATAAATGTATATAAAGGTATATACAGTATAGATATATATGTATGTATATATGTATATAAAGGTATATACAGTATAGATATATATGTATGTATATATGTATATAAAGGTATATACAGTATAGGTATATATGTATGTATATATGTATATAAAGGTATATACAGTATAGGTATATATATGTATGTATATATGTATATAAAGGTATATACAGTATAGGTATATATGTATGTATATATGTATATAAAGGTATATACAGTATAGGTATATATATGTATGTATATATGTATATAAAGGTATATACAGTATAGGTATATATATGTATGTATATATGTATATAAAGGTATATACAGTATAGGTATATATGTATGTATATATGTATATAAAGGTATATACAGTATAGGTATATATGTATGTATATATGTATATAAAGGTATATACAGTATAGGTATATATGTATATAAAGGTATATACAGTATAGGTATATATGTATGTATATATGTATACAAAGGTATATACAGTATAGGTATGTATATGTATGTATATATGTATATAAAGGTATATACAGTATAGGTATATATGTATGTATATATGTATATAAAAGTATATACAGTATAGGTATATATGTATGTATATATGTATATAAAGGTATATACAGTACAGGCGTAATGTGATCAAACTTTCTTGTTCTTGTCAAAAGTCTAGCAGCCGCATTTTGTACCAACTGTAATCTTTTAATGCTAGACATGGGGAGACCCGAAAATAATACGTTACAGTAATCGAGGCGAGACGTAACAAACGCATGGATAATGATCTCAGCGTCTTTAGTGGACAAAATGGAGCGAATTTTTGCGATATTACGGAGATGAAAGAAGGCCGTTTTAGTAACGCTTTTAATGTGTGACTCAAAGGAGAGAGTTGGGTGGAAGATAACACCCAGATTTTTTTACCGAGTCGCCTTGTTTTATTATTTGGTTGTCAAATGTTAAAGTTGTATTATTAAATATGACAATATTTAAGTCAATTTTTTTACTCTAGTAACTTTTTTACTTTTATTTCAAAACTTTTTTGGGGGGATGAATTGTACTTGTCCTAGTAGTTTAAATGCAAGATATTTTTTTAAATTTCACTAGTGTATTTTTGTGAAGAACAGTTTCTTTGGATACTTTCATTTTAGAGGCAACATGTGCACTTACTCAAAACGTTAAGTGTATATACAGATTTGAAAAAAAGTGTAATTTAATTTATTTTTGAACATTGATGTGATTGATCATGTATTCTGTATTAATCAATAGTTCATATGTCTGTATAATTGATTAGTGATCAGTTTCTGGGGTGTGTGTATATATATATATATATATATATATATATATATATACACACACACACATATATACTGTATATATATACATATATTGATTTATTGATTGATATATATATATGTGTGTGTGTGTACATATATATATATATATATATACACCAGTATATATATATATATACATATATATAGGTCTATATGTATGTACACACATAAATATGTACATACAAAAATATGTATACATACACACATATATATATATATATATATATATATATATATATATATATATATATATATATATATATATATATATATGGCCCTGCGATGAGGTGGCGACTTGTCCAGGGTGTACACCGCCTTCCGCCCGATTGTAGCTGAGATAGGCACCAGCGCCCTCCGCGACCCAAAAGAAAATAAGCAGTAGAAAATGGATGGATGATGAATGGATATTTTTATATATAAAGTGCTTGTATATACACAGATACATATATGTACATACATAAATATGTATACATACATGTATGTATTTCTGAGACTCTTATTTTGGTAGCGCAGCCAGGAAGAAGTGGCGCTGTTTTAACTTATGGGTTATATACTACTTGCCAACCCTCCCGGACTCCCGAAATTAAGAGCCTCTCCCGAAAACCTCCGGGGGACAAATTTTCTCCCGAAAATCTCTGGAAATTCAGGCGGAGGTGGAGGCCACGCCCCCTCCAGCTCCATGTCGATCTGAGTGACGTGTCGACAGCTGGTTTTCAAGTCTGCTTTCCCACAATATAACGGCGTGCCCAATGACGTTATAACTGTGGAATGATTGAGGGCCAGTTCTTGGTTTCTTATGTGGGTTTATTGTTGGGCAGTTTCATTAACGACCTCCCAGCGTGGCAACAACACACAACAACAGCAGTCACGTAATCGGAGGTCTCAAGGTTGGCAAGTATGTTCTCGTCCTTCCTGTCGGTCGTTTTTTCTTAACAATGATCCGGCAGCAGCCAGCGTCATCTCACTCGGGTGCCGTGGATGTCAATCAAGTCATGTCTTGGTGAAGATTGATGAGCGCTCATTTTTAGGGCTATTTTTTGAATGCCTGGCTGGCGATGGAGTGACACACCCTCCACCATCCACCGCTAGCTAACCATCCACGTAATCGCCACCCCTGATTTAATACGCAAGTAGTTTTCTGGATTTGACCGTACGTCAATTTTCAGCAGGAACTCTGAAAGGAGACTCTTGACATTTTCTTCTGTAATGTAATGCTTTGTAATATACCATATTTCCTTGAATTGCCGCAGGGTGTATAGTATTGCCATGTCTCGAATTTCCCCCGGGTCAAACTCGTCACGTCACGAGTGACACTTCACCTGTCATCATTTTCAAAATGGAGGAGGCTGATTTCAATCATTTGAAATCGCATAAAGGGAAGAATATAAAGAGCTATTCAGTAGGATTTAAGGTCCAAGCTATTGAATATGCTGAAAAGAAGCAGCTATGTTTTATTAATATACCGTAGCTGCGAGTGTCAAATATGAGTCATTAAATGATTCCCGCCTCCTGGTGGTAGAGGGCGCTAGTGATCCTTCTTGCGACTACTCGGCTGCAGAAGAAGTGACAACAAGCAGCGATCGTTTATTTTTTCCTCTCGCTTGCACTTTTAACATGGGGGATTACATATCTAAAATAAAACAGTTTTCTAAACTGGACTTTCAATCGAAGCAGGAAGTAATAAAGGAAGATCTGCGTTGAGACAGAGAGACTTTTAAAACTGAAGAAAGATAAGGAAGACTTCTATAAACAAGTTATCGATGCGTTTGATCAGAAGGAGCTGCGCATGGACTTCATTTATAAGTAAAGGTAAGACCATGATAACGTTTTTTTTAAATAAATGTGCTTTTTGTGATGGTATCCTTACATCACACTCAAATTTTTAAGCGCAGGCCTAAATTTACCGCATGCCTTTGGCAAGCGCCGGAGTGAGAAGAGGCTTTAAAATAATTAGCTCATGCTTGCCTTTACCGCATGCCTTTGGTAAGAGGTTTTAAATTAATTAGCGCCCTGGCGACAATGCAAGGAAATACTGTACGATGCACACCTTTATTCCAAATCAGGACATATTGGTGTGGCCACCGGTGAAAGCGTGCTGGAGCAGGCTACACACTGGCAAGACACAGAGTGGCGTTTGTCCCCCCGAATCCAAAAGAGTTAGAGAGCGCCACACGTCTGCCCGAAGTCCGCCAGGTCTGCGCCGTGCAGGGGACGTAGTTGAGGTTGAAGTCCGGGTGGGTGTGGTCCAGGTTGAGCGTGGGAGGCAGGACGCCGTGGTAACAGGCCAGCGCGGTGAAGGCGGCCTCCAGGGCCCCCGCCGCCCCCAGCAGGTGTCCCGTGGCGCCCTTGGTGGACGACACGGCCAGACGTGCCGCGTGTGGGCCAAACAGCCTCTTGATGGCGGCGTTTTCCGCCGCGTCGCCCAAAGGTGTGGAGGTGGCGTGGGCGTTCACGTACGTCACGTCCTCGGGTGCAACCCCCGCGTCTTTGATGGCCGCTGACATGCACCTGTCGACAAAAAGTACATTTTACTTGGTGACGGGGTTTCTGCAAGGATAGTGTAGTGGGGGTGGTGTACTACATTTATATAGCGCTTTTCTCTAGTGACTCAAAGCACTTTACATAGTGAAACCCAATATCTAAGTTACATCTAAAGCAGTGTGAAGCAGGTGGGTAAAGTGTCTTGCCCAAGGACACAACGGCAGTGACTAGGATGGCAGATGGCGGAAGCGGGGATCGAACCTGGAACCTTCAAGTTGCTGGCATAGCCATTTAACCAACAGAGCTATACCGCTCATTTATCTGTGCTAGAAGATGGATGGAAGGAGTCAAAATCTTACAATTGTGCACACACACACACACATGGCGGCATAGCTCGGTTGGTAGAGTGGCCGTGCCAGCAACTTGAGGGTTGCAGGTTCGATTCCCGCTTCCGCCATCCTAGTCACTGCCGTTGTGTCCTTGGGCAAGACACTTTACCCACCTGCTCCCAGTGCCACCCACACTGGTTTAAATGTAACTTAGATATTGGGTTTCACTATGTAAAGCGCTTTGAGTCACTAGAGAAAAGCGCTATATAATTCACTTCACTTATATAGCGCTTTTCTCTAGTGACTCAAAGCACTTTACATAGTGAAACCCAATATCTAAGTTACATTTAAAGCAGTGTGAAGCAGGTGGGTAAAGTGTCTTGCCCAAAGACACAATGGCAGTGACTAGGATGGCAGATGGCGGAAGCGGGGATCGAACCTGGAACCTTCAAGTTGCTGGCATAGCCATTTAACCAACAGAGCTATACCGCTCCTCATTTATCTGTGCTAGAAGATGGATGGAAGGAGTCAAAATCTTACAATTGTGCACACACACACACACATGGCGGCATAGCTCGGTTGGTAGAGTGGCCGTGCCAGCAACTTGAGGGTTGCAGGTTCGATTCCCGCTTCCGCCATCCTAGTCACTGCCGTTGTGTCCTTGGGCAAGACACTTTACCCACCTGCTCCCAGTGCCACCCACACTGGTTTAAATGTAACTTAGATATTGGGTTTCACTATGTAAAGCGCTTTGAGTCACTAGAGAAAAGCGCTATATAATTCACTTCACTTATATAGCGCTTTTCTCTAGTGACTCAAAGCACTTTACATAGTGAAACCCAATATCTAAGTTACATTTAAAGCAGTGTGAAGCGGGTGGGTAAAGTGTCTTGCCCAAGGACACAACGGCAGTGACTAGGATGGCAGATGGCGGAAGCGGGGATCGAACCTGGAACCTTCAAGTTGCTGGCATAGCCATTTAACCAACAGAGCTATACTGCTCCTCATTTATCTGTGCTAGAAGATGGATGGAAGGAGTCAAAATCTTACAATTGTGCACACACACACACACATGGCGGCATAGCTCGGTTGGTAGAGTGGCCGTGCCAGCAACTTGAGGGTTGCAGGTTCCATTCCCGCTTCCGCCATCCTAGTCACTGCCGTTGTGTCCTTGGGCAAGACACTTTACCCACCTGCTCCCAGTGCCACCCACACTGGTTTAAATGTAACTTAGATATTGGGTTTCACTATGTAAAGCGCTTTGAGTCACTTGAGAAAAGCGCTATATAAATATAATTCACTTCACTTCACACACACGCACACACACACACACACACACACACCAACTAGAAAACGTATTTAAAAAAAAATATTAGCTCATTTGGAATTTTAAGTCTACAATGTTTCAAAAAAGCTGGCACGAGTGGCAAAAAAGACCGAGTTAGTTGAGGAATGCTCATCAAACATTTATTTGGAACATGCCACAGGTGTGCAGGCTAATTGGGAACAGGTGGGTGCCATGGAATGCTCGGTCGTTCACAAACAAGGACGGGGCGAGGGCCACCACTTTGTCAACAAATGCCTGAGCAAATCGTATAAAAACAATATTTCTCAACCAGCTCTTGCAAGGAATTTAGGGATTCCGCCATCTACAGTCCATAATATCATTAAAAGGTTCAGAGGATCCGGAGAAATCACTGCACGTAAAGCCACGATATTACGGACCTTCGATCCCTCGGGCGGTACTGCATCAAAAAGCCACATCAGTGTGTAAAGGATATCACCACACTGGCTCAGGACCAACTACAGTCGGTCGCTACATCCCTAAGTGCAAGTTAAAACCTTACTATGCAAAGCCAAAGCCATTTATCAACAACACCCGGAAACTAAGATGGACTGATGCAAAGTGGAAAAGTGTTCTGTGGTCTGACAAGTCCACATTTCCAATTTTTTGGGGAAACTGTCCAAAAAGCAAAAGAACCATCCAGATTGTTCTAGGCGCAAAGTGTAAAAGCCAGCATGTGTGATGGCATGGGGGTGTATTAGTGGCCAAGGCCATGCATCCATCCATCTTCTTCCACTTATCCGAGGTCGGGTCGCGGGCGCAGCAGCCTAAGCAGGGAAGCCCAGAGTTTGTTTTTTTTAAAATAAAAATAATAGTAAAGTAGATTTCAACTCACTGAAGCTTTTCAAATTGCAACGTTGCAAAAATAAATATTATTGTCCCTGCATCGTCTTGGCAACCATAAATTGTGAATTGAATCAATCAATCAATCAATCAATGTTTACTTATATAGCCCTAAATCACTAGTGTCTCAAAGGGCTGCACAAACCACTACGACATCCTCGGTAGGCCCACATAAGGGCAAGGAAAACTCACACCCAGTGGGACATCGGTGACAATGATGACTATGAGAACCTTGGAGAGGAGGAAAGCAATGGATGTCGAGCGGGTCTAACACGATACTGTGAAAGTTCAATCCATAATGGATCCAACACAGTCGCGAGAGTCCAGTCCAAAGCGGATCCAACACAGCAGCGAGAGTCCTGTTCACAGCGGAGCCAGCAGGAAACCATTCCAAGCGGAGGCGGATCAGCAGCGCAGAGATGTCCCCAGCCGATACACAGGCGAGCAGTACATGGCCACCGGATCGGACCGGACCCCCTTCACAAGGGAGAGTGGGACATAGAAGAAAAAGAAAAGAAACGGCAGATCAACTGGTCTAAAAAGGGAGTCTATTTAAAGGCTAGAGTATACAAATGAGTTTTAAGGAGACTTAATTGAATCATCCATCCATCCATTTTCTACCGCTTATGCCCTTTTTGGGGTCGCGGGGGGGCGCTGGCGCCTATCTCAGGCGGGGTACACTCTGGACAAGTCGCCACCTCATCGCAGGGCCTGAATTGAATCATGGTTAACACAAATCCATCCATCCATTTTCTACCGCTCGTCCCTTTGGGGGCATGTAGAGAGAGAAATGAAGGGGTTACCTAAATGCCCCGTCTCCGTCGGCGCTGGGTGTGGTAATGTGGCTGGCGTCCCCCGACAGTCCATACCCCAAGACCTCGGCGTAGATCCGGGCCCCCCTGTTGACGGCGTGGTCCCGCTCCTCCAGCAGGACCACGGCCGCTCCCTCGCCCATCACGAAGCCCTCTCTTTCGGGATGGAAGGGCCTGGAAGCCAGTCTGGGATCTTGGTTCCATTTGGTGGCGAGGGCCCGCGCCCGGGCGAAGCCGGCCATCGCCAGGGGCCCCACGCAGGATTTGTGAGAGTCCAGTCCAAAGCGGATCCAACACAGCAGCGAGAGTCCCGTTCACAGCGGAGCCAGCAGGAAACCATCCCAAGCGGAGGCGGATCAGCAGCGCAGAGATGTCCCCAGCCGATACACAGGCGAGCAGTACATGGCCACCGGATCGGACCGGACCCCCTCCACAAGGGAGAGTGGGACATAGAAGAAAAAGAAAAGAAACGGCAGATCAACTGGTCTAAAAAGGGAGTCTATTTAAAGGCTAGAGTATACAAATGAGTTTTAAGGAGACTTAATTGAATCATCCATCCATCCATTTTCTACCGCTTATTCCCTTTTTGGGGTCGCGGGGGGGGCGCTGGCGCCTATCTCAGCTACAATCGGGCGGAAGGCGGGGTACACCCTGGACAAGTCGCCACCTCATCGCAGGGCCTGAATTGAATCATGGTTAACACAAATCCATCCATCCATTTTCTACCGCTCGTCCCTTTGGGGGCATGTAGAGAGAGAAATGAAGGGGTTACCTAAATGCCCCGTCTCCGTCGGCGCTGGGTGTGGTAATGTGGCTGGCGTCCCCCGACAGTCCATACCCCAAGACCTCGGCGTAGATCCGGGCCCCCCTGTTGACGGCGTGGTCCCGCTCCTCCAGCAGGACCACGGCCGCTCCCTCGCCCATCACGAAGCCCTCTCTTTCGGGATGGAAGGGCCTGGAAGCCAGTCTGGGATCTTGGTTCCATTTGGTGGCGAGGGCCCGCGCCCGGGCGAAGCCGGCCATCGCCAGGGGCCCCACGCAGGATTTGTGAGAGTCCAGTCCAAAGCGGATCCAACACAGCAGCGAGAGTCCCGTTCACAGCGGAGCCAGCAGGAAACCATCCCAAGCGGAGGCGGATCAGCAGCGCAGAGATGTCCCCAGCCGATACACAGGCGAGCAGTACATGGCCACCGGATCGGACCGGACCCCCTCCACAAGGGAGAGTGGGACATAGAAGAAAAAGAAAAGAAACGGCAGATCAACTGGTCTAAAAAGGGAGTCTATTTAAAGGCTAGAGTATACAAATGAGTTTTAAGGAGACTTAATTGAATCATCCATCCATCCATTTTCTACCGCTTATTCCCTTTTTGGGGTCGCGGGGGGGGCGCTGGCGCCTATCTCAGCTACAATCGGGCGGAAGGCGGGGTACACCCTGGACAAGTCGCCACCTCATCGCAGGGCCTGAATTGAATCATGGTTAACACAAATCCATCCATCCATTTTCTACCGCTCGTCCCTTTGGGGGCATGTAGAGAGAGAAATGAAGGGGTTACCTAAATGCCCCGTCTCCGTCGGCGCTGGGTGTGGTAATGTGGCTGGCGTCCCCCGACAGTCCATACCCCAAGACCTCGGCGTAGATCCGGGCCCCCCTGTTGACGGCGTGGTCCCGCTCCTCCAGCAGGACCACGGCCGCTCCCTCGCCCATCACGAAGCCCTCTCTTTCGGGATGGAAGGGCCTGAAAGCCAGTCTGGGATCTTGGTTCCATTTGGTGGCGAGGGCCCGCGCCCGGGCGAAGCCGGCCATCGCCAGGGGCCCCACGCAGGATTCGTGAGAGTCCAGTCCAAAGCGGATCCAACACAGCAGCGAGAGTCCCGTTCACAGCGGAGCCAGCAGGAAACCATCCCAAGCGGAGGCGGATCAGCAGCGCAGAGATGTCCCCAGCCGATACACAGGCGAGCAGTACATGGCCACCGGATCGGACCGGACCCCCTTCACAAGGGAGAGTGGGACATAGAAGAAAAAGAAAAGAAACGGCAGATCAACTGGTCTAAAAAGGGAGTCTATTTAAAGGCTAAAGTATACAAATGAGTTTTAAGGAGACTTAATTGAATCATCCATCCATCCATTTTCTACCGCTTATTCCCTTTTTGGGGTCGTGGGGGGGCCCTGGCGCCTATCTCAGCTACAATCGGGCGGAAGGCGGGGTACACTCTGGACAAGTCGCCACCTCATCGCAGGGCCTGAATTGAGTCATGGTTAACACAAATCCATCCATCCATTTTCTACCGCTCGTCCCTTTGGGGGCATGTAAAGAGAGAAATGAAGGGGTTACCTAAATGCCCCGTCTCCGTCGGCGCTGGGTGTGGTAATGTGGCTGGCGTCCCCCGACAGTCCATACCCCAAGACCTCGGCGTAGATCCGGGCCCCCCTGTTGACGGCGTGGTCCCGCTCCTCCAGCAGGACCACGGCCGCTCCCTCGCCCATCACGAAGCCCTCTCTTTCGGGATGGAAGGGCCTGGAAGCCAGTCTGGGATCGTGGTTCCATTTGGTGGCGAGGGCCCGCGCCCGGGCGAAGCCGGCCATCGCCAGGGGCCCCACGCAGGATTCGTGAGAGTCCAGTCCAAAGCGGATCCAACACAGCAGCGAGAGTCCCGTTCACAGCGGAGCCAGCAGGAAACCATCCCAAGCGGAGGCGGATCAGCAGCGCAGAGATGTCCCCAGCCGATACACAGGCAAGCAGTACATGGCCACCGGATCGGACCGGACCCCCTCCACAAGGGAGAGTGGGACATAGAAGAAAAAGAAAAGAAACGGCAGATCAACTGGTCTAAAAAGGGAGTCTATTTAAAGGCTAGAGTATACAAATGAGTTTTAAGGAGACTTAATTGAATCATCCATCCATCCATTTTCTACCGCTTATTCCCTTTTTGGGGTCGCGGGGGGGCGCTGGCGCCTATCTCAGGCGGGGTACACTCTGGACAAGTCGCCACCTCATCGCAGGGCCTGAATTGAATCATGGTTAACACAAATCCATCCATCCATTTTCTACCGCTCGTCCCTTTGGGGGCATGTAGAGAGAGAAATGAAGGGGTTACCTAAATGCCCCGTCTCCGTCGGCGCTGGGTGTGGTAATGTGGCTGGCGTCCCCCGACAGCCCATACCCCAAGACCTCGGCGTAGATCCGGGCCCCCCTGTTGACGGCGTGGTCCCGCTCCTCCAGCAGGACCACGGCCGCTCCCTCGCCCATCACGAAGCCCTCTCTTTCGGGATGGAAGGGCCTGGAAGCCAGTCTGGGATCGTGGTTCCATTTGGTGGCGAGGGCCCGCGCCCGGGCGAAGCCGGCCATCGCCAGGGGCCCCACGCAGGATTCGGTACCCCCTGTAACCATGGCGACCGCATCACCGCGGGCAATGAACCTGGCGGCGTCGCCGATGGCGTGCGCGCCCGTGGTGCAGGCCGTGGACACGGCGTGGTTGGGGCCCCTGAGTTTGTGCTTGATGCTGATGTGCCCGGCGGGCATGTTGACCAGGATGCGGGGCACGAAGAAGGGGCTGACCTTGTTGTAGCCCCTTTCTTGCAGGGCCAGGGAGGCGGAGGCGATTTCCTCCAGCGGCACCATGCCCATGCCCACAGCCACCCCGCTGGCCAGTTGCTCCTCCCTGGTCGTGGGGCGCCACGCTGCGTCCTGCAGGGCCAGGTGAGCGGCTCCGAGGGCCATCACTGTGGCCCCCGTCATGCTCCGCATCTCCCCGGCGGAGGCGAACAGAGTCTCGTCATAAAGACCTTCCCCGCGTCCTCTGGGCACTAAAGCCGCGACTTTGCAGGGGATCGCTTTGTAGTCCTCCGAGTCCAGGGCGACAATGCCGCTGTGGCCGAGGACGAGCCGCTTCCAGGGCAGCATAGTCCCGGTGCCGAGAGGACTGACCAGGCCGATGCCGGTGATGACAACCCTTCTTCCGCCCGGCCCGCTGCTCCGCCATCTTGGACACGTCAACTTCTTCTTGTCGAACAGAAGCCTGCCGCTGCGTCGCAGTTGCAACTTCCCCCAGGAAAACAGCATGTTGTGTCCGAAACTGGATTGTTGCTTCAATTCTGCCTGGATGATGTCACTTTAAGCAGATCATCTTTACATAAGTTGCACAAAGTGTGCAGAGTTTAACTGCCGTTGGCTTTTAGGCACGCGTTGTAAATGCCAGTCCGAAATAATTATTGACGTAATCAACCCAAAGTCACATGTTACAGAAAATAATGAATGGATGATATAATATTTGTTAAATATTTATTTAATAAATACACCCTTATATATGTACACTCTTTTAATTTCGATGTTCGTAAATATTCAGGCATCGGCTCAAGACCTGTATTGAGGACCCAAAATATATATGTTTTAATCTTTGTTTTTTTTTGTTTTTGTTTTTTTATAAACTGTTTTTACAAAGTTCAACATTTTCAAACAGTTGACAAATAATAAACAAAGTGAGTACAAAAAACAGTACCAAAAAAGAACAAAACCGAGTCTGCAGTTTATAAATTCGAAGTAACTAAATTAGAATGCTACACATGTATATAGACCTATATGTATGTATGTATGTATATGTATGTATGTATTTATATATAAATATATACATATATATGTATATATATATGTATATATATACATATATATATATATATATATGTATATATATATATATATATATATATATATATATATAATATAAAACACCATATGGTATCCAAAACTTGATTGTTGCTTCACTTCTGCCGGGATGATGTCACTTTAAGCAGATCATCTTTACATAAATTGCACAAAGTGTGCAGAGTTTAACTGGCGTTGGCTTTTAGGCACGCGTTGTAAATGCCAGTCCGAAATAATTATTGACGTAATCAACCCAAAGTCACATGTTACAGAAAATAATGAATGGATGATATAACATTTGTTAAATATTTATTTAAAAAATGTACC